>NW_021939226.1:26367-74609 GCF_001715985.3 Manacus vitellinus | reverse complement strand
CTCTCTCTCTCTCTCTCTCTCTCTCTCTCTTTCCAGGAGTTCCCTCCTGCTTGGCTGTAATGCCTTTGCTGCTTCGTCTTATCTGTCCTGGCTCTTAGCCAGAATCTCCGGACGCTGCATCTGCCGCTGCTGTCTCTGCTTTCTGCTCTGTCTCCGCTGCCCAGGATGGAGAGAAACATCTCCCAGCTTAACCACAAACACTTAGTCCAGTCTAACACTGTTCCAAGTCTCTGCAGTCCCCCCCCAGCCAGGGGCTGGGAGGCCCCAAAGGCCCTGAGGGGCTCAGAGCCCCTTCCTCGTGGCTCTACAACATGGTCACCTCTCCTCCCAACAACCAAAACTACAACTCATCTCTTCCGGTGCTTGTGATATGTTTACATTTTTGCAGGAGCGCCCATTGGGCCAAACTTCAAAACTTCCAGGGGTTTCCACCCCTTGGGGTCTACCACTTTTCTTAGCCTCTGGTGGAAAACAAGATTCAAACCACTACAAGCTGTTACTCTGTTGGTGGAACTCCAGGGTAATCAAGGGCAGCAAAAGCAGTAAGAATACCATTGAAACCAGACTCCAAACTGGTAAGGCAAAACTAATATCCTTTAGAATGAAAAGCTAGGTAAGCGTTAGAGGAATTAATTACTAAACTTGTGCAACATGGATTACTAAAGGAATGTGAATCAGAATAAAATACTCCTATCGATAAAGAACACACCCAGTGGTAGCAAATCATTATACACTTTTAACTACAATTAAGGATTCTGATTAGTGGTTTACTGTTTTGGACCTTAAGGATGCTTTCTTCTGCATACTCCTTGAAACTGAAAGTCAATCCTTGCTTGCTTTTGAACAGGAAGGTCCCCCAACAGGCTGTAAAACCCAATTAACATGAACTATTCTCCCACAAGGGTTCAAAAATAGCCCCACTTTGGGAACCAAGTGGCAAAAGAATTGGAAATATGGAAAAAGGAAAGTGAAGAAATCACATTGCTGCAGAATGTAGTTGATAGCTACAGAAACTCAAACTGGATGCATTGAAATGACTATTAGTTTACTAAACTCTCTCGGACAAACTGGTTACAGGGTATCCAATAAGAAGGCCCAAATTGGCAGAAAGGAGGTTACATATCTGAGATTCACCATTTTTAAGGGATTCAAAGCCTCAGAATTGAAATGAAGGAGACGATTCGTCAAACTCCAGAGCCAAGGTCTGTATTTGAATTAGGGACGTTTTTAGGAATAATTGATTGATATCAGCTATGGATTCCTAATTATGGACTGTTGGTAAGACCTTTATATGAGACCCTGAGAAACCCTGAGGAGATACTACGGTGGACTCCAGAATACCAGACAGCTTTCAGAGACTTGGAGAGAGCTCTAATGTCAGCCCTGCTTTGGGATTACCTGACCTGACAAAACCTTCCATGCTGTTTGTGCATGAATGCTCACACCTTGCATTAGGTGTGCTGGTTCAGAGGTTAGGGGCATGGAGAAGGGCTGTGGCGTGCTTTTCCAAACAACTGGTTATTCCCAAATCAAAGTCACAAATATCAAATTGTCCTGTTGGAACAGGACGATGCAGAACTGAAAACAACCACTGCCTTGAACCCAGATATGTTCCTCGAATCTGTGCCAGAATGCCAAGAGACTCACAACATGACTGTCTTCTGTTGAGCAGGTTTACTCCTACAGGGAAGATTTAAGGGACATTCCAGTAGAAGATCCAGGTTGGGAACTGTTCACAGATGGGAGCGGTTTTATGTGCAGAGCAGAAATCTGGGTGTGCAGTAGTGACCCAAATCAAGGCAATCAAAGCTGATCCGTTACCTGTTCACATCTCTGCACAAAAGGCTAAATTCATTGCTCTGCAGCAAGCTCTAGAATTGTCTGCAGGTAAGAAGGTCAACATATGGACTGATTCCAACTATGTTTTCGGAGCGGTACATACCCATGGGGCTATCTGGAAAGAAAGAGGGCTCCTTTCAGCACAAGGAACTCCTGTCAAGTATGAAGATGTCATTAAACAATTACTGGCAAATGTTCAGTTACCAATCAGAGTGGCTCTCATGCATTGTAAAGCTCATCAATTTGGAAACACACTAACTAATGTTGGAAATCAATTAGCAGATATGACTGCTAGAGAGGTAGCAGAGAAAAGCATCCTAGTAGTTACTCTGTCACTATGAGTACCCTCCTCTCTGACTAAGCACTGCCTTTGGAGTCACTCTTTCCCACTGTGCCCAAATTGACTTCCCACAGTAGACCCATTTTGCAGGTGCTGGGCATGGAACCCCTTTTTCCTTACATGATCTTTAAGGTCCCTTCCAACCCAAACCATTCTATGGTTCTATAAGACTGTGTTACCCCTCCCCCATCCCCTGAGGGCTCCATGCTCAGAACCTGGAAGAACACTTTGTGACATCAGCCCTGAGGCTGCAGGTGCCATGGGCAACATGAGTGCTGTGGGCACTTGGGTCAGTGGTGACACTGGAGGAGACAACCTTTTGTTTCTTTCAGTTGACACATGCCACTGGCAGTGATGAATTTGCTGTACCTCCTCATCCTGCTGGCCATATTCAGGCCTGCACATGGCACCTGGGACACCTGTGGGTAAGTGGCCCCAGACTCTGGGAGGGAGCTTGGGCAACCCTTAGGTGGTTCCCTGGAGGGGGCCCACTTGTCCCACATCACCACATCACAACTTCCCAAACCCCATGTGGGAGCCTCAGTTTTTTGCCAGCGCCCAGGTGCTGGGGCAGAAAGACATAGCCTGAGCAGCATCAGCAGTCAAGTAGGGCAGTAATGACTTTCTGCTTACAGAGACACCTGTGGGCTCCGGCCCATGGCTTCTGACTATGGCGTGCCACATATTGTGGGTGGCACAGGTGCCCAGCCAGGGGCCTGGCCCTGGATTGTCAGCATCCAGGATCCCAGGAAAATAGGCACTGGTCATACATGTGGAGGGTCCCTCATCAGCCCACAGTGGGTCCTCACGGCAGCCAACTGCTTCATCCAGGCCAGGTAAGGAGGAGCAGAGAACGGGGATATCCCCACAGTACAAGCAGGTGCCTAGTCCACAGCACCACATACTACTCCCATCCTGTTTCCTTGCAGTGAGCCCAGTGCCTGTGCAGTAGAGAGCTCAGCTGAGAAACTGCTCAGGAGAAGGCTGGGCTCATGCCACTGCTGCCTAGCAGCCTCCGGCTTGACATTCCTGGAGCCTAAGGCATCTAAGGCAGTCACACCTTCAGTTGCACTGCTTTCCTCTCTGCATTGGGAAGCAGAAGGCAGGGAAGTGCTGAGTTGATGCAGCGCATGGCTCTGCTTCCTCTCACCCCTCTCTCTCTGCCTTCCAGGAACATCACCATGTGGCGCGTGCTGATCGGGGCCACCCAGTTGACTCAGCTGGGCCCTGAGGCCCAGCTGCGCCATATCAAGCGGCTCCTGGTTCACCAACACTACGCTGCTTCTTCGCAGCAGAATGATATTGCCTTGGTGGAATTGGACCAGCCTGTGGAGTGCAGTGACTACATCCAGCTTGCCTGTGTGCCCAACGCCTCTCTTACAGTGTCAGAGCTGAAAACTTGCTACATTGCTGGTTGGAGTTCCACCAGTACAAAAGGTGAGTTCCCAAAAAGGACTCATGCCCTGAGGGCAAGCTGGGCACACTGGGGAGACAAGTTGTGCTTCCCAACAGCAGAGGCCAAAGCCAGAGTCAGGCTGCAGGATGTACGTTTCTGGAGAGATGGGCCTGGCCTGCCACCCAAAGCCAGACAGAAGGGACACAGCACTTTGATGGCTGCTCCAGAGGCAAAGAAAAGCCCTAGGGAAGGGCTTCACCTTCAGACAGAGGAAAAGAACTGGCAGCGAGCTGCTGAGTGGTCATTCCTTTCTGTGCTTACAGCTCAGGGATCAGGTGATGTCCTGCAGGAGGCCAAGGTCCGTCTCCTTGATACCCAGCTTGTTAACAGCAGCCGATGGTATGCTGGGACCATCCACACCCACAACCTATGTGCTGGCTACCCACAGGGCGGCATCGACACCTGTCAGGTAGGACTATACTACGAGTCAGCCAGCCCCCAGCAGCAGACAGCCCCATCACCACTGCCCGAACAGTACCCAGCATGTGCTCTTCCTAGCAAGTCACTTTCCCACCACTGATGAGGCTTCCCTCCCCTTCCCCATATCTACAGGTCCTTGCCTAGTGTCCATGTCCCTGAGGCCTGCCACTATGCCCAGAAAGCCCATGCAGTGCTTTTGGCAGCCCAGATATCCAGATGCTGGATCATCCATCCTCCATGCATCCAGGATCACTGCAGATATGAGAGAGGGCCTTACCTTACAGCCCCCCAGCCTGTTCCCACCTAAGGTTCTGAAGACTCTGAGCAGAGCCCTTCTGTGCCAGGAATACAGCTGTGGCAGGGGCTGCAAGAGAGAAGCAAGCCCCTAGTGCTGACAACAGCCACCCAACATC
The DNA here is from genome assembly GCF_001715985.3 of Manacus vitellinus. NCBI lineage: Eukaryota > Metazoa > Chordata > Aves > Passeriformes > Pipridae > Manacus > Manacus vitellinus. The sequence continues at coordinate 70,141 of NW_021939226.1, read as the reverse complement.
ACCTTAATCCTCTCTTTGCTGCAGGGTGACAGCGGAGGTCCTCTGGTGTGCAAAGATAACAGTGCCAACTACTTCTGGCTTGTTGGAGTGACCAGCTGGGGAAAAGGCTGTGCCAGAGCAAAACGGCCAGGAGTCTACACCTCCACTCAGCACTTCTACGACTGGATCCTGGTCCAGATGGGCCTGTGCTCAACTGTAACAGCCACTCCAACACCAGAGGCAGCCATCAGCTCAACCCCTTTTCAGCGGCCAAGGCCAATACCAACACAATCAGGCTGCTTTACGCCCACTCCACATCCACAAACACCTGTAACAGCCACTCCAACACCAGAGCCAGCCTTCATTTCTACCCCTTTCCAGCAGCCAAGGCCAATACCAACGCAATCGGACTGGTTTACACCCACTCCACATCCATGTCCAGCTGTAACAGCTACTCCAGTGCCAGAGCCAGTCTTCAGCTCAACCCCCTTTCAGTGGCCAAGGCCAACACCAACACAATCAGGCTGGTTTACACCTGCTCCACATCCATACCAGATACTGGTGCAATTCTTAACTCGGGTACATGAGATCCTACAAGACCTAATGGGAAAAAAGACTTAGTAGCAGGATGAACAGGATCCTGTGCAGGCTGCAGCGGACCACAACCACTTCCTTGGGGCGGTGCCTGTTGACCCAAAGGCAGCCTCAGGGTCAAAGGCCTGCTGTGTCCTGCCTGTGTTCCTCCTCTGCGTGCATGCAAATGCTGAAGTTGACTTAGTTGTGGAAATAAAGTTTCCTATTGTCACCATTAACCATGTTTTCAGTCCAACTCAGTCTCCTGTGCAAGGCAAGGAGTCCCATGCCCTGCACCTGCAAAATGAGGCAGTGGCAGGAGAAGGGAACACAAGTCATAGGGGGCTACAGCTCTTGAGGACAGCAGTTTAGAACACTGTTTTATGCTGCCTGTCAGTGGGATCTGTGTGTGTATGACTTGAAACTGGACTCTTTCATGACTCAGGAAACACGGTTCTAGAAAGACCCAAGGTTAGCACCAAGGACTGGGTAAGAAACTTGACATCCAGCAGGGAGATGACTTGGCATCGAAGAGAGAATCAGTCTGTGGGAAAAATGGGAAACCAACAGCACCTTCCCTTCCCGTAGCTCGCTGTGCTCACTGCCCCCACCTCAGCTCCCACATGCCTGCCTCCCTGCAGCACAGTCCCATACCCAAGGCAACCAGCCCAGCAGTTCCCCTGCCCCTGCCCTCAGATACCATGCATGCCTCCCCCATGCAAGGCAGGGGGTAGCTCAGAGGCCAGGAGGGGACTGTGGCAGTGGGTAGGGACCATCAGCAGGCAGAAACAGCAGCAATGCAGTGACACCTGCCCTGCCTGTGCTCCTGCTGATCTGCAGAGGTTCAGGGCCAGGCACTCCCTGAACTATGTATGGGACCCCGGGGTGCAGTGCTGTGGGCTGGCCACGCTCCCTGCACCCTTTAGCATTGCACACAGGGACTGTAATGGGACCAGAAAGCTGATTTGGGGCCAGAAGATGGAGACCAGGTCTTCTGTTCCAGGGGCTTGAAAGCAGGCTTATGCGGCTGATTTTGGGGCTCAGAAACATCTCAAGCCATGCATTTTCTAAACCTGGCACAGGAGACTGAGTTATGTGCTTTCTCACTTAGGAACAGAGGTGAAGTGCTGCACTTTTGGGCACTCAGGCTCAACAGTTGGGTTTTTGGGCTCAGAAATGGGCTCTAAGTGAGCTCGTTTGGGGGCCAATTGCAGAAACCAGTTTGGCTGTTTGTGCAGCGTGGTGCGAAGCTCTTGAGGGCAGCGGCAGAAAGCAGGTGATAGGCACAATCCATGGACCCTCCCTGGAGGTGGGCGTCTGATCATGTTGCACCCTGAAGTTTGTGTGCCTGGTACCCACCAGGTTGAACTCAGTATCTCGGGTGGTCTCTGGAGGGAAAGGTGCTTCTCAGACCCCACACATCCCCTTTAAGTCCAGCTCTTCTTTGTATGCTGCTTAAAATAGTTAAGTAATTAATCATGCAAACTAATTAATATTTATAGAACATATAGTGTCATTTAATAGTAATACTGAAGTTAGAACAGCGTTTGATTTACAGTCTTTGTCAAAAGCCCAGACTGTTGTAAATAGCTGGTATTCAAGGGATGGGAATAAAAGACTGAACATCACCCCTGGAGCCTGCGCAGGGCAGGCTGCTGCCCATCGGCCCCAGATCCCAGGTGGGTGTGGAGGTGCTGGAGGTGTTGAGGGAATGCCGGTTGTATCTCCCGAACTTTGGCAACCTGGTCACTAAAACCACTAATTGACCTCTTTCAACAGGGAAACATTTAAGCAAAAGGTGCCAAAAAGAATTGGAGTTTCTGGACAGTAAAACCTGCAAGAATTCCACTGAAAATCCCCCCTGGATCGTCACTGGTCAGACTTCCACACACTGGTCACCTTGGCCAGGACTTTCTAATCCTGCTGGCAATATGTTTGACCACGATGTAATTTCCATTTTATGCTGGCAAAGTTGCTCTGGGTGGCCCCCAGAGGAGCTGCAGCGTTTCCCTCTCTGGAATAATAAATAAAAAAAAAATAAATAAAATAAGAAATAAAATAAATTAAAATGTTAAAAATAAAGTAAATAAAAAATAAAGTAAAAAATAAAAAAAAAATAAAATAAGAAAAAAATCCCAGAAATATAAAGAAAAATAGAAACAAAATTAAAATTAAAAAAGAAAATTAAACCCAAGGAAGCTAAAAAGGAAATAAAATTGAAATAAAAGAGAAAAAACTCTTTGTGGAGATGCCCTTTACTCCCTTCCCCCCACAAACCCTAAATTGGGGGTCACCCCTAAAATGGGAGGGGGCACCCCAAAAATTGGACGGGAGACCCCAAAAATGGGGGGGAAGAAATCCAAGGACAAAAAAAAAAATTGGAGGAAGAGTCGCAGAATGTCAGGGAGGGGCCCCAAAAATAGGTGAGGACCCACAAAAGTGGATGAGGACTCTCAGAAGTAGGAGGGAGGACCCCCAAAAGAGTGTGGTGACCCCCAAGAGTGGGAGAGGGGACCCCAAAACATGAGTGGGGACCTCCAAAAATGTCAGGGAGGGGACCTAAAATGTCAGGGAAACCCCACAGAAAAGTGAGTAGGGACCCTCAAAATGGGGAGGGTGGGGTGGCGGGCCCTGGAAAAACCCCAATAACGCCCCTTAACCTAATTTTGTGGAGTCCAGCGGGTCTCACCCCTTCCTTTTTGCCCCTCCCCCACTGGGTTTGGGAGGCATGGCCACCTCACACAGCCTTTAAGGAAAATAATAAAAAAATCAAAGAAAATACTAAAAAAATAAAATAAAAATAAAATAAACACAACAAAAATAAAAATAGAAATTAAAAAGATAAATAATGTAAGAATGAAAAACATATAAAATGAAAAATAAATTAAAAATTAAAATTAAAAACGGGCAGTAATCGCTGCTCCTGCTGCCTGGTGGTGAAGGCGAGGTGCTGCGTGTATGCGATGACTCACGGGTGATACATGCTGAAGAGTAGTACTGAAAGGAATAAGGGCACACAGGTGCAATTGCTCAACTGAAGCAGAGTGTCACGTGCTAAGTAAAAAACAAGAGGACGCATGCACAGTAGTGGAAAACAACCCGCAAGATTACATACTAAGAAAGGGCAACGTGGCGATGAGTTGCGCATGTGCAGTCAATTCCCTGGGCCCGGCGACCGAACGGCACATGCCTAGTGACTTTAATGACTCTGCCTTCTGCTGATCAAAAGTCGGTACTGTAGCGAAGGGACTGGAGTTGTTGCTGTTCTGAGCCATTTCCAACGTGAGATTAGAGAAGGAGGACCATGTCCAGGGATGCTGAAGAGGGGAATCTGCTGAGATGGGTGGGAATAAACACAGAGCTGCAGAGATTTGGGTGCTTCTGGGGACGCGTCATTTTCCTACCAAGCATCTTGACATTCCCCCTCTGGAGGTCGTTCTGGTTCTGGGTGGACTGGAGGGGGGAGCAGAATCCACGGGGATGGAGTAAAACATCCCCAGGGCCATCCCCCGGCTGTGGTGCTGAGTATCCAGAGGGCTGCACTGGGGATGGAGTGAGGAGAGGAGCATTGTGCTCCCTCCATCACTCTGGGTGCTTTCCCACAGCCCAGAGCCTCCCGGCTCACATGGGGCTCACACAGTTTCGTTTAAAAAGGGAAACAATGAAGTGGTGTGGAATTTTCCCCCAATGTTTTGAGGTAATGCCCTGAACTGTTTAATTTCTGCCTCCCTCACAATAGAGTTTCCCAGCAGTCCCACAGCAGCTCTTGGGCAGAGCAGCTGCTAGAGGTCCCTCTGGACTGTGGGACTGGCAAAAACCCCACAGCAAAGGAGAACCTGGATTTGAGAGATGGAGAATTTAATGGCATCAGTTTGAGCTGTGCCAGTTCATTGAATGCCAAAGGAAAATCCAGGACTCCTTCAGTGGGAGTGTTTTTCCCGGAGGTATGTAAACACAGGCACAAGATTTTATCAGAAAGAGAGTTCCTGAGATTTGGGGTGGTTTTTTTCAGTTCTCTCTGAAAGCTTTCCCTCTCTCAGCCCCACTGACTGAGCGGGAGGTGCAGCAGTGTTATGAGGGCCAGAGTTGTTGGATGGGTCTGGGAGCCCAGATTCCCATCCCCCTGCAGGCTGTCCTGCAGCCTCCCAGAGGCATGTCCATGCAGCCAGATCTGCTTCCTGTGTGCCTTGCCCTGAAGAATTGTATTCTCTGATCTTGCAAAGCAGTAGCGTAAAGCTCTAGTTGCCAAAAAACACTAAAATAACCCAATGGCCCAGGCTGCATTTTGGCTCCCCGGTGAGCCAGTGGCTGTTGTGTGTAGCTGCTGCGTTTGCTGTAGGCTTCCCTAATTCCCATTTTCTTTGTGGGGTTCGCCTGTAGGAACCAATCAGCAAGAGCAGGAGTAAAGGTCAGCACAAAGATGGGGGTCATTTTTAGGATGCTTCTTTTCTAGGTTTTGTCATTGTTGTTTCAATGTCACAGGGTTTGCTCAAGAACTCAGTCTCCTTTGTGTGCAGGAAGGCTTCTCTTGACCAATATTTGAAAAATTAGCTGCAGGGTAGCTACCTATTGAATATCTTGCAAAGCTGCTTTGGACCCCGGGGTCAATATTTTCTCTCCACTTGGTGAAAATCCTCTGCATTTTAACCTCTGCCTTTGGAATTTTCTTACTCAGTTAAATAGCATTATCAGGTAAAGCACAGGCTCGGGAGGAGTGGTGGCACTTCCTTTGCAAGTGGTAAAATGAGGAAGTATTGTAGGCACTGGATTTGGGAGGGCTGGAGGCAGTGCTTTTATTTTCCCTTTCGGACTCTTGGTGAAGCAGGCTGAAACTTTTCTGGTCTTAGCATCGCATCTGAAGTCAGGGGAAGGCTCATGGGGAAAATAAATAGAAGTTAGAGGAGTTCCTTAAAAATACTTTGTGCTTTCCCCCTACCAAAAAAAAGGGAGACAACATAAGATAGTTTGTTTTGGGCTTTTTTGGTTTAAGAACAAAGAAATGGGATAATAAAAATCAGTGAATTGCAGACTTTGAGAGACAGACACAAGGATAACCTGCCATCTGTTCATTGTGACAGGGATGTGGAATCTGAAATGAAGGGACTTGAGACCAGGGTTCTGGTGTGTTTTATTTTCTTTGACAGAGGCAAATTGGAAATAATCTTTTTTAATTATTGTTATTATTAGACTGTCTCTAAATGAGCTCATGGTTGTTTTTGCTTTCAGCTGTTGCTTCCCTTTCAAGTCCTGCTCCCCTGCTGCCCATTTTGAGAGGTGCCTTTGGTACTGCCCCAGTCACTGGCATGGTTTCTGCAGCTGCAGAGGGGTTTCCTGAGGGCCCTTCCAGCCCGAAGCATTCTGTGACTCGATGCTGAGCTGTGTGTGTCCAGTGGAGCCTGCAGTGGCAAGGGGCAGCGGGTGGAATGGGGAGGCTGTTCAGGATGAGGGATCTGGTGTCTTCGCGCCTCAGGGTTTGGTACCGTACCCGGTGTCCCCAGTACGGATTACCCTCCACCAAGGATCCACATCCCAGGTGTCACCTCTGCTGAGAGGGATGAGCAGAAACCTGGCTTTCGGTTCCATCAACCAGAGGAAGGAATGAACCCTGGTGCCAGCCATTCGGGGGGACATTGGACAGGTGTTACCATCTTCTCTCGTATCTTTTGCATGATGTGATTTTGTCTTGATCAGAGAAGGTATAAAATGAAGCAGGAGGAGTGAGCACGTTTCATTTCTGTGAGCTCCAGACTTGAGACAGCTGCAGAGCAGTTGGTTTTCCTACCAAATACAGTCAATTTTAACCTCCCTCGGGCACCTTTGGATCCTTCTGTGCTGCTCCTCCTCTGTTCCTTTACCTGGGAGCTGTGGGCTCAGAAACACCTGCTTGGATGGGTTTTTACCTGTACAAATATTTTTTTCTTAGAAAAGCAATTAGGTCCAATGAAAACATATTCTATTTACAAACCATATAGAAGAAAATGTTTTGTTATGCTAGTTAACAGGATGCTTTGTGGAAGATGCCAGGAGGTGAATTAGTTGGTTCAGCTGGAGAATTGTGCCAGTTGGTAGCATCAGTGCTTGGTGCTGATAATCCTGGACTCCTTTGTTCTGATGCTCAGAAGTTTGTACCATGTTTTCTGTTGTCTTGCCCCTATGTCTGCCTCTCAGTTAGGGTTTTCCACACTTTTAACAACTCAATCCCTCTAAAACCTCTTTAACCTACCTCCAGTCTTGCTTTTGTGCAAATAGCAACTCTAAATGTGCAAATGGCCATGTAACCTTGATGCCATGTTTTTCTGATATGTTCTGCTAGAAAAGAAATAACTGCCGCCACTTCACTGATTGTCCTTATTTTGGTTTAATTAGCCCCAAGTGGGATAGGGTAGGCATCTGTGAGCTGCTTAGGGATTCCCCAGACATAAGTAGACACTTCATTGAGCTCCAGTCATGCTTTCTGGGCTTTCCCCAAACTTGTGATGGCTGCACATTCCAGTGGAAAAGACACAGAAGGCAATCTGAGACTGTAGAGATCAGTTTAGTGACAGCAGTGTGCCAAGTGATATCTTCAGCATAAGCCTCTTGAACAGGTAAAGCAACACCTTCCTTTCTTGAGCATGGGCCTAGGAGAAGTTTAAGTCACCACAAGCAAGAAAACAATGAATTTTTGTTTCCCTGTTCAGACTTCTGTCAGCTGTGTACCATCCAGGATGTCTGTTGCCTTGATAGAAGTAAATGAAATTTGCTAAGTCTGTCAGGGAAGCAAAAGCATCTCAGATTTGTTTGGCTGAAGATAGAACATGAAGGTGTACATGCTAATACTGGGTGTGAGTCCTGGCAATTTGGGGTTGTGTGGTCTTTCAGAAGTTGGGGCAAAGCTGAAGGAAGGAGAGAAGCCACCACGGCTGCAGATGAGGACAAGATTGTCTGTTTCTGACTGCTCAGTTCAGAATTGGGAAAACTGGCAGAACAAGTTTTCTCCCTCTTTCTGTCCAGCACTGGGCAGAAGTTTAAGATGGTGCTGCAGTAAGCTCTTTATTTTCAGGTTTGTTTTTTTCCTGGGTTTTAATTTATTTCAAAGTGGTGCAGTGAGGATTAAGTTGCTAGGTCCCGTGATGATTTCTGGCTGACATGTCACAGAAATGAGTGTGTCTGTGTGTTTGCTTCCCAGCAAATCCAGATGTGATGTGGAAAGCATAAGTGAGGATTTCCAGCCTTGACTTCCCAGACCATGACATAGGCTTCTGGAAAAGCTTAGTAGTTGAACAATAGGTATTTGTATCAAATTTTGAGGGGTATATGTTTACCTCTGGGCATCATTCTGTTCACTGTGCATGAAAGTCATCCCTGAAGTAGTGACCCTGACCAGTTTTTTGTGATTCCAAAGTTTATGTCCTTAACGTCCTTAACACAATACAATATTAAGTATGGGGGTTTTTAAGTATTTTTTTTAAGAGGTTCAGATGTGTTTGGGTGCTTTGTACTCTAGACAGTGCATTTGTTAGACTGGCAGAAATGCTTTTCCACCTGGAAATGTGTTGCTTAAGAATCATTTGGGGGATTTTACCTTTTTTTCTTTATGGACTGTGGATAGTTTGGGGAAAATATTTGGGATAAATAAATGAAATGTATTTAAGTATTTCCTTCTAGAGAGGTAGCTTGTTATTTTGTTATGAATCCTCAAGCAAATGAAACCGAACTCCAAGAAATGGATTTCCCTGTGGATCCCTGCAGTTCATAATCTGCTGGATCAGGTTTCTTTTGGACAAGATAGCTATTAACAGAATGCAAACTCTAGCTATGAGCTAAATAGCTACAAAAGAGAAATGGTTTCAAAAGAATTGGATACCTCTTTCCTTTTGGTATAGTTTAATATAAGGTAAGGATGCTCCAGTGTCTGCACCTTCTTCTGGTTTCTTCCTGCGAAGGTGACACATGAACAAATGTCCCCAAAGCACCAAACTTGGGGTGTTGTGTATGAAGTGAAAACCAAAGCAGCTTTCCTCCTCTGCATTACCTCAAGGATTGCAGTCTTGTGCCAGGGAGTTGTTCTGAGCTGAAATATTTTCCTGCGCTGAAGCTGAGGAAGAACCACCGGCCTGTGCAAGGGACTAGACAGGATTTTCTGCCCGGCCCCCTCCAACACAGAGAGGAGCAGTTTGGGATCGAGGTCTTGTCAGGGTTCTGTTGTAGTGAGGAAGTGGCTTTCACAAACTCCCCTACAGCAGCTAAACATCTGCCAGGGCTATTAGCTTAAATGTTTTGGTGTCTTGGCTGCACAAATCCTGAATTTGGTTGGAGTGCTGATGTGCTTGAGGCTGGCAGGGCTCTCAGCATTCTGTGTTGAGAGGGTTAGATGCTATGTTGGCGCACATGTCGTGCAGGAGCTGGTACCCTCCTGGGCCACATTCTTGCTGTTGTAGTGGCTGGTGTCACTCAGTTCCTATGCCACCATTAGACCTATCCTGAGGTTCTCATTGATTGCTCCAGTCCCTCCCAAATCAGGGTTTGTCTGCCCCAAAGCAGGCTGCCAACCTAGAAGAGGGGTTTTTTTTCTTTTATTTTTCACCTTTCCAAGTTGCCAGTATGCTGTGGAAGCAGTTAAAAAAGTTGCTCCCGAGAAACTGATTCTCAGGTATCTTTCATCATTGCTTGAGTAACAAGGCTGGGAATAAATGCATTTGCTTTGACTTGATGCCTGTATTATGTGGGTTTTTTCCTCTACCAATTTGTTTTTGTAGCCTCTTCCTTTTTCATTTCCATTCCCTGAAGTTCTGCTTTCTTTGCTGCTGTGAAACTTACATGCTTATTTTTACCATGCTTTTCTAGCTGCTAATTTTGGATGGGCCTCTTCTGAAGCTCCGCACAGAGGAAGTAAGGCACACTATAAATCTGACAGCCCTCTCCTTAGTAATTTTTTTCCTGGACACTGTATTTTGGCATCCGAGTAAGGCAGTGGATGGTGACAGACTGATTTCCTCGTGCACAGGGATGGGAGTATGTGCCCACAATCAGGGCTCTTTTCTGACCATACTTTGTGATGAGTGGCTTATGGTTAGAGAATTGCTGTCCAGATCAATTGTGCCAATCACAGAGCTCTTTTATTTGCGCTTAGGACCCAAGTGTGAGATCCTGGATCCAAATCTCACTGAATTGTTGATATGGGTTGGAACCAACTCACTGTGTGTGTGCATGTGGGGAAGAACTGGACCTGGACTTGCAAGTACATGGAGGCCTGCACCCATGCAAAGCACATGGCATCACTGAAGGCCTGTAACTGGGCTGTCAGACAAGGCAGATCTGCCTGGTAGCCCACCCACATCACCCCCCTAGAGCCTGTGGCTGGCTACAGCACAACTCACTCTGGCCTGGAAGGCACTGACCAGATATCCTGCCTGGCAGGGAAAACTGAACTCTGTAAATACACAACACTCTACGCAGTCTCTCTCTCTTCTCCCTGTCCAGCTGACACCATGTGAACCATTGAATCATTGATAACTATTTTCTCGTCTCCTTTCTCTCTCTTTCTTCTCTCTTTCTTTATTCCTTTTAATCAGTCTTCTTTTTTTCTTCTCTTGTGGGTAACTTAAAACCGATGAATTGTGTTTTACTAAAGCTGGTATATTGATTGTTTTTAGTAAGTATTTCCTGTGGAATGGGTCTTTGTGCTGAATGTTTTAGTGAAATGCTTTTTTCATGGTTGTATTTTACTCCTGTAAAAACTTTTTACCGAAATATCTTATTTTTCTCACTTAATTAAAAGAATTTCTCTTAGAGGAGAGTGTGTGACTCTTTCTCTGGATGCTAATTAGAGGCTAAAATGAACCAAAAGGTTTTTAAAAAGTCTTAAATAAAAATGTAACCACTCTGGGCAGATTATAGCTTAATCTGGAGTGTAACACCAAGTGATCAGGCAATTCTCCTTAATGCAGAAAGCAGCAATACTGCATGTGACATTCATGTTGATTTTTTGGCAGCAGTCAGTCTGGCAGGAGCCAGCCAGGCTGGACTCTGCGGTGTGTAGGAGGGCAGGAAATGACGAGGCCACACATCACTGGCCCAAGCAGGACCGTGTGTTGGGAGTGGAGATGGCACTGCCCATGTTCACCTGGTGGAACACTGGAATCTGTTCAGGGCTGTGCTCCAGGGGTTTGGGCAGGAGCAGTGTGGTGCCTTCAGAACTTACCCTTGTGCAGTCCAACGAAAGGGTGTTTTATTGCGTTCCTAAGAACTGCACCAACAGCTGTAGACTTCCTCCTCTATTTTAAGGGTAAGGATGTGGTGGCAGCAAGAAGACAATTGATGGGATTGGAGGCCACTTGCTACATTTTGGTCAGATGTGTAACTTGTGTTACTGTGGGTTTTCTAGGAGAAAACATTCCGCAGTGGCAGAATGGTTTCCATAGACACCAAGTGAGATCCTGTACAAGTGCCAGGTCACAGCATGAGACTTCAGGCCCTGTAAGTACTCCCACAGCCTTGATGAAGTGTTTTAAGAGTTAATTGACTGCTTGAAGTAAGCACGTGTCTGGCAAATCATGGCGTTGCCTGCTGAGTTGCTGTCTTTAGGGAAGAGGGTCCTGTCTGACGGGTACCAGACAGAGCACCCTGTTTAGTTGCCACGCCTGGCATTGATGGCCATGGAAATCTACAACTGTGATTCTTGGAACAGTGGTGACTCATGGCTGAAGTGCTGCTGTTTGAGAGGGCAGCGGTGGTGTCTGCTGTTGGGCAGATGCCTGGGGGTGGGTCATATCCAGGGAGTAGTGTAGGCAACATGAACAGGACATTGGAACACCTGGGATTTCCTTAAAACTTCACATGTTTGTAGCTTTCCTAACATGGAGTCTCTTTCATAACTTGTGACCTGTGTTAGGTGGTGGGGTTTCTTTGGTTTGATTTTGGTTTTGCAGATCAAATCAAAAGAGTGGGTTTACCGCATGAAAGATTAAAGAGGTTTTAACAAAAACTGGAGAGTTGTGTAACCGCCTTCCCTTGCCTTCCTCTCCCCTGTCTTGCCTTGCATACCCCTACTGTCCCTTCCTTTGCTTTGACTACCCCTTCCTTTCTTTGCATACATCTCCCTAGAACCTTGCCTTGCCTGCCTGCGTGTTACCTTGCCTTACCTGCCCCCCTCTCATGACTTGCCTTGCCTTCCACTCCCTTTCCTTGCCTTGAATTGCCTTGCAAACCCCTCCCTGCCTTGCCTTGCCTACTAATCCCCTGTCTTGCCTTGCCTAGCTCTTGCTTTCCTGGCCTGACCTTGCATTGTCTTCCCCTCCTATGACTTACCTTGTCTTGCCTACCCCTGCCTGACCAGGAAGGGAGGAGTAGGAAAGGTTAGGCAAGAAAAGGGTAAGCAAGGGAAGGCACGGGAAGGGAGGGGTAAGCAAAGCAATGCAAGTCAAGGGAGGTGCAGACAAGGCAAGGCAAAGCAAAGCCAGGCAACAAAGGGGTAGGCAAGTCCAGGTGGGGGATGCGTATGAAAGGCCATATCAGGCAAGGGAAAGGTAGGCAGAGAGAGGCAAGGCAGTGGAGTTGTAGGCAAGGAAATGCAAGTCAAAGGAGGAGCAGGCAATGCAATGTAAGGCAAGGCAAGAAAGGGACAAGGCAAGGAAGGCACAAGGCAAGGCGAGGTGGAGAAGGAGCAGGCAAGGCATAGTAAGGCTGGGAAAGAAGGGAATAGGCAAGTCTGGGTGGGGGATTGGTATGAAAAGTAATGAAAGGCAAGGGAGGAGTAGACAAGACAGGACAAGGCAAGGCAAGGGAGGTGTAGGTAAGGCAAAGAAAGACCAGAGAGGGGAAGGCAAGGCAAGGAATGGCAAAGAAGGGGTTGACAGACAAAGCAAGGCAAGGGTAAGCAAGGCAATGAATGGCAAGGGATAGTCAGGAAGGGCAAGGCAAGACATGGTAGGGGAGGGGGCGGCACAGAAAGGGATGGGTATGCAAGGCAAGGGAAGAGAGGGGTTTGCAAGGCAATTCAAGGCAAAGAGAGGGAGTGAAAGGCAAGGGGTAGACAAGGCAAGGCTACGCGGGGCAAGCAAGGCAAGGCTAGGGAAGTGTATGTAAGGAAAGGCAAGGGAGAGGTAGTCAAGGGAAGGCAACACCATGTAGGGGTAGTCAAAGCAAGGCAAGGCAAGGCGTTGAAGAGAAAGGCAGAGCAAGACAAGGCAAGCTGAAACCAAGGGCAGAGGGTAGTGAAGATTCCCCAGATGATGAGACAATGAGGCGATGAGAAAGGAGGAGAAGAGATGGGAGAGGGGTCAAACGGGAGTGGCACCCTCAAGCTGAGTGCTGAGAGGGAGGGCTGAGAATTGGGGAAAAATAAGAAAAAAGTGAGAGAGGGAGAAAGAAGAGGGAGATGGACCCCTAAATGGAGCAATGAAGCAATTTGAGACCCCAAAACTGAGCAAATCAGAGGGGGGAACACCCCCAAGCCAAGCTAGGGGAGAGCTGGGCTTTGTGGGGACAGTGGGAAAGGGATGGGCTAAAAGGGAAAAGGGGAGTTGGACAGCAGGCAGGGAGATGGTGGGAAGAGGATTTCCATGGAAGTCCCCCCCTCCACCAACACTTCTGCCCTGAAGCAGTTCCCTGGGGCTCTGTGGGGGCAGATCTGCACTTGGGGGATCCCCAATGTAAACTGCCTATCCCAAAGGGGGGGGGCTGATGGGAGTTTCCCTCCCTCCCAGCAGCCAGTACTGCAGCAGCTGTGGGGCAGAGGGGGAGTGGGAGGGGAGTCTTCATTGGCCCTCTGAGCTCCCAACCTGCTGTTGGGTGGTCAGGGCTCCTGGAGGAAGGGGATTCCCCCTTACCACAGAGGGGTGTTCCAGTTTCTGGGAAAAACTGAGTGTCACTTCCTGAACGGCCCTGACTGGAAGATATTCATGAACAGGTACATTTACAACTAACAGCAGCTCAGGCACTTCACCAGTGATTTGGGCAATTTGTGGGGGACAAGCCATATGGGGACACCCAGGCCAGGCACTGGAACAGCCAGGTGGAGGACAGATGGGCTCAGGGGGACACAAACTGCTAGCACAATGATGAGATCATGGCCCCATTTGCCTAGCCTGGGTGCCCCCAGTTTTGGGGAAAACTCCCCCAAGTCCCCTCAGAAACCCCAAATCCTCCTGAATATCCCCCCAACCACACAAATTCCCCCCAAACCCCTGTAAAATGGCAGGGCTTTAGATGGCTTTGTTCCATTTCTTTATTTTGACCCCAATTTGGGGTGTTTTTAAGGGATGAAGATGGATCAAAAGAAAAATCAGGGCCAAAATAAAAGGATTTATGCGTTGGCACTGTGTGTGTATCTGTGGGGTTGGGCTGGATGGGTGGAAGAGCCTTTTTTGCAGTGGTTTCCAGCCTTTGTCTCCAAAACCTTGGTCTTTGCCCAGTCCGTCAGCACAGGGATGTGGAAGATGCCCATGGGTCATAGAGAATTAGAATCATGGAATTATTTAGGTTGTAAAACATCTCGAAGATTATCCAGCTGAAGTACTGAGGCCTGAACAACAGGCCCTGAGCCAAAGATGATGTCAAGATGAACCATCTAACCAAACATTATATTTGTTCCCGCAGATTTGCTCATTAGCAAAAAGTGCATATGTTTGTTAGTCAAATGTGTAGTGTGATAAGACTACACCTGTGTATCTGCTCATTAATGAAATACATGTGCTTGTTAGTAAGATAGATTAGTATCCGCTCAATAGTGAAGATATTTTTATTTATTAATGAAATATGTATAATTGTTAGCGAAACATGATCTTTCGCTGTCATAGATTTGAAAAAAGATGTTGGAATTTTTTCTCAATGTCCCCCCCCTGCCCAATTCCCCCCCATCTGTTTCTTCCAGGATGGGGAGGGGGGTGCGGGTGGAACAAAGCCGCAGGCACTGGGCAGCACAGGAGCAGAGGGAGGGCGAGCTTTCTGGGAAAATGCAGTTGGCTGCAGGGACAGCTAGGGGAGTCCTTTGTTCGAGTGCTTTTGGGTTTGGTCCACGGACCAGACAGAGTAGCAACCAAGTTTCAGCCGCCTCCTTTTCTTTTCTTGAGAGGAAATTTTTTTTCCCCAGGGGACACCTCGGGGAGGACAACTGAGAGAAAGAGACTGACCCGTCTCAGCCCCAGGTATTCTGCTTTCAAGACTGCCTGTGGGAAAAAGGACTTTTTCGTTGCTGTCTGTGATCATACATGGCTACGAGCAGCTGTTGAACGGCCGGGACAGTCCTGCATTTCTCCCCCACCCCCGGGTTGCCACAGGTTTCTCCCCTCTCACCTGGGGAATTGGGACTTTGTTTTGTTTCTTCTGAAAGTTTTTGATTGCACCATTTGTTGTTTATTCAGATTTTATTAATAAAAAGCTGGGTTTTTCCTTTTCCACACTTCCACCTGAAGTTTCTTAATTTCTAAGTTGTAATCTTGTTAAACTGACATTAACTGTCTGTATTTAGATGTACCTTTCTTAATCACTATAGACGCTCTTTGTAGTAATGATTAAGTGCATTGCTGAGCTTATCCTTCTGTAAATCTTTGCTGTTTTACCCCATAGTAAAATTACACACTTGTGTCTGTGTGTCTTGTACTGACCCTCGTCCCCTTGGCAAAACACCGATGTTGCTTGATCTACCACCAGAAGGAACAATTGCATGGAGCAGGTGAGATTTCTGGGGCTCTAAAGTCAACAAATCCACTCTTCCCAATGAATTTCTAACATCGGTCTGTGTTCTTACAGATGTTTCTGCCCCCACGTTCACCCAGGTGCCTATGGGGAACCAGCAGGATGTGGAGACCACCAGCCAGTCATCTTCCCAATGTGGATCACCGGCAACATGGGTCGATGGGTCTCTTCCCAACATGCGAGCTCCGATGGGTGATGAAGTTGGAGCAGAGGACAAAGCTCTTCCCACAGTTTGGGCACTTGTACATCTTCCCTTACTGGTGTGTCCACTGGTGTTTGATTAAGGAAGAACTCACGGAGAAGCTCTTCCTACAGTTGAACACTTATAGGACCACTCCCTGGGGTGGAAGTGCTGGTGTCTGATGAGGCTGGAGCTGAGGTTGAAGCTCTTCCTGCTAATGATGCTCAATGAGATGGGAGCTGCCCCAAAACCTCTTCCCTCACTCGGAACACTTATGGGGCTTCTCCCCTTTGTGCAGGCACTGGTGGGTAATGAGGTTGGAGCTGTTACTGAGGCTCTTGCCACATTCCAAGCACTTGGAGGGCCATTCCCCAGTGTGACTGTTGTGGTGGTGGATCAGGTGTTGAGCTCTGGCTGAAGCTCTTCCCAGATTCCAAGCACTTGTAGGCTTGTCCCTGGTGTGAAGCTGGACCACCAGGTCGGAGCTCCAGCTGAAGCTCTAGCCACCTTCCTGGCAAAGGGTGGGTCTTTCCTCCTCAGAGGACTGTGGGTTAGGTATGGAGCTCATGTTGGTGGGGGATCTTTGTGGCTTTTCCTCCACATTGACTTCCTGCACCATTCAAAATGGCCTTTTCCACATGGTTCTGCTGGAGGGATTTGTGCTCTGATGTCTCTGTCCTCAGCTCATTGCTTGGGGAAGGAAGGACAAGGAGAGAAAGGAAGAAGAAGAGGAAGGAAGAAGCAGAAGAAGGAAGAAGAGGGAGGAAGAAGGTGAAAAAGAAGGAAGGAAAAGGAACAAGGAGAGGGAGGGAGGGAGGGAGGGAGGAAGGAAGGAAGGAAGGAAAGAAGGGAAGATGAAGGAGGGAAGATGAAGGAGCGGAAAGGGATTTGCTTCCATGGCAGAAGGAACGGGAAGGCGATCCCTCCAAATCTGTCTCAGCAGGATGGCGTCAGCAGAAGGGTTGTTCTGCCAGGAGCGACACTTGGCTGGAAGATGGAGGAGAACAGAGTGGGAAAGGTGCAGTGACTTCCTCCTCACCAGCCTGGATGTCCTGCAGCATCTTCCTGTTCCTCTCAGCTTCCTTGATGACCTGGCCAAGGACTGGGAATGAGAAATCCTCTTTTGGGGGAAAAAAACAAAGTGTGAGAACATTGGATTGGGGCTTCCTCCTGCACAAGTCCATCTCTAGAAGTCACCACCCTCTTGTGTCCACAAAAACCTCCAAAACACAAAGATTCAATCCAAGAAAAACCCAAACCACCAAAATTCAGGCCAAAAAACCCTCCCAGGAGTTCCCCCTCTCTGCTCTTCACTTTAGCATTCTGGGGGTCCCCCCGTCCAGGCTGCAGGGTTAGGGTTAGGGTCAGGGTTTAGAGGTAGGGTTAGGGTTAGGGTTAGGAGTTAGGGTTAGGGTTAGGGTTTAGGGTTAGAGTTAGGGTTAGGGGTTAGGATTAGGGTTAAGGGTTAGGGTTAGGGTTAGTTAGGGTTAGGGTTAGGCTTAGGGTTAGGGTTTAGGGTTAGGTTTAGGGATAGGGTTTAGGGTTATGGTTTAGGGTTAGTGTTAGGGTTAGGGTTAAAGTTAGCTAGTGTTACTTAGCTAGTTCTTATTTTACTACATGAATCTTTAAATTTAAAATGAGGCAGTTTTGGGTATATCCTGAAATTTCTTGTTTTCTTCTTGTTAACCTGCAACCTCTTCTCAAAGAAGGTCTGCCACGTTCACTGACCACTTATGCAAAACAGCTGTTCTGTTTAAAATCACCACCTCTGCTCTTACCTATTTTTCCCTCATTTCTCTAAGCCTGAAATCATTCCTGTACATTTAGAAACCTACACAGAATAACCCCAAGAGATCAGGATAAATGGGAGGACAATGTGATCTGTTCTGGGCTGGGTTTGTGTGCAGGCTAATCCTGACCTAGGGCTACATGTGGTTATTCTGCTTCAGCTGCTCCACAGTTGTAGCAATGCAGGACTTCATTGCTTGGTTTTTGCAAAACAAGTAAAAGCTGCATCAAGGTCCCAACCATTATTACTATTATTATTATTATTATTATTGTTATTGTTATTATTGTTGTTATTACTATTGTTGTTATTATTATTATTATTACTACTTGCTCTGCCAGGGGAGGGTCAGGTTGGACAGGAGGAGGAATTTCTTGCTGGAAAGGATGCTCAGGCCTTGGCAAGGGCTGCCCAGGGAGGTTTGGAGTCCCCACCCCTGGAGGTGTCCCAGGAAGGCCTGGCCACGGCACTCAGTGCTCTGGGCTGGGGGACAAGGTGGGCATCGGGCACGGGGGGGATCCATGGGCTGGGAAGTTTTTTCCACTATTAATGATTCTGTGATTCTGTGATTTTATCATATACATAATTAAACATCATATTATTATACTATCAATTTTGAAATTATTAAAGTTGGGAATATGGAGATAACACAACAAGACTGTGGAGCAAACATACCCAGGAATATATCTGTGCAAATTTCCCTTCATATATTTGAATATTGGTCCAGATTTACTCTGTGAAACAGGAGACTGGAACACTTCTGTTACCACCAGGCAAATGAGTCCTTGGCAGTCTCTAATGTCTCTCAGTGCTGAGTAAGCACAAAGTAAGCAGGTTGTTTATGTACAGTAGTACCCCAAAATCCTCTGCATTGACTGTGTGCCTAAACACAACTGTGCAGGTGTGAGCTGGGCTATTGTACACATGTGCTTCTACTCTGAAGAGCAAAGTAAGTGGGAAAAGTGTAGAATGATGAGAGGCTTAGTTCAGTGACTCTTTCAGGCAGAACAAGGCTCTGCACATGGGCAGGCTGGAAAGGATTTGCCATTGACAGAAATGCAAGAAGAAAATACAAGGACAAATCCTGCTGGATATATTCTGTGGATAATCACTGGTGATTCTGCTGTGAATGCCCAGATCTGAATCTAGTCCCGCCTCACCATCCCTGGCACACCACTGCAGTGGGGTCAGCACTGCTCCCTCCTGCACCCCTGGCCTCTCAGGAATGCTGTTTGTGACAGGATCTGTGCCATCACAGGTTTTTTATTTCCAGAGCATTTGTCCCAGCAGGGCTTTGTCTCTGCTTTGAGCCCCCAGTCCTGCTGCAATCCAAACATGAAATAGGAACAACAAAACCACAGGAAGGAGCAGGGGAGTTAAATGAAGTAAAGGCTTAATACATACCACATTTTAGCAATTCCCTCTAACCACACAGTTCAGAAGAGGTCATTTCATCTAAAGTGGTTTGATTATTGGGTTGTAATAGACAAAGCTTTAGTTTAGTTTACCGTCAGGGATAAAAAAAATAGGTCAGCTTTTCATTAAAAAAAAATAAAGTAGTTATTTAAAAATTGTTATGATACATTAGACCATTAATAGTAAGATCATAAGCACAGTTAAGTAGGTAAGAAATAAGTTACTGCAAGGAAGTACGGCAGTAAAACCTCATGAAGTGATTTAACCTATCTCTAATTAATGGAAATTCTTCATCTGTTTTACTCACATTATACAATTTATGACTTCTTCTTGACTTTTTGTCTTTTCTCATTCCTTAAACTCCGAAGTTGCACATTGTTTGCAGCCTGGTATGTCACCGGTTAAGATAACTGTCATTTGATAATAACCCCAAGTGATCAGGTAATTCTTACCCTTTTGATAACCTTACATTGAAATCTATTATGTCTAGAAATCCATACATAGCTTTCTGTTTCTTTTTTTTTTTTTAACTCAATGAGGCAGAAGCAAAGTTGCTGCTTCTTTTGTTGCTGAACAGCAGCAGATCTGCTGCTGCCTAAAGAACTGAAATATAACTGAAAACTGTCTTGTTTCTTTAGTGTATGAAATTCTTGGTGGCTGCTTTGAGCTTACATTCTGTTGCCATCAATCATCCTTTACTTGAAAGTAGAAGAAATTAGGAGTTTTTTTCACTTATGAAGAAATTTTTAGTCATTTAACTGTAATTTCTTGCAAATCCAGCTCACCTTTGCATCTCAGATAGAATACATTACCATACAGTTAATGGTGTCCTGCAATTGTGTCTTTTACAAAAAAATTCTTGGAGCTCCTGTGAAGCTGAAAACTTAGTTACTGACAAATAGGAATGACTACAGGCTGAACAAGGCCAGCTCATACAGTCACAACGAAAAAGGACTTAAGTTACCTTCTGTAATCCTTGCAAGAGGAATCTCCAACTCAGCCACTTCAACTTTCACATGACTTGTATTTTTAGATGTGAGCCAAAGTGGGTGTTAATTACAAATGAGGAAAATAAAAAGCCACAACCAGATCTGTATTATCAAGCAAAACATGTGAAAAACAATTACTCAAGCCTAGAAGTTGTGTCCCTGTGATGCTTCTGCAAGTGAACTGAAAGGAGGAAGAAAATCCCTTCAGACCTGTACATGGGCAGCTTATTTACCCTGATTTTTTTAAATTTCTCCAAAATTTTATATATAGAGATAAAAAGTATGTATTATTTACTATATATTTTTCACTCTTGTATGCCTTAGTATACCTTAGGGACTTGCTGGATTGAGATAGAGAAAAGGAAATCAAATTTTATGGAAATATTTATGGTCCAATCCCAACTTCCTTTCAATTAATGGAGGGGATGTATTTTCCTAAATTCCATATGTGCCCTGTTAACATACTGTTGCACACAATAGCCTGATAAATCTGGAGAGGTCTCAGAACAAAGGTCAAGAATGAAATATCACAAAAAATGCTATTGAAATACTAAAATACATATTCAAGTAAACTTTTTAATAAATTTTTTGAAATTGCACTGCTTTCTCAGAGCAGACAACAGAATTAGAGCAATCAGAGCTATATTAAGTTTGGTAGGAAAAAAACATCCAAAATTTGTTATTTCTTTCGTTCAGCACAAGGCAGTCAGACAGAAATCTTAACTGTTCAATTAAATTTTAAAAGATGTCACCAGTAAACTTCAAACATTAAGAAACTGAACTTTGAAATAAGCTTCAGTACAAGAGCTGGAGTGTGACAGAAATACAATTGTGCAAATGATACTTCTGTAGTAACACAGGAGGCATCTTCATTTCAATGCAACCCTGAATAATGGAAAGAGAAATGGATAAGAGGAATTAATTGCTGGTCAAAAGGTTTAAGACAAAGATTGTAATATGTCTAAAAAAAAGAATTACTAATCACACAATGACTGTTCTTTCTTTCGCTCAAAGGCATCCAAAGTACGTAGCTATTGCATGATGTAGAATCAGAAGGACAATCCAGATTATCATTTACATGATGGGATTCCCAGATCTAACAATAATCAGTTTCAATACAGCCCATGCAAGAGTCTCTGTTGCAGCCATTGAAGGAATTTCACCCTGGTAGTGTTTCAGCAAACTGTACTAATCTAAGTCATTTTAATCAGTGCAGGCTATCAAGGAGGACAGGGTTGGGGTCATGAGCTTTCAATTGCCTCATCAGGCTTAGTCAAAGTTTATTTAAGGGAAGTATCTGAAAGAAATCATGTGTGCAGGTTTATAAAAGGAACATATCCTTGTCTAAACAACAGCAAACCCAGGTTAACTCTTTTAAGTGGGCTGTTGTTCTCTCCATCTGTCCTGAGCCTGCAACGTGCCTCCTCTCCTGGTTCCAGCCCTTGGGCCCAGCAGCCACCACGTGAACTATCTCAGTGTCACTCTGAGGACTATCAGCAGTGTTGCCTCCTGGACCTCTGCAATGCATTAGCTCCACCTGTAGTAATTCCATGTTTCATTGGCAGATGGAGATCCTCATTAAATTAACACGTGAATACATTAAAAAGAGGTTTTTACAACTCTTGTCCCTTCTCTGTCTACACAAACAACAGCCCAAAGTGCAAACTGCTCAAGTGGTGTGGTTTTACAGCATATGTCACTGGGTAAAAGCGGCAACATTAACAAAGATAAAGGCTTTTTCCTTTTCTTGGTCTGCACATTTCTGTTGTGATCCAACCAGAACAGTCCTGTACATATTGTTCCAGAAATCACTTGACTTTGCAAAGGAATATTTGCATCCCTTCTCACTCCCTACTTGTTTTTTTAACAACAGTTTTTATGTTTCTGCTGTAACTGGCTCAGTCAGTTTAGCAAAGACAACTGAATAACTGAAAGAAGGAAAAAAGACCCATTACACCTATTCAGTGGAAGGGATCTTTGCTACAGTCTTTATGGGAACCTCTGGATAACATCACTGCACACTGTGACTCATCCTGTGCTCTGAATTTCCATCTGGTATCTGCTGCCCCAGATGAGTCATGGGGCAGGGAACTCTCCAAGTGGGCTCTACCTCCCTCACGTATGGAACTACCCACCTCAAGTTCTCCACTTTGGTGAAGATCCTTCTCTTCCAAACCAAGAGTCCAGATGCTTCCCTCTAATTGCTCAATACAGCAAATTTATATTATTAAATATTTAACTTGAAACTCATGACCAAGTCCAGCAAGTCACATAACCATGTGGCCAGTTTTTCCTGTCTTCAGTTACCTGGTAGACCAGTACACCAGTTTATATTTATGAAATACTTTATAGGTAACAGCAAATACAAACCACACACTTAAAACTGAATGTATAAGGTAAAGTTTCTTTAAGTAAGTACTTAATTAATCTCAGGAACTAGAATTTGTATTCAGAAACTTTGGACCCTGGTGCTGCTGCCTGTAATTTTTAGGGACCTGAAAATGTGCTAAATGAACAATACAACACTGAAAAACAAAGCCAATCAACCAAGATGCATGATTAAGGTTATTGTCTTGCATGACCTCATTGCCCCAGAAACTGAGAGTCAGAGAAAAAAAAACCAACTTAATTTAAACTACTTTTAAGATCAATTAACATGGAGTGACTCCCCTGGCAAAATATGATGAGTCACTTCAGTTCTTTAGCCAGACCCCAGCAGATGGCATCAGCTGGCCAGTAAAGTCATGCACACAACCCCTCATGGAGTACAAACCACAGCAGAGGAGGCACAGATTAACACACACGAGAATTCTTACTCCTGTGAGAAAAAAGCTGGGACTGAAGGACAACTGCTGCATCCATCAGTTTGGTTCTTTTGAGACAAAGGACTGGATCATTGCTGCAGAAGATCTGTGTGCTACACTCAAGATCTTATTTTTACCTATGAACATTTCGAAGTGTGAGAACACCTGTCTTGTTGCAAGTGTGGTTATTTCTTCCAACTATGAGATGTATCCCAAATATTAAAATGAGATCCTGATTTATGACTTGGAATCTAGGTGCAGTATAATACAAATAATGTTATTTATTAGTAGCACCTTTGTAGAAGATGAACTAGAGTTCAAAGAAATTATATAGAGAGTAAATTCATATCATTAAACATTAGTACAGTTGCCTCTCATAGTTGGAATATAGAAATGCTTATGATTATTATTTGATTTTAGATGAAAAATAAAACCAAAATAAAAAGAATCAAGAGCTGATCTTCCTTAGCTAATAAGAGGTTTGGGTTTTATACCCATGCATCAAATGAAAGCCACAGAGTTAGATGGTCTATCGTATGTTATTTATTGAATAATTTTCTACCCCATGATAGTTTTCAAAACTCGCTGCAGAGTTCTCCTCTTGCACTTTGGATTACTTAAAATACTTCTAGCACTGAAAAATTTGTCACGCTAATAGAATTTGTTATCATTCTTGTAATTAACTTCCCAGATCCTATTTGTAAACTTGTTGTTATCATCTATAGGATGATATACCTGGAAAACTGGTTTTCTGTGATTTAAGAATCTCTTGAATAAATTCTATTTACACCTGTGCAAATAATGAAAAGGTACCTAAAGGCAGCTTTCAATTTTCTCAGTTCTTTATTCATTTCCTCAAAGGCCAGAGGCTTTATAATGAAAAGTCAAAGTCAGCTCTAGTGAATGAGTAATGAAATGCTGTTGTTCACAGCAGAGGTAACTTTTATTAATGGCTTCTACTTCCACTTCTAACAAGTGCGATTTAGTCATTTGCTTAAGAATGAGCTTGATACAACCACAGGAGTGTAGCTGTGAATGTGCAGCTTTCATACACTTCAGTGGACCCACGGCAGCATTGAGGTCACTGAGCCAGGACAAGGGACAGCTGAGCTGGGCTATGGCACAAATTTGGCGACATGGTTGATGGGGAGGATTTTAAGTTTCTGACAGAGAGTGAGGTCAGGTTGGAGCTTATTCTCCTGCACTAACAAGAGCATCTTCCACTGGTACTGAGTTCCTTCCTTCAGTTCCCTTTTTCTCCTGGAATGGAGGAGTGTTTCCCTGAACACACTGTCACACCTGCTGGTGCTTGGTGGAACTGGAGCAGCTCTGGTCCCTCAACTGCCCTGTTAGGGAGAAGGAGGGTAAGTCCAAATGGTCCCTCTGCACACTTCCCACCACTGCAGCCATGGGATGGATGACCTTTCTCACTTGGCTGGACACCCTTCTCTCCACAGCTGCCAGCCCAGGGATCAGAGATTAACCCCCCCTAAATTAAACATAAACGTGAGGATTCCAGAAACACTCTCCTCTCTATACACCTGTCAGTGTACCAGGCAGTGCCCTGGTACCCTCCCTGCTCCCTCCCCTGGCAGGAACTTTGGGGGTCCAAAGCAGAAGGTGGTAAAGCAGAGGAGGAAAGCTGGATAAACTGCCTGGAGTTATTGAATCCCATTTTCTAAAGGTGTTTTGCAAGTCACAAGTGCATTCAGCATTCTCCGAGGTATCTGTTAAGTAGGTCTAAATTTCAAAGACTTTTGTGTCACAATATAAGGAGTGACTAAAATGTGCAAGATAAAACAAACATTGGGATGTGTCTGCTTTCTGTCCGTGCATCTGGCTCCAGCTGACATCTTATTTTAGTACACTATCATGCCATGGAAACTCCTTTATAGCTGAACTCAAGGATATCAGAATGCTAAAGAAAATGAGATATTCTGAATCAGTAGTGTTACCTTTCTTTTTGGAACCAGCTGAACATGTGGTTTGATAACACTAATGATAACACTTTTGTTGATTTATTTCACGTGCAGTAAAGCAAAATGATCAGATTTGGTGTTCCCACTTACTGAGCACTCTGTGCTTGTTAAACCTCTTACATGTAAAGATTTCATAGCACTCTACAGATAAACATATGAATATTTTCTTTGCCCTCTTGTAAAACGATCTACACTTGCCATTACTCCAGTTGTCATATAATAAATATCAGTAGAAATATTTTAATGTTATTTGCTGTTATAATAAACTCCATATTTTAACTTTAATAAAAAGATTTTTAATGCAGTCCAGAGGCTGACTGAATGTTTCGATTTACTTTGCTGGAGACAAGCTGAGATACTTTAGTAGAAGGAATGGAGTGGGTTTATTTCACTGTCTATCCAAAAAAGGATGCAGCAAATTAGATCACAAATGGGGAAAAACCCTGGAAGAAATAGAAGTACAGATCTTCCATTCATGTCACAACTTCACTTACAAAAGTAATCAAGCCCACAGGCTGTTACAAGTATACACGGACCAGGCTGATAGCCAGTCCTGAGATTGGTGGTCAAAAGTTTTGCAGGAAACATCTTTCAAACAAGTTTCTGTGATGGTGTCTCACTTTCAGGGCTGTGTTTGTGGATCATTGTCTGTGTAGGGTGTGGGACAAGGGTACACATCTCTACATCCTCAGTCATAATACAATCATCCTAAAGGTGACCTTTGTGTGGGCAGCTGCTACAGGATCTTTCAATGGATATTCGCCTTCCTTGGGTATTTATTTGAAATGGAGATTTTTTTCTAGCACATGGTCTGAGTCTCATGGGCAGAGGGAAGAAACTTGAACAGAGAGTGTATCTGCCTTTACTCACCAGTGGCAGCTGTAATATTGTACCTTTTCCCCAGGTGTTTCTTAATGATGTGGACATGTCTACCCTCACTTTGGTGGTTTGTCAGATGATAAAAAACCATTTATAAGTTCTAAATAATAGAACAACCAACTACAAGAATACTGTAGGGCAAAATAGTAGCCATATACAAGTGCTTTTCTTTCATGGTTAAAAAAAATATTAAAAAGGACACTAGCCCATTTGAACCTATGTCTGAACTGTCAGGTTTTGCTCTGCTGTGTACAAGCACTACTCACAGTGAAGCTTTTACAGATATATGTAATTGCTTCTCTTAAATGACTGTCACTTCGTTCCAGAGAACTCATTTTGGTTTAGATCACTCTCCATTTTTCCATTTCTTCTCATTGGCCTGTTAAGATAATTCCCTGTGACAGTCATTAAAGGATAAGAATGAGATAATAGTAAAAAAACCCCAAACATCATCTTACTGTTTGATTGTCAGAATTAGTAAATATCTGGTTAAAAATAAGAGAAATCCTGATGCACATGAGTTTTAGCATCAGGTAGTCAACTTGAAATTTAGGAATGATAGATTCTCCACTTTACTTTCAGATGCACTTTAAAGACACACGAACACAGAAGCAGAAACAGGTTTTCTATTATGGGATACTTGAGATACTTCACTGAATTGTTTTGAAGGATAAAGGAGAGGTTGTCTGTTGTAACAGACGCAGTCCTTGTATAACAAGGAAGAAAACTGCTCCTTGTGTAGTGTAGTGAACAAAGAGGCTTTATTTCAAAATCCGCGCTCTTTTATACCACGTGACTTCTTTAGCCAATGGAGTTACCTATGATGGCGCATGCTCTTTTGGGCTTCGCTACCCCGGCACGTCTCTTGTGCCTCAGACACGCCTCCCACATATCTCCTCCTTTAATTATCTAAAGAAGTCACAAAAACAGTACAAAACAACAGTGCAAACAACCAGAACATTGTAAACTACCAAGCTCGCAATGACCCAGCACATCGCTTGCTCAGCTTCTTAACTTCTATTATAAACCTTTTTAAAACTTTCTTATATTCCTATAGGGTAATGCAACTTGGAGAAATTACTTTATTAACTTAGGGTTTCAGTCTAACTGTGTATAAACTATAACTTTTATTAATCTGAGGGTTTTTATAACTGGGGGATTTAACTTTATTTAAGAAACAGGGTAATCTTAGCAAAACTAAAATTTCTTAAAAGCGACGTTGTGGCAGAGGTAATGTTATTTTGTGAGGTGTTCTGTGTTTTAATATTTGTCCAGTCACACAACTTTTTTATTCTTTCACTCCTCTCATTCATTTCATTCATCGGTGGCCACCTTTACTCACATACACACACATTTTACAGACTGCTTTTTACCACATTGGTCATTTCCTAATGTAAACCTGAAACATAAACATAACTAACGTCGCGACGGAAAGCTCTAGACACCTCAATATGAGAATCCAGGAACTTAGTTTATTATAGATTGACAGTAGCTTAATATACACTCTATAATAGGTTCATGAATATTACAGAAATTAGGCTCATTATTGGTACTCGGTTAGGTGGTGATATCATCTTAACTGCTTTCCATTGTTTACACAGGTGGCTCATTAAGTGCCTTTGTTTTGGTAATGCCTAGCTCCTGTTTCTCAGCTCAATTTAGGATACCCAAGGACGCTGCCACTTTCTCACGGCCCTGCTATCTCTAACGTTCTCATGGGCCTAGTGAAAACTGCTTATACTTTAGCAGTAGTCTTATACTTTAGCAGCTCATCCATAGCCTTAGCCATGTTCATATGTCCTCGCATTTCTAACCAATCCTCTACACATAACTCTTTTCAAACTTCTGCGTTACTCTGGTTCCTGCTGCTGTGGTAACGTACTTGAATAGGGTTTTACACACCTGGGAGAAATCCGCTTGAGTTCTTTTCTACATAGGCATAGCTTCCTCCCTATGTCACAAAATCTAGGGATCTCGTCCATTGTCCTGAAGTCAAATCTTTTACCATGACTAGTGGCTTGGGACAGACAAACGTCTGAGGTTTGTGCTGCTTTTCAGACCTGCTTCTTTCAGCACTGTCACAATTCAAAAAATTGATAACATACATAGCTTTTTACAGATGTTCTTGCAGGCTAGACAGATTCTCCCCCCTTTTGTTTTAATCTAGTATGTGTTTCAGTGTGTGATGTGCTTTTGCTTGCCTTATGGGTTAGTGTGGAATGCTTGTGACGTGAGAATTTTCCTATTTGATAGGAAGTAGCTGTTTTATTATTAATGTTAATCTATTTTAGAGTACCAAGGTTGCTAAGCAACTAAATAATTGTGTTTTGCACTCTTGCGTTTTGTCTAGTGGATGCAGTGGCAGTTATGTTTTGTGGATGTATATCTATTTGCATGTACATATTTCAATATGTCCAATTCAGAGATGTATATCTTTGTTTGCCAGACTTCATTTGCCATTAACTCTCTAGAGTTAACGCTTTCCTGAGATGGCATGGGTGTGATTTCCTGACAGTGTGGGCATACCTTAATAATGTAGTTTTATTAATCGTTATTTTGAATGGTCTCTTTAGAGAACGTGTATTCTGATGGAAAAATAAATGAGACAATTTTGTTTGCTTTAGAACTCTGGGTATGGTGTTAAACAGTGCTGCTTTAGCAGCTTCTCAGTTTCTGTCAGTTATTGGCCCTGGTCTGTCAACATGTGATTTTTTGTGTATTTGTATAGAAATCATACCTTCTGTAAATCACAGGAACCAAACAGAACTCATTTCAAACAACAGGTGAGGGTTAACAATATCTCAAGGAAATTAACTTTCAAGACGGGCTATTAACCTTATAGCATAATAGACATAGTCACAACATTAGAGGGTTGTTCAGGAATTTTTCCAGATGAATGGCAATATGAATGGCAGTCAGTTCCAGAACCTGTACAGAAGCTTGGTTCATGGTCTGTAGTTTTCATTCCCACTGTTCTGTGGCAGGATTATTCAAGTCACTGCAGTATTTTGTGTTTTTCTAGATGTATGTGTGAAGGCTCTTAAAGGTAAATTATTGATTTCTGCCCACAATCTGTGTTTAGGGAGATGAATTTAAATGTCACCGTCAAAACTTGCCAGGGCAGCTTAGAATCCTGCGTCCTCAGCTGTCATCCTATCCAAATTGTCCTTCGAAGCAGGAACGTTGGTAAAGGCAGGATCTCTTCCATCCAGTTCCTGCAGTCATGCTCTGCCTTTAATGACAAGCTTTGCAAACATCTCATTAACAGTTTACACATTTTTTAGGTGGTGTGTATGTGGCAGAAAGAGCCGTTCTAGAACTAACAGTGGGCTTCTCTCAGTTTGATCCCACTGAAACAAAACTGCAATAGTTCATGCCTGCTGGAAACAAGGATTAGACAGATTTGCCGTTCAGGATTTTTCCTGTTTTGTCTGCTTTGTATCACCCTGGTACAATTTCCTAACACTTGGTTTGCCTCTGTAGCTAGAGATTTGTCAGACTTTAGGTTGGAGTTCCCCTTTAGCAACACAAAGAGAGGGTGTAGGTCCCCTGTGGTTATGGTTAAAACAGGTTTTAAGCAATTGGCAGCTTCCTGAGGCTTCTGCAACTCGTGTAAATATAAAGCATTTTTTACCTCGAGCTGTAGCAGCTGTGGAAAACTTTTTTACTGTGTGGATTCTTGTCCAGGGCAAGTCCAGAGTTGTGGTTGCTGGATCCTTCCTGAAACAATCTGAAGTCCTGGATCTTGGACAATTTTGGTTAGAGCAGTAACAACAAATGGCAGTTCATTTCTTGTGGCCGTGGTTATTAATGTGTCCTCTGCATAATGATGTATTATGGCTGTTTGCCTTGAACCAGTTACCACTAGTGACCAATTTACTGGAAGCTTTATAGGTAGGGGCAGTCCAAGCTGCAAGGCTTCCGCATGTTTTTTGACTGCGTGTTCTGCTCTTAACATTTGCAGTGTTTTCCACCTGTCACCTTTCTTGGGGGTGCAGAGTACATGGGTATTTTGGGGGTTGATTGTTGGCATATTGTGGCTTGCCTGAAGTTGTTTCCTCTCTTGCATATGAAAAGTGGTGTTACAAAGGATTACAGCGAGCAATGCCCCCACAAGCAGTACGATGCTCGATGCTCGCAGCATATCTTTTACTTTGCTTATGGCACCCTTGGTACAACTCAGTCCATTCTCTGCTGCTAGGGTGCTTAGGAACTGTTGCTATTAGAGGTCTCCAAGGACAATCTTTCTGAGAGCGATAGGTGTCTCCACATCTAACACAACTAGCTGTGTGTCTGGCTTCTTTTTGTACTCTCAGCTGGGCATCTAAGGCTGCAGCTAAAGAGGCAGGTTGGTGCTTCTCAGAGTTAACTCTTTGGTAGGGTTTAACCAGTTCAATAATGGTGCAGTTTTCCCTTGTAGGAGGGTTCTGCAAAGCTGTTTCACAGTTTGTATTTCCCTTTTCAAAAGCCAAGTGCTTATACAGCATCTCTCTGGCTTCATTGTATTCAACTTGTTTGTTTAAAGCAGACTGCAGCTGGTCTAAACATCTCAAATTTGGTTCAGTACAACCTTGTAACTTTTTAATGGGGGACAGGTAATTATCTTGGTTTGTAGTGAGAATGTTTTCCATAGTTTTTAGGGCTTACCTGGCTACTATGTCGCATATTTCTCTATGGTATTTAGATTGTGTATCTATTGAATTATAATTTGTATCCCTGCTTAACTGGTGTACTGTTGTTGCAGAATAATTCAAATATTAGTAGAATGGCTAAGGCTTAGTAGGAGAGTAGGCCTAGAAAGCAACACTTTAAAGTATTAAGTTAGCAACTTTGTTTGTGAGCATGGAATGTGCTGAAGAGATGGCAACAACAATCAAAGAAGTTAGTCAAGCATGTATATAATGATTTGTTACCTTGGATGTGGTAAGGGTCTGTTAATCAGTTTCTAGGGGTAAGACAGCTTAAGTAGATTTATGATTAGAGTAGATGATTATTAATTGTTATCAGTATGAAGTATGAGCTTGTTTGTAACTGAATGTAACTGTTTTGTTGTAGAAACTGCTATGAGCTTGTTTGTAACTGAATGTAACTGTTTTGCTGTGGAAACTGCACGTAAACTTGTTTGTGTATAAAAGCTGAACTGAGAATGGGAGTCTTCGGAATCCTGACTTGGGATGCTAGTCCTCAGGTTCCCGGGGCCCCGAATAAAGCACCGCATAAACCGGCTGGCGATCGCCTGTGTTGGTGTTTTGATTTAGAATGTGTAGAGTTAATGTTTCAATGCGTCTGAGAGGTTTCTATGGAAACAAAGCATCTATGTTACCTTATCTCCAAGCAGTTACCGGCGCACATGGCTGGGAGTTCTTTTGTGTAGCAGTTTCGGTTTGTCCGACAGTCCTTTCTTGGAGGCTGTTCTTCTTGGTGTCTCTGCGGGGGTCTGGGTTTGTCGAGTTGCTGCATGGGGCGGCGCGGGGCTGCTCCATCGGCATGGGCGGCTCCGTGCGGGGCTGAGAGGCGTCCCTCAGTGCAGCAGGGGGTGCGGGGGTTTGCTGGTCTGTCCCGGTTCTCTGTCAACTGAGTCTGCGAGGCTAGGGTGCGGCGTCCCAGCATCGGCGGCTGGTGTCCCTGGCGTGGGCTGCCAGTGGCGGGCTCGGTGCAACGGCAGGCGGGCGAGTGGCTCTGGCATCGGTCGACTCGGCGTCGATTGGCAGCGGCAGGCGTTGGGTCGGCAGCGGGCGAGTGGCGCGGCAGTGGCGTCAGTCACATGGTGGTTCGGCGCGCAGGTAGTTCGGCGTGGGTTTGGCAGGGGCAGCGGGCGATGTTAGACAGGGCACTCCCGGCGCAGGTCCCTGCGGCGGCGCGGGGAGGGGGCACCCAGTGCACGTGTGTGGCTCTGCCGTTTCCCCGGTACTTTCAAACTGCGGCTTTAGTAGTTGCTAGGCAACATGCACTAGGTGCCGGTCCCACAGCCGGTGGTGATTGCCAGCGACGTGCATGGGGGAGAGGGGGGGCAGCGGGGCTTTTAAGCGTACCGCGGAACCGACAGGGGTGGCAGGTAGGTGGGGAGCTGCAGTGGTTTCTACCGGGCAGAAACCTGAAGCAGGGCTCCGCAGGGGCCAGCGGCGGCTGAGATGTTAGAGGTGGCAGTGGCGGCGCCGCTTTGGCGCCATGGTCGAGCCACGGCAGTCGGCAGCGGCTGAGCCACTTTTACCACTTGGTTGAGCCGCAGCAGTTGACAGGGCTTCCCCTGGCGGTTTTAAGGTGCTCCACAGCCCGGGTCTCTGAGCTGTGGACAAGCTGCCACTCAGGGATCAGTCCTAGCTGTGCGGGGTGCCTTCCAGCTGGACTCACCGCTTTGGTGTTGCGTTGGACCCTCTCTGCTCTCTCCAGTTGCCTGCTCTGACCTCTTGGCTTCTTCTTATCTTCTTTCTTCTCTTCTTCTCCTGTGCACTATTTCTAAGATTTTTGGGAGCTCCTAACTAACTTTCCATTTCTCAGACGCCACTGAGAAAACGACTTTAAAGACATCTAAGTTTTTTTTGTGATTAAAAGATTCCCAAGTCAAATTAATAGACTTGATAACCGGAAACTACCATGTGTATACCTGATCCAGGGTAAATAACTGGCTTAATATAAGCTAAAAGAGTCCCTGTTCGGGCACCATGTGTAACAGACGCAGTCCTTGTATAAGAAGGAAGAAAACTACTCGTGTGGAGTGGTGAACAAAGAGGCTTTATTTCAAAATCTGCGCTCTTTTATCCTTACATACCATGTGACTTCTTTAGCCAATGGAGTTACCTATGACGGCGCATGCTCTTTTGGGCTTCACTGCCTCGGCACGTCTTTTGTGCCTCAGACACACCTCCCACAGTCCGTAACATGTTAAAAATGAAACTTAGATCATGTGCTTCTAGTGCTATGAAACAGCAAAAAATTACAAGTAGTATTCCCACTTCCAAAGGCTGAAATAAGAACAGTTGCTTCTGATCAAACCTAATCATCATGTAGGAACATTTAATTTCAAAAAGTATTTATGGTACAGGAAAAGAAATTACTGTGATCATTACTGTGATGTTACTCAATACAGAAATTAGGCACGTTTTTTTATTAGCTCATTTTTATTAGGCATTTTCCTGCAAGATTTTTTATTACCATTGGAAAAAATAACTCCCCTTATGCTTCCCATTCCTTTGTGCTTTAGATGCACACACAGTGTCTCTCCACCATCCCAGCAGGTCTCAGGTGAGTCTGACTGGGTGGGGGCTCTGCTCCAGTGCAAGGTCACAATGCTGAGTTAAACCACAAATGGAGCAAACTGTTAGAAACCACACCCAGGCAGGGACTCACCCTGTGCCACCTGGTTACCAGGGGAGTTCTGAGCTCAGGGGGTACCCTGGGCAGCACAGTCAGGCCCAGGTGGCATCCAGGGGCTGGACTGGGCTCTTTCCAGCCACAGGAATCCACCCTTTCCCAGCCTGCACGTGTGGCTCTTCCTGTGTTTAACTAGGCAGAAACTGGGGTGGAACTCTGGCCCTTCTCTAGCACTAGACTATGTTCAGGCTGACAAGAGAAGTGCATTTACTGCAAAATTCAGGCAACTGCTCTCCTTGTCTTTAACATTTATACCCAAACCCTTGGGTTTTAATTTTTTCACAACTTTTCAACTTTGAACATCTAGAATGAAGCTTCTTACACTGTCCTCAGTTCTTGACTGGGTGTTTTATGGAATTAATAGCAAGAAGCACAGGATTTGTCTTCTGTATCATTCCTTGAAAGAGTTACCTAGAATCAATTTATATTTAAATCTCTTTCTTTCCATTTCCATAAGAATTTCTGCTAAATTTCAGAAGTTGGCAAAACATTCTATAGAATTGAGGTTGAAATTTCAATTTATTTCTAATTTTAGATGGAGGGTTTATTGCTCCAAATTTGAAACATTTATATATTAAGGAATACATCAGTTTTTTAGTAGGCTGAACTATATGATTTACTTTCAGGCAAAAACAAGTGTAAATAATTTCATTTACATTTAAAGAGTAATGTTAAGATAATAGGATTTTGAGGACGGAATTTAGCCATGGAGTAGCTGTTTGCCAAGTACTGTTCTGTCTCCTAAGCAGGCAAGGCTCCTGCTTCTTGGTGAGAATATTATTTAATTCAGTATAGATGACTATAACAGAGCCACAATGTGAACATTCAAGGTCCCAAATTTATTAGAGAGACAAGAAATGCAGTAATAAATAGAAACATGTGATGCTCATGAAATTAAGGTGATAGGATTAAGTTAAAAAACTATTTGATTCGATGCTGAAAGATTGTCTTTCTACAAATAGAGTCTCTTTTTTGGCAGTCAGTAGCTTCTCAGCATCTTTTGCATTTCTCTGCTTCACTTACAAGACGATTTCCTAAAATGAACAGACAATTGGACAAATCTTTTGGATAATTGCTAAATGTGCTTTAATCCTCTAATAGGTTCTGCTTGTGTGTCTGGAGAGTGTTGATAGTTTAATCCACCTTCAGTCTCAACCCGCTGTTTTTTGCATATTGGCAGCAAGACTTGCCCGGACTTCTTGGTATGGTGTTGTGGGAGTCCTTCACACACAGAGCAGCACTGGGGTAGAAATGCGTCCTGATTTGCTGAAATACAGTCTAGCAGTTAACCTGCTCATCACCACCTCTCAAATGAGAACACGGGATCTAACCTGGGAGTTTAAAATACTGTTGCAGGTGGTTGAGTGAAACTCTGCAGCTCTGCCTTCAAATGGCTCAAATAGCCAATCCTGCACCTTAGCAGGGAGATGGGAAAGCTTAAAAAAGCTTTTAAAATCTCCCTTCATATCCAAGTGTCTTTGTCAGCACCTCTACTTTCTCTCAAGTTTAAGTTGTAACGTTAGTTTAGTCCACTTTTTGCAATGGGTCAAAAATTACCCTCTTGGCCTTGCACAGGAGGAGCTCTCACCAATCCTCAGTTGAGGGCTCTGTTCTCAAAACCTGCTTTACTACCACACCACCCCCCTCCAAATGACACAGTTAATTTCATGGAAAAACATCAAATCAGTTAATTGAAACTACTATTGAAAATACTTCAGACTAACAAATGTTAAGGAACTTGCATCTTAATTTCCATTAGTTCTTAGTTTCCATGCAGTCTAGAGAGAAAGAATTTAAAGAACATGGATGTTCCTCAAACATAACCATGAAACTGTCAGGAAGAGGTAGAAAGTGCTGAGGGTGATTGAATCCAAGAAACTCTTACAGGTACAACTAGTCAGGTATTTGCACACTTGTTTTGGGTTTTATAATCATGATTGTTTTGGGTTGGAAGGGACCTTAAAGATCATCTAGTTCCAAGAATATTTAGTTATTCCAATAATTTATAGTTGTAGCTTGACAGAGGTGCTTTGGAAATCTGCAGTGGTTTGGTAGAAATTTGTCATATCCCGTATATTTCAAAAGAAATAGGCTCAAAAAATTGATATCTTTCATAAAACTTGCTTTAGCAGATAAGTTCCATTTTGTTCTGAATAGGTTCTCCTACTCCACCTCAAGCTTCATCTTAACCACATTAAAATGAAGGATTGACTTCTCCACTGCCTGTTAGTAACAGATCCATGGATATAAAATAAAAGTGAAGCTGTGACTGAGATCCGGGATTTGAACTCCTTTGCAATTGCAAAATCAATATTTTTTTATCCAGTCCTAAATTCATGAGTTCAATATAAAAAAATAATATATTTAAACTCCATCAGGGCTAGAAGAACTTTACAGAGCCATGTCCCAGTGCTTTTTTATGGATTTTTTAATCCTAAATTGTGTTTAACTCCAGTTTAGATAGAGTGACAACTAATCAAAAGATATGCCTGGTTCTGGAATGAATAAATTTTATCTTACTTAAATCCTTGGGATATTTCTATTCCTTACAGTGAAAACTGTATCATACCCAATAATTTTAAGAACTATTTTGTGAACCTCAAGTTCAGTTGTATATCTATGCAAGGATATTCAGGGATTTCCATGATAAACCTGAAGTTGAGTTTTCCTGACAGGAACTGATTGCCTTTGTCATCGTTTCGTCAAGCAAATGCAGCATTAGCACTTACACACTGCAAGGAGAAAACACAAGCAACAGTCTGGTTATCCAAATAATAACTCACTGGCTGTATTTCCATTTGATCCTGTACAGAACTATCATAGCTCTGCTAACAGAAATCTTTTTATGTTCTGACCCATACTTGTTGATTTTTTATCATCCTTCAGCATTTATCTTGCTTATAGTAAAAAATATTAACATACTTCTAACACTTGGAATATCAACCATCATCATTCAGGAGAATAAACTGAAAAGCTATGGGGTAAAAACATAAGTATGTGAAATGTATTGAAATATTTCCAGTTCAGTGATGTTTAACACACAAAATCAGAGAATCACAGAATGATTTGTGTTAGAAGGGACCTCAAAGCTCATCTTGTTCCAAACTCCTGCCATGGGCAGGGACAACTTCCACTAGACCAGGTTGCTCGGAACTCCCTAATTAAGCTTTTGCATAGGTGTCAAAAGGACTCTAACTTTGGTTCTTTTTTATGTCCATGTATTAATCCAGCTTGGAAAATTGAGTATTGTGGCACAGTGAAGAGATTAGGTCTGTACTGGAAGAAGCAGCTAAACTAATATCTTGTGTATGTCTGGAGTAAAGAACAAGCAACAGTGAAGTTTAGCTTGGAAAAGGAAATCAAATCAGCCTTCTCAGGAGGTATCAGTAATTCCAAACAGAGATTTCTTTTAATGGAAGCTCAATACCTTTAGAATAACTGATCCTAAGAAAAGATCTTTTCATTAAGGATTATCTGTCTCTTTTGTAGAGACATTATTGAAGAGTAATGAATTTAATGAAAAGCCCCATGTAAACTTCAAACTAAGAATTCTGTTACTAAGACAGGGTAGCTGAGTTCCTTCACTCAGCTCACACTGGTACCATGTGTGTCTGATCCCGAGCAGATGAGCATGTTTTTAATGTATACCTGTTCTCTTTGAATGGAAAGGAAAATCTGGCCTGTGTTTCCAGGCAAGAGGAACACTGACAGTAAAGCAATCAATTTTTACAGAAACTGGATACATAAATGTTTAAAATAAATTGGGGACAAACTTACTTATCAACAATTTGCATATTTCCGGTTTTTATTAGAAAAAAAACCAACCCAACACTGATTTTTCCCTATTATAGTTTATATTTTTCACCACCAGAAGGGCATATCACAAATGGGTGTAGCACCCTAATGGACCAGGGGCAACAGCTGGGGTGTTTCTTTGGGAGATTTGATAAATGGAAATGGAGAATGATTATGCAGAGGCAGCAGAGCAGATGCCAATGATTTCCTGTCAAGGCCTATCCATGGTCAATACAGACCAAAACCAATGAAGCAAAACCTGTTGGTAAACAAAAATTCACTCTGATAATTATACAAAAAAAAGGGAAATCTTGATTTTATATCGTGTCATAAAAATTATCTCAAATTACCCAAAATTAAAATGTTTCAAAAAACTATATGTAGCTTGGAAACATAATATACTTTTAGCTAAAGACAGCAATACTGGAGTCACTGTTCCTGCCTATTTCAGCTTTTAAAAACTGAAATATTTCTCCTGCCAAAAATCAGGAGAATGAGAGAGAGACATTTCACCCACAGCTGAACTCTCTCATTTTTCTGGCATCAAGTCATCCTCTTAATTGCCTGTGAATTTCCTCAGAGGCTTAATATTATTTATTTTTCGCCCATAAAATTCTCAAAATCCAAATCTTTGAGGCAATGCTCTATTGACCCTAACCTTTAGTATCAACAGATATACTGAATCCACTTCATAAGTCCAAATGATCTCTGCTCCCTTAGCAGAAAGAGAGAATCAGTTATTTCTAACTTCTCTTGGTCAAATTTCAGTGGGATTTTCTCTTTCTTTTGAATTAGAAATCATACACCAGGATACCGGAGTCTCCCCTTTTATGAAGGATGTGGGAGATAAATGAAATTGAAGCACTTTCTGCTTCCCCGTCTTTCCATAAATGCACAGTTCAAGCGCCCACACAGAGCTCTCAATGGGAGTTCATTCCAATTTTATTTTCCCAGCCTTTTACCCCATATATTGGACACCTATCAAGGTATATGCAATATTTGCATCATAATAGATATTGATGCTTCCATAGGAGATCCACAAATAGGTGTTTCACTGTTGACAGAGTTGTGTTATAGAAGTCCATAAACCAGTCCGAAACACTCCTACCACACCTAGTGTTTATGCCATCACATTTTCAGAAGTTCTCTATCCTCCATGCAGAGATTTCTTTGGCCTTTAATATTTCATATTGCCACAAAGTCTTTTCCATAAAGCCTGGAAAACCGCTGTAATAATATTTGATCTGTAATTTAATAATGAGATATGATTTAAATTGATGGCATGTAGCTTGGTTAGAGGGGAGCTTTTGGAATTATCCCCAGCCATGTAAAAGGAATATAATTCAAAGTCTTAAAGAGAAGGTGTCACAGACTTTTTTTATTCCACCTAAATCTCTACGAAAGTACTTTTGGCAAGGTTA
Organism: Manacus vitellinus; assembly: GCF_001715985.3. Classification (NCBI taxonomy): domain Eukaryota; kingdom Metazoa; phylum Chordata; class Aves; order Passeriformes; family Pipridae; genus Manacus; species Manacus vitellinus. The sequence continues at coordinate 32,292 of NW_021939226.1, read as the reverse complement.
TAAATGGAATAGTGACATTTGTTTTTCATATTCAAATTTTGTTTCTCTGGATGATGCACCAAGTTTGGGGAAAATAGCTTTTCTACACTGATTAAAACAAGGGTTTGTAATTAAGTAAGGTAATGGTGATAAAATTGATTAAAAAAAGCATCCAAACATCTGACTAATTATTAAAAAGAAGCTATTGTGTCTGTTCTAATCCTTCCCTCACATAACACCTGAAACTTCACTAGAAAAGTGTTTGATTAATATGTGATATAGAACTTCAGTAATATCTTTCACATTTACAAGCTTTCAGGAGTTTTTGAAAAATGGACAGGTATAAAGATGTTTTACATACTGATGAATGTCCTACAAAAATTATATAGAGCAATTTCTATCAGACAGAAATGAGAATCAAATTAATTATTTGTAAAAACAACAGACTCAGTGAGTTTTTTCCTTCTGTTTAAAAAAAAAACAAGTGTCAATCCAAATCATAATATATGCCTTTGCCAGAAATCAAACAAACCCATAGCTTGTAGAATCTTTCAGTAACCCATTAAATATAATTTTCAGATTTCTTAGACATTTTTTTCTCCATTTGAAAGTGATCAGATCTCATCATCATGGCTAGGCTTCGCGAACGAAGATTTGGGAAGGGCTCTACCCACATTTTCTCCATTTGAAAGTGATCAGACTTAATGTACACAACATTGGTATTAGTATTTTCAGCAAAAAACTGCTCCTTTACTTTGAATTATTTTCTTATTAGAGATGGATAATTCTGAATACTTTCAAGTCAGTTTGATTATTATTTTTTTATTAAGCTGGCTAAAAGTCACAGTCCACAAGTAACTGAGTTGTCAGTTTGTCTGTAGCTCCTTCTCTCAAATGACTGTCCTACATCTGTTCTTTATTAACAAAGAACCCTGCAATTCAGCTCAATTCTGATTTTGTCACCAGGTCATAACACCAAATTTACCAAACAAATTGTTTCCAGCAGAAGTGATTTAATTTGTCCGCATTCCAGATTCACTTCTGGGAAGTGCAAAACTGAATTTAAAACTATCAAAAGCACCGTGATTTTTTTCTAAACCTTTCCTTACCACTTAACAATGGCTTGCAGGACATGAGATTGAACAGCAGCCTTTCTTACTATCCAGTCACTCAGCACATGGGAGAAGACCAGGGCTGTCCATTAGCATTTCTGTTTCAAGCTTCCTCTTCCTAAAAAAATTATTTAGCTAACTTTAAAAGCTACATTAGCAAAATAATAATAATAACCCACACCAACAACATACCACAGAAAAACCCCCAAAACCCAAATCCCCAAACTTGCAACAACTTAGTCTTATTTTTTATGAGTTTGTTTTTGCTGGGCTCCAGACATTGTGGCTGCCTCTGTATTCTGTTTAAGACCATAGTAGGATTATAAAAACAAAGGTATTTCAGAATCCCAGACTAGTTCAGCTTGGAAGTGTGAGAAATATCTCTAATTGCAATTTAGAAGACGGCCAAATATAGTGAAACAAAGAGTTTTATTAACAGTGCACTGGGTGCACGAACTCGTGACCTGGTCCGAGCACCCAGTTGTTTGAAAAACGCACCCTTTTGTACCCTTTTGGTTACATAAGCTGTTAAATATTCAACAGGTGTAAGGTATTTTACCTTAAAAGGTAATTTTTCTAACTCAGGAGGGCATGTTACCCTCCCTCCTGATTGATTGATGACGTACTCCTAGGTACAGAGGGGTCTCTCTGCACACAAAGGCCAGCCACGTGGCCAGGGTATATTTTCCATTTTTATATATTATTTCCTACCCCAACCGTGACATTCCCTTGGTGTCAAACCCTGACAGGGCCTTTCACCTTACAATCTCCACGAGGCACCTAAAACTCCTGGAATTAAATGAAAGAGAGGAAATAAATCCCACCCCCCCCGTTTTTTACTAAAATTAATTTGCTTATAATAAAACCGGATTTTTTTATTTCTCATAGAAGGGTTCATCTGGTCCCACCTCTCTGCTCCAGCAGGGCCATCCCAGAGCACAGGGCACAGGATTGTGTCCAGAGGCGTCTGGAATATCCCCAGGGAGGAGTCTCCACTCCCTCCCTGGGCAGCCTGTTCAGTGCTGGGTCACTGCCCAGCAAAGACGTTCTTCCTCCTGTCCGGGGGAACTTCTTGGGCATCAGTTCCTGCCCGTTCCTCCTGTGCCATTGCTGGGGCCCCCGAGCAGAGCCTGCTCCATCCTCTGCCCCCTCCCTGCAGCCCCTGACACGCCCTGGGGAGGGCCCCTCTCAGAGTCTGCTGTGGAGCTGAACAGCCCCAGCTCCCTCAGCCTTTGCTGCTCCCAGAGCTGCTCCATCCCTTGGGCATCTCCGCAGCCTGCGCTGGCCCCGCTGCAGGAGCTCCCTGGCCCTGCTGTGCTGAGGAGCCCGAGCTGGGCCCAGCCCTGCAGATGTGCCTGCCCAGGGCTGGGCAGAGGGGCAGAATATCTTCATATGGCTCATTTTAAGCTATTCACCTACTATAACTGATAGCTAAAGTGTTACCCAAGATTGTTTTTGTCAGGTTATTTTTTCCCCTTTTGTTTCTTATCAATGAGATTCCTTAACAAAACAGCAAGTAATTACTATTTTATGACTAACTGGTAAAAAGTTTGGGATATCCACTAAAATTAAGATAGTGGTACCTGATCTCTGATCTTTCAACATTTAAAGAGATTTTCTTTTTAATATCCTCCATATGGATTGCCTTTTTCTCCTTCTGCATCTGTTCTTTTTCATCTCATGGGAATGGCTTTGATTGCTGGATACTAATGAATAATTGGTTTCATTTATGATCGTTTGTTTTGAGTTATTAATTCAGTTTGAAAAACATCTGAACTATGTTCCTAACCATGAAAGAAAAGAGATTAGAGTATGAAACAACTGAGATTATATCGTGCAGGGCTAGTGAAAGATGATGATCGAAATGCACATCTATAGGCAGCAGATATTTATGAATGTGTAATGTTCTTCATGGTTTCATCATGTTTTCCTCTTCTCAGCAAGAGAGCACTTACCTGAATTCCTGTTGCTTCTGCAAGTTCTTCCATATCTCCAGTACCTTTATTGAAATGCAGCAGAGAAACCAAACATCTGGCAAGTCACCAAGCCAGAGTGACTGGGAAAAGCTGAAAAATCCCTCGGAGAGGGAGCAACATCTGTTTGATAGGCAGTGAAAAATAAACCAGCAATAAACTCATTTTAACAGCAAATACAAGGTACATGGGTCTAGGGGAAGGTTCACTAGAAATACTGATTACTCACATTATGCCATTAAATTGGCATTGGTGTGTTTGACAATCAGAGAAAAGCAACTGTGAAAAAGCTTATATGCTCAAAAAAATTGATCTAAGGTCTTGATTTTCTACTTACATAGCAAGAAAATCCGCCTTTTGAAGTCTCCTGGGTATTTTCTGGGCAAAAACCTATGAAGCTTGTCTACTGCAATCCCAAGAAAGCTGTATAGGAAACACCATTCTCTCTTGGGTCTGAAAAAACACCACAACAAAACTGATGCTTTGTGTTCTGTAGAAACATTATTAAAAAGATGACAAAAATGGACCTTCACCTTGTTTAATGAATAGATCAGCTAATTGACCACTTGAAGTACAGCTGAACTTCTATAATTTACTGCAAAATTCATCATAATTCTAGTTAAATCCATTGGAACTGATTTGTATATAGAAGCTGTCACCAATAAGAGTTATCCAACGGAATATAGATGTAAGTAAACAGATAATATTTAAGTTATGAACTTAAGTAATACGCTAGGCAATAATAGAAACATCCAAACTTCCTAACAAGGTACAAAGTGTTGTTTTTGTCATGTACAGATTAAACCTGTCTGTGCTGCAAGTCTAGTTTACTCGGGAAGCAGTAAGCTAATCCTTTCCCTAATAATATACTATGAATTAATGTTGAGAACTGTAAGAATTGTCCCTCACCCACATTATACCACAAATATACCACAGTATTGGTTCTATCAGATTTGCATCCTCTGGGTTACAGAGGAAGTGTGCAGAGAAGAAATGGGATCTTGTCCCATAAAACTGCGAGTGAGGAAAAAATACAAGACACGTCAAGAGACAGTTCGTAAGAACCAGTAACAAAGGTGAAGTGTCCTTTGCACTGTCCACGTGAATCAATGTATGACCATGGCCTACACTAATAAATTCCTCTGAGAAGGGCAAAGCTGTAGAAAATAGCAAGTGTCTGTACCTAAGGAAGTGCTCAGAGATGAACACTGACAGCGACAAGAGCACTGCAACAGTTTAGCTCTAAAAGAGAGCACACAGGGTTCTACCTTCACCCAAGAGCCATCAGATCATGCAGGCTGCACCCGACAGCTCTACAGCAATTTAGTCCTGCATGTCACAAGGCTCTGACACAGATGAACTCCAGAATGCACATTTAGCCCTCTCTTTACCCTGTGACATCAGTGATGTAGCTCAGAGAACATAGCACCAAAAGTTGCATTTAGTTCCTTGATAGTCATGAAGATGCCTAAAAGGAAAGTTACATGGGAAAATCCTATCCTGGTTGCTAGAAGTCTGTCATCATAACTTCAGAGGTCAAGTATTTTTCATAGCCACCTTAAAATGTTTAAAATAAGACAGAGACACCACTCTGGCAGGGTTGGGGCTGTGACCACTGCTCTGGGGACTCTGTTCCAGTGCCCAGCCACCTTCAAGGGGAAGAACCTTTTCCTGATATTCAACCTAACCCTCCCCTGACGCAACTCCAGCCGTTCCCTCGGGTCCTGTCATTGGTCACACAGAGCAGAGATAGGAGCTGCCCCTCAGGAGGAGCTGCAACCCCCAAAGAGCTCTGACCTGTCTCCTCGAGCACCAAGTGACATCAGTCACTCCTTGTGTGACCACTCCAGGCCCTGCACCATCCTCCTGTATCTCCTTTGGACACTCTCTAACAGCATGAGATCTTTCTTATATTGTAGCTCCCAAAACTGCCCTCATGTTTGCTGCACTCCAGTAAAAGAACCCATCTGTTACGCTTAAAGACCTTAGGTCAAATTTTGGCTGTTACAAATGGTATATTTTCATATTCTTTCACTTATTATGTCCATGTATCATATCAACTATATCACGGGCAATTGGATGGGAGAGGAGAGGTTCTATTTCAGTGGCTTTTGATTTTGCAAAATTCTTCCTGTAAAAAGTAAAACCTAGAAACTGATCTTAGATTTTGTAAGTTCAATCAAGGAGTGGGTGCAGCACATACCACTCTTGTTCACCTGCATATTGTAGTTATTTTGCAAAATTTATGCTATGGTGTAGTGGTTTGGACCTTGTGTTCCCCCAGAGGCTAAGAAAAGTGGTAAACCCCAAGGGGTGGAAACCCCTGGAAGTTTTGGGATTTTGTCCAATGGGCGCTCCTGCAAAAATGTCAACATTCCACAAGCTCACTGGAAGAGATGAGTTGTAGTTTTGGGTTGTTGTTGGGAGAGGTGGCCATGTTGTAGAGCCACGAGGAAGGGGCTCTGAGCCCCTCGGGCCCTCTGGGCCCTCCCAGCCCCCAGCTGGGGGGATTGCAAAGACCTGGAACAGCATTAGACTGGACTCAGTGTCTGTAGTATGCCGGGAGATGTTTTCTCCATGGGTGCAGAGTAGCAGCAGGCACTGACCAGAGAAATGGTGGCAGAGAGCCAGAGATAAGACCTGAACCGGAGGACCAGCAGAAACAACATGCAACACTGCAGAGAAGACTCCTGGAAAGGGATAGAGAGAGAGAGAGCCAGCAGCTGAGAGACAGAGTTCTGGGGGTAAGACTGTACCAGCCCCCCAAACTCCTTTGAGATCCCTCTGAGAAAAGAGGGAGATGGACTCCTATTAAGGAGAAGAGTTTTAGACATGCAGCACCGGAGAGAGAGAGAGGAGCT
>NW_021939226.1:18289-24810 GCF_001715985.3 Manacus vitellinus | reverse complement strand
TTGTGGAGTGTGAAGAATTAATTACATTCAACACCACTCCTGTAGTATATCAGCACAGTGTATAAATCCAGTGCCCCCACTGATTCCTATTTGTTACTTAAATTTTCCAACCAGAAAATCTCAAAGCCTTAGGTTGTTTTAGTGACTATATTATCATGAAGCCTTTCTTCTCTAATAATAATACTACAATGTACTAAACCAAAGTGATATTAATAAAAATATAACAACTGCCAACAGATTCCACACAGGATAAATCGTCTTCCAACTTACTGAAAGCTCTGAAATATATGTTTGCCTTTTCAACATAAAATAGATTAAATTCTCCCTAGAGAGTCCCTGTCAGAGGCTTTTAAGACAAGTTTCTTTAACTTGCTGATATTTTTTAATTCTCTTATCACTCTACTTACCACACCTAAAATTGTTGTTACTGGTACATGTCACTGTTCTGATTTAAGGACTTCAGAGAATCCTGCCACAGAGATGGAGATTTCAGCTATTCCCTTGAGTAAGAAAAACCATTTAACTTTACTGTATGAAAATGCCACCGAAGACAGAGACACTAAACATATGTGACACTGCCCTTGAAACGACAAGTAATTGCTACCACAAGTGCCACTTGCCCACTAAATATCCAAGAAACACTTAACTGATAATGTAATAAACCACCAAGAGAATATACAGACAATCTCCATTAGACTGGAAGAAATTTAATAAACAACTATCAGCTAAAAAACCTATGTGTGGTCACATATTTCTCTGGCATTCAGTGAGCTTGAATTTGAACTCTTTTGCAGAACATTCACCTTTGCTCGTGTATCTGAACACTGATAACACCAAGCATGTTGGTAAACCCGTTGTATTCCAATAAGCACTGAGTAGTGTTTTAAGACTATAGAGTCATAGAACAGCTTGGGTCAAAAGGGAAGTTAAAGCCCATCTCGTTCCACCACTCTGCCATGGGCAGGAACACCTTCTACTAGACCAGGTTGCTCCAAGCCCCCTCTAACCTGGCCTTGGACACTTCCAGGGATGGGGCAGCCACAGCTTCTCTGGACAACCTGTACCAGGGCCTCCCCACCCTCGCAGGGAAAAATTTCTTCCTAATACCTTATCTAAACCTACTATCTGTCGTTTGAAGCCATTCCCTCTTGTCCTGTCACTCCAGGCCCTTGTAAATAGTCTCTCTCCACCTTTCTTGTCTGCTCCATTCAGGCACTGCAAGGCCACAATTAGGTCACCCTGAACTTTCTCTTCTCCAGACTAAACAATCCAAGGGAAATGTTCTTTCCTCTTGTGAAAGTCAAAGACAAATCAGAGAGGGGAGGCCTTACTTGTACCACATTTCTCTAAAATGCCAGTGCTGTGACACAGTCACACCTGCAAATCCTGCCAGGGTACCAGAGGCACTAAAACACACCCAGCAGGAACTCATGTGATCGGTGACTGCACATTTGCACACATGTATGGCACTTCCATCTACAATCCAGACACAGGATATACCTACATGATGTATCCCACCTGCAGGCACTAAGGACTGAACAACAGCAGAACCAGGCTAGCCTGTTCGAGCTGATCTTTGCCAGCTATTTGTGTACCAGTTCTTCACAATTCTCAGCAAAAAGCGGAAAACATTGAAAGAGTGATATCACTGGAAGAGTGATATCAAAATATTGGAAGAGGAATATCCAGTGGTGCCCTGGAACATATTTATGCAAGCCTAAATAATTCAGTACCCAGAAACACAGCTTCCTTATCCAGCTCACCATCATCACCAGCTCATGCAGATCACAGGGGGCAGACTTGGACGTTTCAGTAAAACTAATTTCCTTTGGTTCCTTTTGTTCTCCTGGCAGGTCTCTGGGTGTCCCTCACCTAGCTGTGCCACAGGTTCCTGGGCCCTTTGTCATGCAAAGGATTGGCAGGTCACAGGCTCTTGATTTGGGGTTCCCCTGTCTTAGTTTAACAAGATCACAACTTAGAAATTAAGAAACTTCAGGTGGAAGTGTGGAAAAGGAAAAGAAACAGCTTTTTATTAACAAAATCTGAATAAACAACAAATGATGCAATCAAAAACTTTCAGAAGAAACAAAACAAAGTCCCAAATCCCCCAGTGGAGGGGAGAAACCCGCGGCAACCCCGGGAGGGTGGGGAGGCAGGACTGTCCCAGCAGTTCAACAGTTGCTCGCAGCTACGTGTGCTCGCAGCCAGCACTGAAAAAGTCCCTTTTCCCACAGGCAGTCCGAAGTCAGAATACCTCACTCTGAGATGGGTCGGTCTCTCTCTCTCAGTCGTTCTCTGCGAGGTGTCCCGTGGGGAAAAAAACTTCTTCTCAGAAAAAGAAAAGGAGGCGGCCAAAAGCGGACTCCCTGCTCTGTCCAGTCCCTGGATCAAACCCAAAAACCCAAACAACCGACTCCCCGCCATCCCCGCGGCCACCGCATTTTCCGAGACCGCTCGCCCTCCCTCCGCTCTCGCCCTGCCCAGCGCGGGCAGCTTCACTCCAGACCCCCCCATCCTGAAAGAAACAGATGAGGCAGGGACATTGGGGAAAAAAATTCCGACATCTCTTTTCAAACCTATGACATCCCCCGGAGCTCAACCTGCAGCTGCCCCAGAGCCACCTGCATTAAATGGATTCTTCAGTAAGTGAAAGGGATCACAGAAGGACTTATTAATCCTCTTCCTAGCCCGCATTTAACAGCACCCAGAGTTCTCCACTGAAGTTACTGATGAAATTTAACAGTAATATCTCAAGTACCCCCCCACAGAAGACCTCGTGAGAGTTATGCAAGAATGAGCAATGCTGCTTCATTTCCAAGAAGTAAGTTAAATGGGCTTAAACAGGATGTAATTGGATGGAATAGGAAAAGATAAAAAGACATCCACTTAAAGCAGTTTCAACAGTTTGCAGAAGGCAGAGCTGCTCTCCCTCCACATGCGCCTCCACCCATAGCTGGGGATGCACTGTATACTAGCAGTAAATTAATATTCCAGTCCTTCCTCAGTTACAACTCATTTATAATTCCCTATAAAAGGAGAGAGAAGTGCCCATGAGGTCCTCCCCTTACGTTTACTGAGGTCTCCCAAGCGAAGGCACGGCTGAACGGCTGCAACTTCTGGGCTACCCTGGGAGGCCCCACACATTTCTGGGGTGGATTGTCACAGTCAAGCATAGTCAGTCAACATCAGCATCCCTGTTGCTCTTTGCCACCTCGTCTTTACAGTGTGTCAAACTACATAGCTGATCCTTTTCAGAAAGAAATCACCAGAGCCACTATGACAAAACAGAAAATCCTGTTTTGTGAGTCTTTCCTTTCATATGCTTTGACCTATGACTCCCATGTTTTTCTGTAACTGAAAGTTGTAGTTTTCCATTGGTTATTGTGAAGTTTGAAGTCTCTCACTCACAGATGTACAGACAGGAGTAACTTTAATCTTACTGTAATACTGTATTTCTAAATGAATATTTCACACGTGTCCTACATCAGACTTGTAAATAAGGCCTGACTTAAAACAGTTAACTTCCCTTGCTCTCCACAGGTTACAACCAAACATACCCTCCTACTCCACCTTTTCTCAGGACAAAGGAACAGATCTGCATTTTTTCCTTCTTTATCCACAGGAGTTAACAGTGGACTCTTTATTTCCCCTTCTATATTGCTATTACTTACTCATTTAAATAATGAGAAATCTACAATAATATCTTTCTCTAAGAGCTTTTTAAATGAATATTCTTACAATAGAATTTTTTCATAGCTAGGACAGTTTTACTTCAGTCACATATGAACATTCTGGTTTACCCACTTTCAGAATTTTCTGTAGAACAAGAATAATACCAAAATAACACAAATAGGTGCCATATTCTAAAACAAAACATATTTGGAAAGAGAAGCTTTAAGATTTACCTGCTTCATACACAAAAGGAGAGCTTGAGACTTCCTTATGATCAATGAACAGCACTGTTATTCATAGACAGATTTACAAGGGGATCTTTTAACTGAATATCAGTCAGAACATGCTCTGTTTTTCACTCTGATAGTCCCTTTCCAGGAGTTCATGTCACAATGCTTCATGTTTCTTAAAACTAGGAATTTGCAGTTGATTTTTTTCTCTAATTTTAATTTATCCCTAGCTTCCTAAAAAATGCCCTCTTGTTAGACTTCTAGTGGTTGAAGACTTACTCTAATTGTGTTTCAGGATCAAAATTCTACTATGTGTAATTATGATATTGTAAAGTAAATAACAATATTTAGTTACACTCCTGCTGTCTCATGAGAATAATATCTAATTGCCAAAATCTGATGTTTTAATTTAATATCTTCACTGCAAAAACACACTGAGTTCTCAGCATAGTAAAAATTAATGAGCTTTGGTTTGAAAATTAACTTGAACTCTAAAAAATTAAGCATCTCTATATCTACTTGTTCACAGGAATTTGTTATACAAATAGCAGGATAGTAGGCTCTATACTTCATCCCTTCAGCCTGTCAGTGCAAATCACAGATTCTCAATTTATCTTTCATAGATATTTTAGCACATATAATAGTGGTGTTTCTGTACACGTAGCATGGATTTTATTTTTGGGCTTAAATAATTCATTTGATTTTAAAAAAAACCAAACAAAGTTATTTCCATTTTGACTTCTTTCACAAAATAATTATATTCTAAAACAGTATAATACTTTAAATTAATAGTCTCAGGCACTGCCAAAAGCTGTAACATTTTCAAACTCACTGCCAAACATGACACAGTTAAACAAGTATCCGTTAGATAGCTGTTAACATGTGAGGTCATAGTATTTCCAGTGTCTAATAAATATAGAACTTTTCAAGAAAATTGTCTTCAGTGAAAAAAATACAGATTTTACTTTGCAATTCTTATGCTCAAAGAAAAAAAAAAACAAACCTCCCATTATATATTTTTATTAGGAGAGTGAAACCAGGGGTGGGGTCGGGCTCTGCTGCCAGAGAACAAGGGACAGGACAAGAGGAAACAGCCTCAAGCTGTGCCAGGGGAGGGTCAGGATGGACATCAGGAGGAATTTCTTGCTGGAAAGGGTGGACAGGCACTGGAAGGGTCTGTCCAGCGAGGTCGTGGAGTCCCCATCCCTGGAGGTGTCCAAGGGAGAGATGTTTGACTGAGAAAAGAAGCCAGTATTTATTTTATTGTTTTCTTGTTTATTGAAATGCAAATCTGCTGTATTTAACATAAGCCAAGTTTTGACTTTAGCGTCTAAGCTTTTTCAAGGTCAGAGTTCCATTCAAGTTGTATCTTTGGTTTTCTGCCCTTTCTCTCTAACATTTCTTTTTCACTCCTGCCTCACACAGATGTTTCTTGTCTTTCCACTTCTCTCACAGACATATATCACTTCACAAATTAGTAACTAATGAAGCCTTTATGCTTTCACATGCTTTGCATAAGCCTTTATTGTGGATGATGACATTTGATTGTTTTCCCTGAAGACTTCTCTAGTTTTAACAATTGCTTTTGTAGAGCCAGATAATTATTAACAGCTATCCCAAATAAAGAGCAGCTGTTTAAATCGTCTAAAACTATAGGTACAATGCCATTCATACCCAAGTATGAATGTATCTGTATCCTAATTATGATGATCATTTTGGTTTTTTGGCCAATAGAACATATACATATTTTAATTTAAAAAAAATGTTTGTAGCAGCAACATCCATTAGTTAGTTTTCTTACCTTTACCTTAAAACAATTTTATAAAAAGAAGAAAGTGAAGTTTAAATTGGTAATTAAAAACTAAATCTAAACTGTACTTTATTTTCAACTTCCACAAAATAATTTTCTCAAATATGCCCAAAATCATGTTCCTGTTTCCTTTCATTTTGTTTTCTCTGCAATAACCCTCTGCTGCAGGGTATCTGTTAAAAACATAACTATTTTCAGCATTAACAATACAGAGTCCTTGAGGCCGAATATGTAAATGTAATTTGCTGCAAGCAATGTGGATTTTTTAAGATACTTAGAGAACTCGGTGAGACAGATCCTTGACTGAGAACTTCAAAACATTTTGATATTTTGAAGTTTTCATATCTGCAAGGTGAGATCAAGCTGTAACTGTAAGTGAAACTGCTATAAAGGGGCTCAAAATGTAGGCACAAAAAAGTATTTACTATCCCAGCAATTTTTTTTTGCATCTCTCCTGTTCTTAAAGCATTTGGGGGAATCCTTGTAAAAAGGTTCTTCAAAAGGCTTTAAAGAAACATGTTCATGGTCCACTGTTGCGGCTTCATAACTGTAATGATTTCCAAAACACAGTTCTTGAACTTCCAAATAAGTCCTAATGTCAATTGAATCTGGAATTAATTTTATCTTCGTCCCTTCTAGAAGATACAACTGTCATTACATCTCTAGGTGGGAATAGAGAGGGCATTCTGCCCCTTTGCCCCCTCAGGTGAGACCCCCCTGCAGAGCTGCCTCCAGCCCTGGGGAACAGCACAGCAAGGACATGGAGATGCTGGAGAGAGTCCAGAGGAGGTAGCAAAATGATCAGAGGG
>NW_021939226.1:0-16157 GCF_001715985.3 Manacus vitellinus | reverse complement strand
GGACTCCTCTCTTGCGGCAGCCAGTGGCAAGCTCACCCTAAAGCAAGATACCTGAGCTGACTAGTCAAGCTGAAAAGGTCAGAGCCTCTGTGTGAACTCTTCCTCAGCCAAATTTTACTGCATCTAGAACTGAGAAGGCACCTGGGAAACCTACTCGGAACTAATAGCATATACGATGGTTGTATTTTGTTGTGTATATGAATCTACAAGAAAATCCCTGGTTGTGTTGGCACCACACTTCAGAACAGGGGAGCCAGAACTGGTCACTGTCACAGTCAACACCTATGAAAGCTTTTTGTTGCCACTGAAGAGAAATATGCTCCTATTACTTGTGTTTGGTCTTCTGTTTTGTTGCTAATTCCATGACTTGTGTTTGGGTTAGCAGTTTAGCACTCTTGTTTGGCTCAGCACATGCCGACCTTAGGGCTTGGTTATAATTTGCTAGCCAACTAGTGACTGTTGTGCATGAAGCTCTGCTGTATGAGGCTGTCTGGATAATTGCTTCCCTCTCTCAGCCCCTCTGCAAAGTTACACTAGTGATCCTCACTGATCTATTCTGCTTGCTGATGAGATCCATGCTGACCCAGAAGTCATGGATCAACAATAGAATACTACCAAAAGCAAATTACCCAAAGGGATACCCTACAGCCAGCAGCAGAGCAGACAGCCTGGCTCAAAGTACATGCGATGTCAGCTAGAGAAAATGTACCTGGGATATACTGGCAAGATCAGGGTGATCTCTGAACTAAATTGGAGATAAATGAAGAAACAGTCTCTAAAGGTAAGTATGTCAATTGTTTCAGTTGACATCTCCAAAGATGAACTTATGTCTGTACTTTATCATTAAAATATACAATAAAATGCTCTTCCCTATACCAGTATTTGGAAACACTGAACTCACCTCTGCAACTGAGCTGTACATTTTCCATGTCTGGAAGACCATCCAAGCCTCTCTCACTTGCTCACCACCTAACTGGCTGACCCTCTGACTGACAGGCTACCCAGAGACTGCTGCTGGGAGCCTCTCACTTTTATGACCAAATGGCTCTGGGATCATTTTCACCATATCACAAGATCATTTAAATGACTTTCATGATTAACTTAAAAATACAATTACAGATAATATACAGATAATAACCCCTTTCTCTGTTGTGGAGGCCCAATATTTTGACAAAGGACTGCTTAAACTAGGCTACATGATAGGCTGAAACCCATAATTGTAGGGTATATGTATATATTTTTCTACAGAATTAAAAAAAATAAAAATAAGTTTTTGAGTCCTTCAATACAAATCTATAACTCTTATATGTCTATAAGTCAACACTTTAAAAAAAACCCAGCCTATCAAGTCTAGGGGTAAATCCTACCCTTAGTTAACTGGCTGTCAGACATAACCAGCCCCCATTGTATTCATTCAGGATGTTGACGGGAAACTCACCCAACAAAGAGCTTGAACACCAAACTAGAGTTTCAGTTTTAAGCACCTATTAATACTTTATGGCAGAGTAGTACAGAGAAGGCCAGGGAAGGGATCCACCTGGAACCTGCCTACAACCTTGGGAGACTAGCTTGCCTAATAATTGTCCTGGTCTCCAGCAGTATTTTATACCCTTTTGCAGGTCAGTGTGCACCAAAGTCAATGTCAACCATCACAACTCTTCATGTCTGCAATATATTTATTATTTGAGCATTGAGAGAGTTTCTCCTGCAATTCCTACCTGGAGAGTTCTTTTCTTAGGACGATTCCCACCTGGGGTTCTTCTCTTAGGACAAATCATGTTGTCCATCAGAAACAATCCCAAAGGAGAGAGGATGTATGGGGGGAAGACTAACCAAAGTGTCTTTCACTATCTTTCATCACCGTGACATACTTTATTTAAATCTTAGCCTAAAATATATTGAATATAGTTCTGCTCTTGTGGGGCATTTTCTCTGGGCTTTTGAAGTTGTTTCTCACTACCTATTTTCTCAAAGCTTGGTATTTTGATAAGAAAATGAAGAATTATTACATTTTATATTTTTAATTCTAGAAAACTGTTAATAAAACAGTTATTTGAAGGTGATATTAAGATCATTCTATCTTTTCTCAAGTGAATTGTTTTCAGTAAGTTGTATTAAGGCACTGTTTATTCACTGACTTGCCTAATTCCAATATTTCCTAGCAGTGGCTTCAGCTTCCTACAAAGTGTGGTGTGATATTCATTCAATTCATTTGAATGAAGAACACTCACTCCTTTCCTGTCTGGAATTGGGATTGGTGCCCTTCCCTACCAGAGGTATCCAAAGAGGAAGTCTTCTATCAGAATTGTTTCAATATAGACAACGTCTACAATGTCTGCTAGTGTTCTCCCCTTATTACACACATACAAAATTTATTCTGAAAAATTTCAGAAAACTATTTTTCAAGGCTACAGAAAGAGCCTAGGTCATGTCTTCACCAAACTTTGTGCAGTTCTGATTTGCTCCTGCAAAGAACAACCCTACCTACTCTGGGAAGCCAGAGACATAAGAGTAATTCAATGTGGTTTTGCTATAGAAAACTAAGGAGTCATAGTGGAGACAAACACTATCAAACATACAGGACAAAATTCTGCACTGACTTCTGTGGAAAACATCTGCACTGGTAGTGTTTGAAAATCAATTAATTTTGATTTCTGTTGCAGATAAATGATCCTGGTAATATGTACCATCTCAAAATAAATGACATAGACCAGTATGTTTTCAATCTCCCCCAATCACTGTGTACATCCCGTGTGTCTACCTGTTGTCCAAAAAATACCCACCCCCTAAAATCCTCCCTATGTAGCAATATCAAAACGCAAAATTTACCTCCCCACAGAGAAACAGAAGCACCTGAATCATCTCCTGACATGGCAGTGAGCCCACACAAGCAGCACCCTCCGCTGAAACTGTATTCATAAAGCCACTCTCTCATTCATTTCTTGTGAAATAATGAGTTACAGGAAAGAAATGGTTGAGTTTTATGCAAACCCTCTCAATAAGTGTCATGGGTTGAGATTAGCCCCCCTGAGAGCATGGGGGCTCAGAGGTGATTGGGTGCCAGAACCCCTTGTGTGATTGACACGCATTTTGAACCTGTAGGCACCGTGATGTTAGGGGTTGTTGCTTTCCTCTGGCATATAGCCATGCCAAGATATCTGTCCCACCTGTCAATGTGTTTCAGTTCAGATACTAGTACTGTCATTGTGATAATTACCTTTGAGTATGTGCATTGGGTATATGACATGGCAAACTCAGTACCTGTGATTTTCATCCGGAATATGTCCTCAAGGATGCACTACTGTTCTAGCCTAAGCTGTTTCCTCTGGGATTTTAAGGATAATAGCACCCATTCCTATGGAGAAACACAGGGGAATGTATTTGCCCAACCCTTTATTTAGTTTCCCTTTGGATACAATACAATGGCCTCTGGGAAGTTTAAATCCCCTTTAGATGTCAGAGACATTCTACTTGTTGGGCTTCTATCCTAGTTTGTGCCATTATAGTATACCTAATGTATGAAGCCAAGGCCAAGAATTACCAAGAAGGCATCCAGGAGCCTGCCCCAGGGGTGGAAAACCTCAAGTGGCATGGGTTATGGGAGGACATGGATAAATTCTTAGAAAGTTGCTCAGATCCCATAACATGGAAGCTCACCCTTGAACAACTCTTGAACCCTACAAAAATAATGAAAGTCATGAGGGAGAGAGGTCGTGATGGATCCATGGAGAGGAGGTTGGCACCTGCATGTGGGGCTTTGGCCATTGCCTACTGAAAGTTGCTCGGTATGGTGCAGCACTTCCAGGGAAAAGAAAAAGATGAAAACAAAATGCCTAATACCAAGGGGACTGAGGATAAGGCCAAATCAAAGGGGCAGATCAAGCCAACAGAGGTTGCCCCTATTCAAAGGAAGAAATATAGAGCCAAATCAGTTCACCCAGTTGACGATGATGGGGAGGCAGGATCTTCACAGGTGGCTGCTCCAGAGCCAGAAATCATCACTGAGTCTTTATCGTATAACAACCTCCGGAGCTTATGGACAGACGTTGCTTGTCGTCCAAATGAGCCTGTTCTGGCCTGGATGATCCGAGTTTGGGACTCTACAGGTGATGCCGTAAACCTTGATGACGGTGAAGCGAGGTTCTTGAGTTCAATTGCCCAGGATATGGGTATTGAGGAGGCATTTGTGAGGGAATCGAAGTCCCTGTCTCTCTGGGCACGGTTTTTGGACGGTGTGAGGGAGAGGTTCATCTACAGAGATTCCTTGCAGGTAGATCATTATACCACAGGTTGGAAGACCATAGAAGAAGGGATCCTACATCTGAGGGAAATGGCATCTCTGGAAGTGTTGTTTGGAGGGGATGGGCAACCCACCCACGATCCTGACAAAGTTAAGTGTACACCACAGATGTGGTGGAGCTTCACACGTATGGAGCCGTCCACACATAGAGGTTACCTGACATCATTGCAGGCTGGGGAGAAGCGGGAGCCAGTGATGTCTATAATAAATAAACTTCGGTTGTACGACAGTATGAACGAAGGACCACTACAGGCCCGCATCTCCACTGTAGAGACATTGATTAATGAGTTCAAGGAATTAACTACAGGGTTGAAAGAGAAGGTTGAGGGAAACAATTTCCATATGGCCCCAGTGAGAACCAGACGCCCCCCAACTAGAGAGAGCAGACAGACCTCACGAACTGAGTTGTGGTACTTCCTAGCTGACCATGGAGAAGACATGAGGCGGTGGGACAGGAAACCTACCTGTGCCCTAGCAGCCGGAGTACAAGAGTTGAAAGAGAAAGAAAAGGGGATGTCTGCGAAAGTGAGTACCGTACCAGTATCCTCCGGGCAGGGATCTGACCCACTAGAGGGTACCTCCTGTCAGTATTCACAAGAGGAAAACAGTGACTGACAGGATGAAGACCAGTGTTAGAGGGGCCCTGCCACTAGCCAGGTAGAGGCACAGGACAACCGTGTCTATTGGACCGTGTGGATCAGACAGCCTGCCATGTCAGACCCACAAAAATACCAGGTTTTGGTTGATACTGGCGCTCAGTGTACATTAATGCCCTCAGGACATGTGGGACCAAAGACTATTTCCATTTCTAGGGTGACTGGAGGGTCTCAAGAGTTGACCAAGGTGGAAACTGAGGTGAGTTTGACCGGGAAAGACTGGCAGAAACACCCCATTGTGACTGGTCCAGATGCCCCATGAATCCTTGGCATTGACTATCTCAAGAACAGGTACTTCAGGGACCCCAAGGGACATAGATGGGCTTTTGGAATAGCTGCTGTGGAGACAGAAGCAGCTAAACAGCTGAACTCGTTGCCTGGTCTCTCGGAGAGCCCTTTGGCCATAGGGTTGCTAAAAGTCAAGGAACAGCAAATGCCAATCACCACCACAATAGTGCATCGCCGGCAGTACCGGATGAACCGAGACTCTGTGATCCCCATCCATAAGATGATCCGTGAGCCAGTCCTATCTGGCCCGTGCGTAAGTCTAACGGAGAATGGAGATTGACTGTGGACTATCATGACCTGAATGAAGCCACCCCACCGCTGAGTGCTGCTGTTCCAGATATTTTGGAGCTCCAGTATGAGCTGGAGTCCAAGACAGCGAAGTGGTATGCCACTATTGACATCACGAACACATTCTTCTCCATTCCCTTAGCAGCAGAGCGTAGACCACAGTTCGCTTTCACCTGGAGGGGCGTGCAGTACACTTGGAAGCGACTGCCCCAGGGGTGGAAACACAGTCCCACCATCTGCCACGGACTGATCCAGGCCACACTAGAGAAGGGTGAGGTTCCCAAACACCTGAAGTACATTGATGACACATCATATGGGGGGACACAGCAGAGGAGGTTTCTGAGAAAGGAAAGAAATTCATCCAGATCCTCCTGGGAGCTGGGTTTGCCATAAAGAAGAGTAAGGTCAAGGGACCTGCCTGGAGATCCAGTTCCTGGGGGTGAAATGGCAAGATGGACGTTGTCAGATCCCAACAGAAGTCATCAATAAGATCACAACAATGGCCCCACTGACTAGCAAGAAGGAAACACAAACTTTTCTGGGTGCTATATGTTTCTGGAGGATGCATATCCTGGAGTACAGTCAAATCATAAACCCCCTCTATCTGGTAACAGGCAAGAAGAATGATTTCCAGTGGGGCCCTGAACAGCAACAAACTTTCAAACAGATTAAACAAGAGATTGCACACGCTGTAGCCCTCGGGCCAGTCAGGACGGGGACAGATGTGAAAAATGTACTCTATTCTGCAGCTGGGAATAAAGGTCTCTCCTGGAGCCTCTGGTAAAAGGTGCCTGGCGAGACCTGAGGCTGCCTACTTGGGTTCTGGAACCAAAGCTACAGAGGATCTGAAGCTGACTACACCCCAACAGAGAAGGAGATCCTAGTGGCTTATGAAGGAGTACAAACTGCCTCAGAGGTGATTGGCACAGAAGAACAGCTCCTCCTGGCACCTCAACTACCAGTGCTGAACTGGATGTTTAAGGGAAAGGTGCCCTCTACACATCATGCCACTGATGCCACATGGAGTAAGTGGAATGCTCTGCTCACGCAGCGTGCCTGTATTGGAAATCTGAATCGCCCTGGGATCCTAGAAGTCATCACAAACTGACCAGAAGGTGAGAGTTTTGGTCTAGTGGATGAAGAAAAAGAAGAGGAGGTGGTAGACAGACAGCAATTCAGTCTGTGTCTGCTGCTGTGTGTGAGTGTGTGTGTGAGAAGGTCAGGGGGTGGCAGGGCCCTTTCTTTCCCCTCCGGGGGGAAG
This sequence comes from Manacus vitellinus, assembly GCF_001715985.3. Classification (NCBI taxonomy): domain Eukaryota; kingdom Metazoa; phylum Chordata; class Aves; order Passeriformes; family Pipridae; genus Manacus; species Manacus vitellinus. The sequence continues at coordinate 9,364 of NW_021939226.1, read as the reverse complement.
AGGGGCCCTGCAGCCCACAGCCCTGCCTAAACCAGGGTTGGAGGCAGCATTGGAGTGAGTGTGTGTTTGTCAGGGACACGACTCACAAACAACTGGTAAGCGAGAGAGAGAGAGGCAGGCCTTGCAGCCAAGCCCTCTTCCCCCCCCCCTTTGCAGTTAGACTGTAGAGGGGGGCTTTTTCTTTCCCTCCCACTGTGAGTGGAGGAGAGGCTCAGCATTGGAGCGGAGCCAAGTGGACGGGCTGAGTGCAGCTCAGTGCCAGGGAGAAAAATCCCAGGCAAAATTGGAGACGGACCAGAGAGAGGCTCGGGGAGTGCCCTGCCAAGGTTTGACTGGGGGCATCCGAAAACTCGGAGGAGGAATCAACATTCCAGGACACGTATGTATGATAAGCTAACTGAACTACAGCAACCTACAGAACCGAGGTATGATGAGAGAGATCACACAGCAGAAATGGCACAGAACCAAAGAGAAAGGACTCAGAACTATCTTGGACTTCGTGAGGGAGAAAGAACTTCAGCAAACAGATGGAGGTTGGTGGGGGGAGTGTTTCAGGTTCCCTGAACACTCCCACGAGAGAGAGACTGGACACCTATCAACCTGAAAAGGCTTTTCCTGGACTAACTGAGGGAGAAGCTTCGAAGGGACTGATAGAAGTGTAATATATATATATATGGTTGTTTTTAGCTTGTACAGTATTTATTCTGTATTTATTGNGTATTTATTCTGTATTTATTGTGTAGAATAAATGTAAATATTTTAGCTTGTACAGTATTTATTCTGTATTTATTGTGTAGAATAAATGTAAATATACTTCCCCTTTCCCCTATAGAGGCTTCTTGCCTGAAAGTTTTCTCTTTGGTGTTGAGACAAATTATGGGAAGGGGTGGGGGAAGCCTGAAAATTGGATTTTGGATTTCTCATGTGGCTCAAACTGACACAATAAGAGATTTTTAAATTTTTCTTTTTTTATAAACCCTCTGTGAAGTACCAGAATGTGCTACTCAACTTGTTCTGAGAAGGGTGTCAGATCAAATGACCTTCGGAGATCCCTTTCAACCAATATATAGTTGTTATAATCATACTACCAGGTGATTTATGTTCACCTGGTAGGGCAGCAAAATGAAATGAGCTTTCTTCTGCCCTGTTTATCAACTACAGTGGCATATGTGAACACTGTGCTATTTAAATTTGACTATATAAATGTGACTATTGCTATTGATGCATTAGCTAGGATGAAAGGGAATAGGAAAAATAACACAGAATTTGATATTGGATATAGGATAGCAATTATCCACAAGTGTCAAACTGCCTTGCACAGAACCAATAAGCTTCAATTTAATGCATGTCTGTAAAAGAGTAATTTCTCCTCCTGTGATACAAAGGCATAGAACTTAGATTATGAGAATGCTTTTGGCTCATTCATTTACTTGTACTTTTCACTTTGTCCCTTTTTTAACAAAAACCATACACACGAAGAGCAGGGCATAGGAAGCAGGGTGCAAATGGGTGTGCTTATGACTACCACTTCAGGAACAGATACATAACCCAGGTTTTTTGGTTAAGTCATCATTTCCAGACTTTTATTTTTTCTTGTATTTACCACTAGTGAAAACCAGCAAGGATTCTATTCAATGTGTTAGATTAGCAAATGATTCCAGTTACAGCTTCAGCAATTACAGGAACTCCACCCCACTTTCATATTACAGAATAGCTGAAAAAATTAATTCTCAAAAGATTTAAGTTTAAAGCCTCATGTTATTGAATTCATTTCTTTTATTCCTTTCAAGTAAGTATGAAAGCTTAGTGAGCTTATCTGATTTTAATATCTAATCATTAGACAGAGAGAAGGTGAACAAGGCTTTCAGATGTTGGCAGTAGGGATGAGAGGGAAAAAAGCAATACCTGTTTTTAATCTCTGCATGCACATGCTATTAATATCAAGGACACCAAGAATTAAAATGTAGTCCATAATTATAAACGCAGGACAAAAATATCCATTTTAAAAATTCAGATATATTTGAAAGGTCATTTAGAATGACATTGAATATCTAGGAGAAATGTGCACCAGTTAAAGACCTTGTACAAGTCAGTCTTCTGATTTTAAGGGTTAGGAAAATTCTTCAGAAGTGCCAGCAACCAGTATAGGTCTATGAGTTGAAATCATGTTCAGAGTTTCCTTATTTCTAGATTACTATTGTCTGTTTATACCCCCACTGTACATTTTCATCATCTCTATTCATGGCTGCTGGTCCATCTGAATGTGGGTGAGGGTAATACTGTGGAAATCACATTATATCTCTCTGTTCAAAAATAAAATGTTGTGAGGTCACCAAAAGAGCAGAAATCTGTACTGGCTGACTACAACTGGGCATTTACCTCTATGGGTGCTCATTGTAGTATCAGGTAAAACAACTCTCCTGGTAAGAAATACTCACAGATTGTATCATAACCCAAGTCTCCAAAATTATTTAGATGATGGGACTTTAGACACATTCAAAATCTAGGATCATATTATAGAATCACAGAATGACTTGGGTTGGAAGGGACCCTGAAGACCACCCAGTTCTACCCCCTGCCATGGGCAGGGACACCTTCCACTAGTCCAGGTTGCTCCAAACCTTGTCCAACCTGGACTTGGACACTCCCAGGGATTGGGCAGACACAGTTTCTGTGGGCAGGGTCTCCCCACCTTCACAGGGAAGGATTTCTGAGAAACGAAGTTTCATGCTCGGTCTCTACAGGAACAAACAAGCAGTACATGCTCAAGGCCAAATTAAATATTTATTAATGAATTATAACAAAGTAATTAGTGTCAAATTAGCATATACTGGAGATTTGATTAATAGTTAATTGTCTTTACTCATCTGGGAGTCTGGTGTTTCTATATTCTCTGCCAAATTAAAAATACAAGAGGAAAGAATTGTAAATTGCATTGAGTGATACATAATTTTTGAACATCTCCATCAATTAAAGAAGACAGCAGAGCTACTATATGCTTTCATATAAATAAAAATGTCTGCATTTTACTAGCAATCCCAAAAGTTGTATCCTAATTTAAAGACTCAGTCCTTCTACGCCATAGAGTATATTATTAGTTCTTTAGTGAATGTGATAACAGGGTCACACCCAGGATTTATCTCACTTGTCTTCTAAATTGCTAAAGCTGAGTATCTACACTAGGTAAAGGTAAACCAAAACATTGGTTTAATGGGAACAGGAGTTTAAATAACCAGTTTAGACTAGGTTTATTATTAGACTAGGTTTATGACATGGGGTTAAATAAAAACCTAAAATGCAAAAGCCACTCATGTCAACAGCTCATGGGCAAAGGTGGTATAAATTTAGAAGGTAAGAGTAAGATAACATGAATTTAGCAAATGAGAAATCCTCACACAACGCTAATAAACATGAGCCACAATTTGTACAACTCAGCAAGGACAACAATGAAAATATGAGCCTGGCTTTGACAAACATCTGTAAACCAAAGGTCTAATTATTTGGGAGTGCCCTAGACTTGAATTGAACTCTTTAATTATAGAAAAATAGGAGTTGAGACTTAGTCTGAAAACATCACATTTTAACCCCTGCTTCCTCTACTTTGAATTCATCTAATGAAAATCTAGAGAAAGAAAATAGTTCACCTGAGTTTATGAGCTACAGACAACCAGTAACAAGAAAACAAGCAAAGTAGGATAATCACTGTCATCCTCTATTTTTTTTCAGGCAAAATGATGGACCATTTCTTCCCTTCTGTGGTACCAAAAAGGTCTTTTAGATTCAAAACATCTGCATAGTCAATGAACACCCTTGTCCTGCTCTCAAGCCAGAGTAATAAAAAAGATATATGCCAGTATTGTCTATACCATGCCATGTTATTTTTTAATATGCTTTTGGCAATTTTCATTAAAGATAAGACCTGTTTCTCTGTATAACTCCAGCCCCTGGAGCTGCTGGCTCACAGGATTTTTACTTTAATATATAGATATTGGGTTCTTTAATACCTCGAGATAGCATCAAGAGAATAAGCCACAGGCTTGTTCGCAAGGAATTTCTTTATTAATTTAGGGGAGTAAATAAGAGGACTTGAACAAAGTTCAAAAGGACACCATACAAACTATACAAAAATATTCCACTACAATACTAATTTAACATATACTAATAATGCACAACACTTAAGGCAAAAGCCAACCAATTCCACAACACTTAAATCAAGATTCAATCCCTCCAGCTCTAAGATACCCTAAGTATCAGGAAAGGAGCAAAGGAAGAGAAGCAGAGGGAGTAAGAAGAGAGAAGGAGAAAGAGGGAGAGACAGATCATATAGCTACCACCAAAGCCTTGTAGAAGACCAGCTCTCACATGTCCAGATGGCAGGGCTGTGACATGAGGCAAACACATCCTTGGTTTTATTTGCTCCGGTTCCTGTGGCCATGCCCTCCAGGTGGAGTTTCTGACCCAGCAACCACCCTGGAGTTCCAGGCCAGGGTGAGGGTCAGTGTTCTCACTGTCCTTGCCAATCTGAGGCTGGGTGAGGGGCTGCAGGAGATGTGGTGTGTCATAGTTTTCCTGGGTTGTTTGTGACTGACAGCTACTCTGAGGCTCTCCTATATAGGCTCCTGGGGCCTCTCATGAGAGATACAACATCACCCCACCACCATAAGGTTTGACCCATCCCTTCCCCCTCCACACACACACACACACACACTCCCCACGAGGTGGTTCTGACCCAATAATAACTGCTGGAGTGTTTAACAGTCCCTTCGAGATTTCATCATCTTCTTCTGTATCTTTGTTATTGTTGGATATACCAAAATATATGCAATAGATAATTTGTCAAAGCTGACATTGTAAGTTCACATATATGTTCACTCATGTTTGTGGATAGATGAATGATTTTTGAGATATATTGTTGCAAGATCATTCGGGCAGTCACCTTTTAGATCATTAGTGAACAGGTTAGTAACAAGAGCAAAAGACTGAACATTTTTTTAGTCGATACATGCGTAACCATTCACATATGTAACTGTCATATCATATGTTTTCTTCCTCAAAAATATGTGTAAATCCAAACGATACTTTGTGTTTATCCAAATCACTGAAACAAATATCTAAAGTATTTTTTCTGTAACTTCTGTTTCCACGTCAATAAGGTACCTGTTTTTTCTTTATGCAAATCTGCAATAAATTCACTTACAGCAATATTGACCTGCATATTCACCTTAGAAAAAGAACACTTTTAACTTCATGTAGAAAAGTAAACTTTATGAAATATCAGCAATGATTTTAAAAGTATGAGATATATACTTCATCTGCCTTTATTATATTAACATATTGTGAAGAAGTTCAAGGTTTGGTTGGACATTTACAAATAAGTGAAACATATTCTGCATGTCAGGAAAGGGAGCAAAAATATGTCCAGAATCAAATTCTATTGTATGAAAGCACTCAGATAAAGGACTGCAGTCTTGTATAATAAAATCTTTCACCCAGTGGAGAGGCCCTTGGCTAAAGACATCTGCCCAATTTACCTGGTCATTGTAGGCTGCCTGTATGGACAGTGGAGAGAGGCAACTTCCAGGGATGATTCAACTCATTAACACTCTGAGGTGTTTATTGATTATATGATACCTCTTGTTTTCAAGCATGCTTTTCCCCATCCAATTTTGCTAAAACAAACAGACCAGACCTTCATGAGAGTTCAGGTGCTGAAATCCCATATTTGGCCAGAGGGATATAGCTTCTCATTAGGAATGATGGGCATCTAAACCTTAGGAACATGAACCCATCAGCCCTATCCATGTCAAAAATCATAAATCATAGAACGGTTTGGGTTGGAAGGGACCTTTAGGCTCATCTCGTACCATACTCTGCCATGGGCAGGAACACCTTCCACTAGCCCAGGTTGCTCCAAGCCCTGGTCAACCTGGCCTTGGACACTTCCAGGGATGCGGTAGCCACAGCTTCTCTGGACAACCTGTGCCAGGGCCTCCCCACCCTCACAGGGAACAATTTCTTCCTATATCCAGTCTAAACCTACTCTCTGTCAGTGTGAAGCCATTCCCCCTTGTCCTGTCACTCCAGGCCCTTGTAAATAATTTCTCTCCATCTTTTTTGTCAGCTTCCTTCAGGTACTGGAAGAAATGAAGGACTATCATCATTATTTATTTAATTAATTTGGCAAATAATTTTAATTAGAGATTTAATTAGAATTTTAATAGAGAGTATTTATTAAAAAATGTTAAAGAGAGTTCCTTTATTGGTGGTGTTTTTTGCTTTGTTTTGCTTTTAAGACAATTGAAATGCTTCAAAATGTAGCAGCAGAGAGGAATAAGCTCTCAGAAACATATAGTGAGAGGTAATAAATACATTTTCCAAATTCTTTGGAGAAATAACTATTTGCAATCAGATCTCCCTCAAGTGCACAGGTACTGCGACATGTTTAGCATCACTGAAAACTGGGACATTTATTCAAGTGCTTAATTCCAAGAAAACATTTGTATAGACCTTTGAGAAATACAAATGTTCAAAATATTTGAATTTAGTCCCTTAATGGAAAATAGAATTTGGATAGAGGGAAAAAAAAAGAAATGTCATTCATAGCATTTTTTGTAGCAGAAATTCTTCTGAATCAATGGTCAGCTTAAAAAAATTTAAATATTTTAAATAAGGTCAGTGAGGTTTGAATGTGAATTTATGCTACATATTTTACAATCATCTTATGTTTCTGTGAACAAGAGAATGACAAAGCAACCAACTTCTGTCCCAGCTTTTCTCTGATCCAAATTAAATTTCCAAATAAGTATCAGATACAAAGTTTTATAAACGCTTGAACTTTTAGGAACTCATCCCACTACTGCCATGTTCTGGATGACCCGCAGTGTAATGCTGCTTGTTTGGCATCTCTTTCCTCCTGCCTCAGGAAGGAATGTTTCCTGATCCTCCAGATTGCCATGGTAATCCATTAACTGGGAGTTATAAAGTTCTTTTAAGTCAAAAGAATTGACTTTAATAATTACAAATAACTAATTAAGAAAATTAAACTTGTTTCAATAAATTATGTTACTTTTCCAAGTTAGATATTGAATGCTACTAGTATTTTAGTATCTGAACTGAACTGTAAAAGACAGCAACTGTGCCATAAAAGTGGCTTTGATTACATTTGTATAGTTTCCTTTTTATTAGAGGACTTAATTGTGCTGAAGAAGAATGATCCATTGTTTAAGTCACAAGGCTTATTTGAATCATGTGACTATTCAGTGTCACAGAACTTTGAAGATAATAGTTTTAAAAGTAAATGTATAACACATTGTGCAAAACTCAGAGGCCCTGGTGTTCAATGGCAGAAGCCACATCATATATATATAAAAGCTTTCCAACAATATAGTGTACTTATTATTTTTGTTCTCACATATAACGTGTGAGAACTCTCTCCAAAACCAAGAGTCCCAGAGGCAAGGCAATATTGATATAATGATGGAATTCCCAAGTTTAGAAGATTCATATGCCTCTTGGCCAGTTTCAGTTATTTTTGACACATACTCACATCTCACTGCCATTCCACTTGGATGGGGTTTTTTATATTACGCATCACTATAATACCTCTATATTTCTTGAACTCTGTTCTCCTCCTTAAAATATATTTTCAGTATAAGAGTTTAAAGTGAAGAGAGTTTCTAGCTGGATTCATAGAATCATAGAATATGCTGAGTTGGAAGGGACCCACAAAGACTGCCCAGTCCAACTCCTGGCCCTGCACAGACACCCCAACATCCCCACCATGCCCCTCAGAGCATTGTCAAAACCCTCCTGGAGCTCTGGCAGCCTTGGTGCTGTGCCCACTGTCCTGGGGAGCCTGGGCAATGCCCAACCACCCTCTGGGGGAAGAACCTTTTCCTGAGATCCAACCTGAACCTGCCCTGACACAGCTCCAGCCATTCCCTTGGGTCCTTGGTCACAGATAGCAGAGATCAGACCTGCCCCTCAAGAGGAGTTGCAACCCTTGATGAGGTCTGATGTCAGTCTCCTCCAACTGAGCAAGCCAAGTGCCCTCAGCCACTCCCTCATGGGGCTTCATGAGGAAGTGATTTATCTGCTTCGTTAGAAAGCCAGATTTTATCACAGGGAAAAAATCTATTCCATTGCAAAATATTCCTTCAGTAGGTTTTCTGTGTCTGTAGGTTTTTGTTTTCTTATAAACAATAGAATTACTATGATGACTGTTATGATAATAAGCTTTTGGCTTTTGCACCACAGCAGAATTTTGAATCATAGAAGAACACATGCTTTGTCAAGGTGAAACCAATTGGTACAAAATGAAACATGGCATTAAAATACAGTAGCTTTTTGAAATGTTTAAGCCACAGCCTGGGCAGAAATAAGCCAATGAGAGATTCAAAAGACAAAAAATTTGACTTTAGAAAAAATTCAAGGAATAAAATAGAAAAGACAACTCCCTTTTAAGCCATCATATTATATATTTTGTCAGTCATTTTTTGATTATAGGAAAAGATTTTGTTTTCAGAATAAATGACAAAAGTAGGTTTTTTTCCATTTGGTTTTCCCTAAAAACTAAGTTCTGAATTTCAAATTTTTTTATGAGTACATGGTTAGTCAGTGCCTATTTACACAAACTGTGACTTGTAGAATGCTATTCAGGGAAAGGACACCTGATATAAAAATCTTTTAAACTGACAAATATTGTTAAGTACCACAACGAGTGGTACTTACGTAGTGTCGAGAGTGCCCCACCAACGGCAAGGGAGAGATGGAGGGTCAGGCGTTTTTTCCTGGCTGGAAGGGCAGTTGGAGGACAGAAATTGTGTGAACAATTTCTATTGCATTTCTGCGACCTTTGCCTTGGCATGACTGGGTGCAGACAGTAAAAAATACTACGCCACTAATATGGCTGCAGGCCTTGTGCCAAGGTGAAGGAGGAGTTCTTTTAGCAGGTAAACAAGTTTTATGGACACCCGCTGTGGTCCAATTAGTACTGTAAATCAGAGTATGTTTTCCCTATGTATCCAATGTAACCCAGGAAAGAATCACATGTCTGTCTGACACAAGCAGTATATTAAAAAAGAGACTGCAAGCTATGCACAAAGTCAGTTCCCTAACCCTAACCTTAAAAAAGAGACTGCAAGTTACTAGGGTTAGGGTTAGGGGTAGGGTTAGGCTTAGGGTTAGGGTTAGGGTTAGGGTTAGGCTAAGAGTTAGGGTTAGGGTTAGGGTTAGTGAGGGTTAGGGTTTAGGGTTTACTCTTTGGGGTTTAAGGTTAGGGTGTGGGTTTGGGTTAGGTTTAGGGGTTACGGTTAGGGTGTGGGTTAGGGTTAGGGTAAGGCTAAGAGTTAGGGTTAGGGTTAGC
>NW_021939225.1:0-1480 GCF_001715985.3 Manacus vitellinus | reverse complement strand
ATGCCCGGACGTTTTGGGGCTAAAAATCCCCATTTTCGGGCCCTGAAAATCCCCGTTTTTGGCGTTACCTGGAGGAGAAAATCCAACATTTGCTCCAGGTGGGGGATCAGGGCCTCGGGATTCGCCTCCAGGAACTCATCCAGCACTTCCAAGGCGTCGGTGCAGAGATCCTGAAACCCAAAATCACAGGAATTCGCCCCAAAAAAACCCCGAAATCCCCGAATTTCGAGGCCCGAAACGGCCCCAAAATTGAAGGATTTTAACCCAAAAAGTCACCTCGTCGAATTCCAGCAGCTCCCTGAGAGCCCGGAGCACGTCGGGGACCACGGAGCGAAGGAGATTCTGGGGGAAAAAAGGCCAAAATGGGGAAAAAAAGGGATTAAAAACCAAAAAAAGGGGAAAAAATGGCCCAAAAATGAGCTTTTTGGAGGCAAAAATTCCGGTTTTTCCAGTGGGTTTGGGAATTTTGGGGGGAAAAAGGGGGATTTTGAGGGGAAATTGTTGGTTTGGGGTTAAAAATGCCCATTTTGGGGCAAAACCCGCCCGTTTTTGGGCAGAAAATTCCCATTTCTTGACCCAAAAATCCCAATTTTGGGGCCTAAAAATTCCCATTTTTGGACCCCCAAAATCCCAATTTCAGGCCAGAAAATTCCCACTTTTTTTTGACCAAAACCCCCCATTTTGGGACCAAAAATATCCATTTTGGGTCTAAAAACTCCCATTTCTGACCCAAAATCCCAATTTTGAGCTGAAAATTCCCGTTTTTTCATCCAAAACCATCCATTTTTGACCCCAAAATATCAATTTTGGGGCTAAAAATGCCCATTTTAGGGCCAAAAATCGCCATTTTGAGGCCAAAAATACCCATTTTTTAACCCAAACCCACCAACTTTGGGCTGAAAATCCCCATTTTTGGGCCCAAAATGCCCATTTTAGGTCCAAAAATAACCATTTTAAGCCCCAAAATTCCCACTTTTTAACCAAACCCACCCATTTTTAGGTCCAAAAATCCCAGTTTTGAATCTGAAAATTCCCATTTCTTGACCAAAAATCCCAATTTGGAGCTGAAAATTCACATTTTTTTGTCCTAAACCGCTCATTTTGGCTCCAAAAATCCCCATTTTTTGACCGAAAATCCCCATTTTTTGCCCCAAAATCCCAATTTCGACCCCAAAATCCCCGTTTTTTGACCCCAACCCCCCGATTTTGGGTGGAAAAATCGGATTTTTGGGTGTTTTTCCCTCACCTGGTGCCTCCCCCGGGGAAGGGGGGGGCTAAAAATGCCCATTTTAGGACACAAAATGAGGCATTTTGGGACCAAAAATCCCCATTTTTGGACCAAAAATCCCAATTTGGGGCTGAAAATGCCCAATTTAAGTCCAAAAAGTCCCATTTTTTAGCTAAAAATGACAATTTTAGATCCAAAAACCGTTATTTTGAGACTAAAAAGACCCATTTTTGTCTCTAAAAATCCCCATTT
>NW_021939224.1:0-1598 GCF_001715985.3 Manacus vitellinus | reverse complement strand
AAAAATGGGATTAATAGCCCCAAAAATAGGGGTAATAGACACAAAAATGGGATTGATAGCCCCAAAAATAGGATTGAGAGCCCAAAGATGGGATTAATAGCCCTAAAATTATGATTAATAGCCCCCAAAATGGGATTAATAGCCCCAAAAATAGGGGTTAATAGACACAAAAATAAGATTAATGGCCCCAAAATAGGATTAATAGGCACAAAATAGGGTTAATAGCCCCAAAAATAGGGTTAATAGCCCAAAAAATAGGGTTAATAGCCCCAAAAATGGGATCAATAGCCCCCAAATAGAATTAATAGCCCTAAAAATAGAATTAATAGCCCCAAAAGTAGGGTTAATAGACACAAAAATAGGATTAATAGCCCCAAAAATAGGATTAATAGCCCAAAAAATAGAGTTAATAGGCACAAAAAACAAGATTAATCTTACCAAAAATAGGATTAATAGCCCCAAAAATAGGGGTATAAGACACAAAAATGGGATTAATAGCCCCAAAAATAGGATTAATAGCCCCAAAAATAGGGTTAATAGACACAAAATAGGGTTAATAGCCCAAAAATAGGGTTAATAGCCCCAAAAATAAGATTAATAGCCCCAAATAAGATTAATAGCCCCAAAAATAGGGTTAATAGACACAAAAATAGGATTAATGGCCCCAAAATGGGGTTAATAGCCCCAAAAATGGGATAAATAGCCCCAAAATTAAGATTTAAACCCCCAAAAATAGGATTAGCAGCCAAAAAATAGGGTTAATAGGACCCATAATAGGATTAATTGCCCCAAAAATAGGATTGATAGCCCCAAATAGTATTAATAGCCCCAAAAATAAGATTAATCTTACCAAAAATAAGATTAATAGCCCCAAAACAGGGTTAATAGCCCCAAAATGAGATTAATAGCCCTAAAATTAGGATTAATAGCCCTCAAATAGGATCAATAGCCCTAAAATTAGGATTAACAGCCCCCAAATAGGATCTATAGCCCCAAAAATAAGATTAATAGCCCCCAAAATAGGATCAATAGCCCCAAAATGGGGTTAATAGCCCCAAAATAGGGTTAATAGCCCCAAAATGGGGTTAATAGCCCCAAAAATGGGATAAATAGCCTCAAAATTAGGGTTTAAACCCCCAAAAATAGGATTAGCAGCCCAAAAAATAGGGTTAATAGGACCCAGAATTGGATTAATAGCCCCAAAAATAGGGTTAATAGCCCCCAAATAGAATTAATAGCCCTAAAAAGAGGATTAATACCCCAAAAATGGGATTAATAGCCCCAAAAATAGGATTAATAACCCCAGATAGGATTAATAGCCCCAAAAATGGGATAAATAGCCCCAAAATTAGGATTTAAACCCCCAAAAATAGGATTAACAGGCCAAAAAATAAGGTTATTAGCCCCCAAAATAGGATTAATAGCCCCAAAACTGGATTAATAGCCCCTAATAATTATTAATAATGTCCTAATAAGCACTAATGACGCTCTAATAACGTACCTGGGGGCAGCAGGCTGAGCACCAGCCGGGGATAGGCCACGTTGGAGCAGCCGACGGGGGAGCCGCAGGCCCGGGAGCAGCCCTGGGGGTCGGCACA
>NW_021939223.1:0-3014 GCF_001715985.3 Manacus vitellinus | reverse complement strand
GTCATGTTTGTTGCAGTTTATATTTATTTGACTAATGAAAGAACTCTGTGTCAGAGCATCTCACATTGGATCATGCTCTAGGCTTTACTTTTGTTTTTGTTTTTTTTTTCTTTTTTAATATGAAATTATTTTAATATGAAATACTAATAGGTACTACTGACAGCCACTTCCAACTTCCCTTTCAAGGCCGTATGTGCTGTCTCCCTCACATCCCAAAATACAGTTTTCAGATTGCTTTAAAAAACAAGTTATTCCAATGAATGCAGAAAGGAGGGGAAAATTAAAAAAAAGAGAGGAAAAACTGCAAACAAAGAAAGCTTTTCTGCTCATAGAATTGTCATATCACACCTAGGTCTAATGAATATATTTTCTATTTTGAATACTTACAAGCTTCTTGTGGCAGTGACCAGGCTGTGAATGAAATATTTGCTCCTCTTTCTCCTGATCATCTAAAATTACATTTTGTCTTAAAATAGGCGTTTCTTTAATAATCTCTTTTCCTTCTGAATTTTTCAAGTCAGCAACTGGCATTTCAGACCCAACCTGCAAGGCCTTACTGCTTTCTGCTGCAGCCAACTCCTGTAAAAGAAAAGCCAAAGGTCTGTCTATTAACACAAGGCAAATGCCAACACAGGGACTAGGAAAATATTCAATTTAGTTTTTACTCATTAAATTATTATGGTCTCTGAATGCTTTACACTAACAATTCCTAGCTTTCAAATGTTAAACTGCCATAAAAAGACAGGAGTACATAATGTTATCCACAATATAGAAAGACAAAACAGGATTACTTGTCAGCTGCTGTAATTCAGTTTTGCCCTTGTCACTTTAGATTTTGTGTTTTGTCTCTGAATTACAGAATATTATGGTGTATCCTTTTACTTCTTTTTATTGCTTTGAAAAGGACCTTGAGTCCAAAGACAACAGAACACTAGGGACTCAATCTAAACCTTTTCTTAAATATTAATCCTGTCAAAAGGAAACTACAAGGAAGAAAAGCCTAAGTAAAGCTTGGCAAACTGGAATGTCAGGCAGGGAAACATTACAGAGCTGTCAACAGCTCTAGAGGAGGAACTTGGTAAAATGGTGATGCCTTACACCTTAATGAGGAAATNCTATTCACAATATGGAAAGACCAAACAGGGTTACTTGTCAGCTGCTGTAATTCAAGTTTCCTCTTGTCACATTAAATATTGTGTTTTGTCTCTGAATTACAGAATATTATGGTTTATCCTTTTACTTCCCTTTTCTTGTTTTGAAAAGGACCTTGAGTCCAAAGACAACAGAACACTAAGGGCTCAATCTAAATCCTAAGATGTTCAACTTTTCTAAAATACTAATCCTGTCAAAAGGAAACTAGAAGGAAGAAAAGCCTAAGTAAAGCTTGGCAAGCTGGAATGTCAGGCAGGGAAACATTACAGAGCTGCCAACAGCTTTAGAGGAGGAACTTGGTAAAATGGTGATGCCTTACACCTTAATGAGGAAATTGGATACTTGCTAGAGAATATTTGTATGGCCTCTTACAAATCTGACATTTTTGACTGCAAATAGTAAATCAGAGGTAGCTTTTATAAAAAGCTACAAGATACAATAGGTCTTACCAATAATTTTTAACCCATCCTGCTGCCTTGGCTTAGAGCTTCACTTCTGGTGGATGAGAAGCTCGAGATGACCCAGCAGCGTGGGCCTGCAGCCCAGAAATAACTGTGTCCTGGGCTGCATCACAACAAGCATGGGCAGCAGGTCAAGGCAGGTGATTCTCCTTCTCTGCTCCCCTCTCATGAGACCCCACCTGCACTGCTGTGTCCAGCTCCAGGCCCCCCCCAGCATCAGCAGGACATGGACCTGCCCAAGGGCACGGAGATGCTCCGAGGGCTGGAGCACCTCTGCTCTGGAGACAGGCTGAGAGAGTTGGGGTCATTCAGCCTGAAGAAGAGAAGGCTCCAGGGAGATCTTAGAGCCCCTTCCAGTGCCTAAAAGGGCTCAGAGAGCTAGAGAGGAACTTTTTACAAGAGCAGGTAGTGACATGACAAGGGCTAATGGTTTTAAAGGGAAAGAAGAGAGATTTACATTAGATGTTATGAATAAATTCTTTCCTGGCAGGGTGGTGAGGCACTGGCATAAGGTGCCCTGAAAAACTCTGGATGCCCCATCCCTGGAAGTGTTCAAGGCCAAGTTAGATGGGTTTTAGAGCAATCTGGTCTAGTGGAAGGTGTTCCAGACCATCCTGAACTGGAGATCTTGAAGGTCCCTTGTGATCCAAACTGCTCTGTGATTCCATGAGTCAATGATTATCAGAAATAAAAACAGGTGATCCCTGGCCCCTTACAGACCAAGGTATGAATGATTGGAACAATACTATGCCGAGAGGAAACACTGTGGAAATCTGATGTGTGTCTATTAACTCTTCAAAACAACAGCAAAGAAACTAATGCAGTCTCTGGATGTCAACATGGAACTTAATGTGGAACAAACAGCATTATCCTGGCTAAAGACTATTCCTGCTCTTGTCAACTGATAGACCTCCTGCATCCTGTCACTCAGAAAGAGGCCTGACAACCTTTAAAATGCTCACCACTGTGGCTCTTGTAAGGCTTTTTAATCAGGCCTGAACTCTGTCAGCACTGGAACTTCCAACTTCTGGGAACTGCAGAAATGACAATTTTTCTCATGGATGTAAATGTATTTCCTTCATGAGACTACACAGTAATAGGAAGAAGGAATACCCAGAGAAAGGAATTTCTGTCCGCAGCAATAATGGTAGTGTACAAGAATGGGGAAAACCATGGAGTGCAGCACCTATGCAATACCATAAAAGCTACAAACTTGCCAGTAAGCCATTCCTAAACAATGTCAGGTCTGCAAATCCTAAAATTTAATGATGGTTTTTTGTATCACAGAAATGTTTATATATTCAAATACATATATATTATGTATATATAATATATATACACTATATAAATCCATGTGGATTTATAGAGACACAAAGAGAAATGAAATGTAAGAAAGTATTG
>NW_021939222.1:0-1511 GCF_001715985.3 Manacus vitellinus | reverse complement strand
CATCCTCCCTGTGACATCACATCCTCCTCAGTGACATCACAGATCTCCTGTGACATCACATTCTCCCTTGTGACATAACAGCTCCTCTGTGACATCACATCCTCCCCTGTGACATAGCTCTCCTGCGAGATCACATCCTCCTCTGTGACATCACATCCTCCTCTGTGACATCACATCCCCCTCTGTGGCTTCACAGTTCCCTTTGACATCACATCCTACTCGATGCCGTCATATCCCCTGTGTGACATCGCATGTCTCGTATGACATCAAATCATCCTCTGTGACATCACAGATCTCCTTTGACATCACATTCTTACCTGTGCCATCACAGTCCCTTCGTGACATCACATCCACCTCTGTGACATCACATCCTCCTCTGTGACATCGCATCCTCCTCTGTGATTTCTCATCTTCCTCTGTGACATCACATTCTCCTATGTCTCCTATGTCTCCTATGACATCATATTCTCCTCTGTGAGCTTGCATCCTCCTCAGTAATATCACAGATCTCCTGAGACATCACATTCTCCCCTGTGACATAACAGCCCCTCTGTGACATCACATCCTCCTCTGTGACATCACATCCTCCTCTGTGACATAACAGCTCTCCTATGACATCACAGTTCTCCTGTCACATCCCATCCTTCCTGTGACATCACAGCTCTCCTGTGACATCACATTCTCCTCTGTGAGCTTACATCCTCCTCTGTGAAATCACATCCTCTCTGCGGCATCACAGCGAACTGTGACATCACATACTCCTCTGTGACATCACATCCTCCTCTGTGTCATCACATCCTCCACTGTGACATCACATGCTTACTGCGACATCACATCCTTCTCTGTGATTTCACATCCTCCTCTGTGACATCACAGGTCTCCTATCCCATCACATTCTCCACCGTCAGCTTGCATCCTCCTCTGTGACATCACATCCCGCCCTGTGACATCACAGAAACCCGTGACGTCACATCCTCCTCTGTGTAATCACAGATCTCCTGTGACATCACATTCTCCTCTGTGACATAACAGCCCCTCTATGACATCACATCCTCCCCTCTGACATCACAGCTCTCCTGTGACATCACATCGTCCCTGCGACGTCAGAGCGCTTCTATGACATCACAAATCTCCTATAATATCACATCCTCCTCTGTGACTTCACAGTTCCCTGTGACATCACATCCTCTTCTGCGACATCACATCCTCCTCTGTGACTTCACAGTTCCCTTTGACATAAAAACCTCCACTGTGACATCATATCCCCTCTGGGACATCGCATGTCTCTTATGACATCAAATCATCCTCTGAGACATCACATTCTCCCCTGTGACATCACATTCTCCCCTATGACATCACAGTCACTCTGTGACATCACATCCACCTCTGTGACATCACATCCTCCTCTGTGACATCACATCCTTCTCTGTGACATTACAGCTCTCCTATGACATCACAGTTCTCCTATAACATCACACCCTCCTCTGCGACATCACATCCTCCTCTGTGAC
>NW_021939221.1:0-1528 GCF_001715985.3 Manacus vitellinus | reverse complement strand
GAAATTTTTTGGGGTTTAAAGGGGATTTTTTGGGGTTGAAAGGGGATTTTTTTGGGGGGTTTAAAGGTGATTTTTTTGGGAGTTTAAAGGGGATTTTTTTGTGGTTTCAAGATGATTTTTTTGGGGCTTAATTGGAATTTTTTTTGGCGTTTAAAGGGGATTTTTTGGGGTTGAAAGGAGATTTTTTGGGGGGTTTAAAGGTGATTTTTTTGGGGTTTAATGGGGATTTTTTTTGGGATTTAATAGAGATTTTTTGGGGTTTAAAGGGGATTTTTTGGGGTTGAAAGGGGATTTTTTCAGGGGGTTTAAAGGTGATTTTTTTGGTGTTTAATGGGAATTTTTTGGGGATTTAATAGAGATTTTTTGGGGTTTAATGGGGATTTTTTTTGGGATTTAATAGAGATTTTTAGGGGTTTAATGGGAATTTTTTGGGGATTTAACAGAGATTTTTTGGGGTTTAAAGGGGATTTTTTGGGGGTGTTTTCTGTTAATTTTTTGGGGTTCAGAGGAGATTTTTTGGGGTGTTTTCTGTTGATTTGGGGTTCTCTCCCCAGGATCACGTTGGGGAACCAGCTGGAGGTTTAAGGGGATTTTTTGGGGTTCAAAGAGGATTTTTTGGGGTGTTTTCTGTTGATTTTGGGCTCTCTCTCCCAGGATCACGTTGGGAACCAGCTGGGGGTTTAAGGGGATTTTTTGGGGTTCAAAGAGGATTTTTGGGGTGTTTTCTCTTGATTTTGGGTTCCCTCTCCAGGATCACGTTGGGGAACCAGCTGGACGGGATCCACCTGCTGGACCCCGACGTGGTGGCGCAGTTCAAGCAGCACTACCCCGACGGCATCATCTCCAAGCCCAAAAACATGTGAATTCCGGGGGTTTTGGGGCTTTTTTTTACAAGAATAAAAAACAGAGGGACGTCGTTTCAGGTGTGGTGTTTAAAGGGGATTTTTTGGGGTTTAAAAGGGTTTTTTTGGGGGTTTAAAAGTGATTTTTTTCAATTTAATGAGAATTTTTTGGGGGGGGTTTAATGGTGTTTTTTTGGGGTTTAATAGAGATTTTTTGGGGGCGTTGAAAAGGGATTTTTTTGGGTTTTAATGAGAATTTTTTTTGGGTATAACGGAGACTTTTTTGGGGGTTAAAAGTGATATTTTTTTGATTTAATAGAAATTTTTTTGTGCTTAATGGAGATTTTTTTGGGGGATTTAATGGAGATCTTTTTGGGGTTCAAAGGTGATTTTTTTGGGGGGGTTGAAAACAGATTTTTTTTTAGGGTTCAAAAGTTATTTTTGGGGGTCCAAAAGTGATTTTTTTTTGGTTTAAAAGTGATTTTTTTTGGGGTTTTAAAGGACATTTTTTTGGTGTTAAAAGAGGATTTTTTGGTGGGTTTAAAAGACATTTTTTCAGTGTTAAAAGAGGATTTTTTTGGGGTTTTAAAGGACATTTTTTTGGTGTCAAAAGAGGATTTTTTTTGGGTTTTAAAGGACATTTTTTTGGTGTCAAAAGAGGATTTTTTGGGGGGTTTAAAGGCGAA
>NW_021939220.1:80076-81652 GCF_001715985.3 Manacus vitellinus | reverse complement strand
CGAGCCCAGGAAGAGCCGTCCTGGAGGTTCTCACCGTGATCGGCACCGCGCGGCCTCGGTCGGCACCGCTCGGCCCACAGGCGCTTCTCCGCCCTCCTCGGCCCACCAGCGTGGCTCTTTCCACCCCCCTCATCCCACCAGGGTCTTTCCTCCCTCCTCATCCCACCAGGGTTTTCCCACCCTCTTCATCCCAACAGGATCTTTTCACTCTCCTCATCCCACCAGGATCTTTCCATCCTTCTCATCCCACCAGGATCTTTCCACCCTCCTCATCCCACCAGGGCTTTCCTACCCTCCTCATCCCACCAGGATCTTTCCACCCCCCTCATCCCACCCAGGTTTCCCATCCTCCTCATCCCACCAGGGCTTTCCCACCCTCCTCATCCCACCAGGGCTTTCCTACCCTCCTCATCCCACCAGGGCTTTCCCACCCTCCTCATCCCACCAGGGCTTTCCCACCCTCCTCATCCCACCAGGATATTTCTACCCTCCTCATCCCACCAGGATATTTCTACCCTCCTCATCCCACCAGGATCTTTCCACTCTACTCATCCCACCCGGGTTTCCCACCCTCCTCATCCCACCAGGATCTTTCCATCCCCCTCATCCACCTGGGTTTCCTACCCTCCTCATCCCACCAGGATCTTTCCACCCTTCTCATCCCACCAGGATCTTTCCACCCTCCTCATCCCACCAGGGCTTTCCCACCCTCCTCATCCCACCAGGGCTTTCCTACCCTCCTCATCCCACCAGGATCTTTCCACTCTACTCATCCCACCCGGGTTTCCCACCCTCCTCATCCCACCAGGGTCCTTCCTACTCTTCTCATTCCAACAGGGCTTTCCCACCCTCCTCATCCCACCAGGATCTTTCCATCCCTCCTCATCCCACCAGGGCTTTCCCACCCTCTTCATCCCACCAGGATCTTTCCACCCTCCTCATCCCACCAAGATCTTTCCACCCCCCTCATCCACCTGGGTTTCCCATCCTCCTCATCCCACCACGATCTCTTCTCCCTCCTCATCCCACCAGGATCTTTCCACCCTCCTCATCCCACCAGGATCCTTCCATCCTCCTCATCCCACCAGGATCCTTCCATCCTCTTCATCCCACCAGGATCCTTCCATCCTCTTCATCCCACCAGGGTTTTCCACCCCCCTCATCCCACCAGGATCCTTCCTCCCTCCTCATCCCACCAGGATCCCTCCACCCCCCTCAGCCCACTGGGGTTTCACTGCCTGTTTTTTCCCAAGCCCCTGGGGCTGAACGTGCCTCTGGGTGCCTCGTGCCAGCCCAAATCCCACACCAGGACATCCCCATCCATCCTGGGGGGCTCTGCCAGGGCCACCCCGACCCCTGGGACGCGGCCCCGGGGTTTCTTTTTAATTCCAGGGGCTGAGTCATGGAATCATGGAATG
Organism: Manacus vitellinus; assembly: GCF_001715985.3. NCBI lineage: Eukaryota > Metazoa > Chordata > Aves > Passeriformes > Pipridae > Manacus > Manacus vitellinus. The sequence goes on along the minus strand of NW_021939220.1, from coordinate 80,234 downwards.
GTTTGGGATGGATATTAAGGATCATCCATTTCCACCTCCCACTGTGGACAGGGACACCTCCCACTATCCCAGGCTGCTCCCACGTGGCCTTGGACACCTCCAGGGACGGGAAAACCCCTTGGCTTCGACTTCCCCCGCGAGGTCCCACCTCCCACCCG
>NW_021939220.1:74478-75651 GCF_001715985.3 Manacus vitellinus | reverse complement strand
GAGCTGGAGAGGGACTGGGGACAAGGGCTGGAGGGACAGCACCCAGGGAATGGCTTCCCAGGGTTAGGGGGGAGAGTGGGAAGGGATTTTTCCCTGGGAGGGGGGTGAGATCCTGGCATGGGTTGCCCAGAGCAGCTGTGGCTGCCCCATCCCTGGAATTGCTCTGCCTGTGCCCTGTAGCTCCAAACCCCCCCAGTGGGAGCAGAGCAAAGAGCTGGATGAACGGGAATGGTTTGGGAGCAGGGGGGGACAGGGGCTGGTGGCAGGGGTTGCCCCTGGGGATGAGGAGAAAGGGACGTCTCTCCCCAGTAAGGGGATCCATGTCCCACCTCAGCAGTTGGATCCATGTCCCCACAGCAGTGGGATTCACATCCTGCTCCATCAGTGGAGCAGATCCCCTCAACAGTGGGATCCACATCCCCTCAACAGCAGGATCCACAGCCCCTCAACAATGGGATCTACATCCCCACATCAGTGGGATCCGCATCCTCACATCAGTGGGATCCACATCCTCACAGCAGTGGGATCTACATCCTCAGATCAGTGGGATCCACATCCTCAGATCAGTGGGATCCACATCCCCTCATCAATGGGATCTACATCCTCACATCAGTGGGATCCACATCCTCACATCAGTGGGATCCACATCCTCACATCAGTGGGATCCACACCCTCACAGCAGTGGGATCCACATCCCCCCATCAGTGGGATCCACATCCCCATATCAGTGGGATCCACATCCCCTCAGCAGTGGGATCCACATCCTCAGATCAGTGGGATCCACATCCCCTCATCAGTGGGATCCACATCCCCTCCTCAGTGGGATCCACATCCCCTCATCAGTGGGATCCACATCCCCTCATCAGTGGGATCCACATGCCCTCATCAGTGGGATCCACATCCCCCCATCAGTGGGATCCACATCCCCCCATCAGTGGGATCCACATCCCCTCCTCAGTGGGATCCACATCCCCTCATCAGTGGGATCCACATCCCCACATCAGTGGGATCCACATCCCCTCAGCAGTGGGATCCACATCCTCACAACAGTGGGATCCACATCCCCCCATCAGTGGAATCCACATCCCCTCATCAGTGGGATCCACATCCTCTCAGCAGGATCCACACCCTCACATCAGTGGGATCCACATCCCCACATCAGTGGGATCCATA
>NW_021939220.1:71940-73048 GCF_001715985.3 Manacus vitellinus | reverse complement strand
CGTGGAGGGGAAAAGGGGACGGGGCAAGCGCGGCTCTCCCGCCCCCATCCCGGCGTTCCCGGGGCGCCGGGGATCCCTGGGATCCCGGCATGGGGACACCTCCGGAGCCCCCCCCGAGGTGACCAAGCAGCCCTTGGGGGGGGTCTCTGTGCCCCCGGCAGTGCTTCCCATAGGAGTGGGATCCCAGAGGGTCCAGCACAAACCCCGGGAACTCCGCGGAGTCAGGAATGTCATCCCAAGCACCCCCCGCTCTGCAGGGCTGTCAGCAGGGAGGGGGGATCTGAAGGTGGGGAGAGGCAGGATCCAAAGGGATCAGGAGAGCCTTGGAGCAGGGAACGGGAGTGAGTCCTCCCCACTCCACAGGCCAGTCCAGGTCCTAAAGCAGGGGACGGATCACAGCGAGGAATTCCGGGATTGGCCTCTCTGGGAGAAGGCTCCTACCCCAGGCTCTGCTGCCCTGCCAGGGCTGGGAAGTGATGCCCAAAGTGGGACATCCTGGAAGCTCTCTGGGAAGCAGGGGAAGCTGCAGAGCCAGGGGCTGAGAGGCTGCTCCAGCCCCAAATCCCTGTTTCAGAATTCCCGAGCCAGCGCCGGGTCCGGAGCTCTGGCCCGACCCAGGGCTGAGGGTCACCGGCCCAGGGACCTGCTCCCCATCCCGCTGTGAGCCCGAGGAGCCCCGGAGGATCCAGCCAGATGTGCCTCTGCCCAGGAAGGCCAGCAGGGAGAGCGCCCGGGAATGGCAGCGGGATGGAAGGTGCTGGAGAAAAGCGGGATCATTAGCGGAGCTAAACGAAAGCAGATGCTCCGGGAGCCGGGGCTTCCAAAGCACACACGGAGAGCGCCCGGCCCGGCGAGGGGATGACAGTGGGCTGGATTTCGGAAGCTGCTGAGACATGGATTAACTGCGGGAGCACACGGGGAAGGTGCGGAATTCCGGCTGGGAGCGACAACCCCCCCGCGCACGGAGCTGCCGGGAGCGGAGACTTCCCGGCAAACGGCAATTCCCGTCTCCAATTCCCGTCTCCATCCAGGTTAAGGTGCTGCTCACCCACACCGGGCAAAGGCACGGAGAGGAGGGCACACATTCCCGCTGTGCCCAGGGTTGGGG
>NW_021939220.1:68205-69660 GCF_001715985.3 Manacus vitellinus | reverse complement strand
ATGTGTCGCCCAGGAATTGGGGGGTCTGGCAGTGCCGGAGCGCCGAGACGGGTCCGGTTTAAATGGCATCGCGCCGGGGTGAGCCGAGGGGGAGTGGGGTGACTGGGATAGAAAAGCAGCTCTGGTTGGAGCTGGAGAGACACCGGAGTCCGAAATCCTCACAGGGGACCCCCAGGCTTGGGGGTCTGGCAGTGCGAGGGGCACCGAGACAGCTCTGCTTTAAATGCACCACACCGGTGTGAGCCGAGGGGGAGCGGGGTGACTGGGATAGACGGGATGACTGGGACACAAAAGCAGCTCCGTCTGGGGCTGGAGAGACACCCGAGTCTGTCAGAGAGTGCAAAATCCACTCAGGGGACACCCGGGTGTCCCCAGACGTGGGAGCCCCGGGAGTGCTGGGGCGCCCAGACAGCTCCAGTTTAAATGGCCCCAGGCTGGTGTGAGCCGAGGGGGAGCTGGGATGACTGGGATAGAAAAGCAGCTCCGGTTGGAGCTGGAGAGACACCGGAGTCTGTCAGCGAGTCCAAAATCCTCCCAGGCACGGGGGTCTGGCAGTGCCGGGGTGCCAAGACAGCTCTGCTTTAAATACCATCGCAGTGGTGTGAGCGAGGGGGGGAGTGGGACGGCTGGGAGAGACGGGATGGCTGGGATGGAAAAGCAGCTCCAGTGGGAGCTGGAGAGACACCAGAACCTGTTGGCGAGTCCAAAATCCCCTCGGGGGATCCCCGGGTGTCCCCAGGAACGGGGCGGGGGGGGGTCTGGGAGTGCCGGGGCACGGAGAGGGTTCCACTTTAAATAGCACCAGTGGTGTGAGCGAGGGGGAGACGGGATGGCTGGGACAGACAAACGGGATGGCTGGGACAGACAAACGGGATGGCTGGGACAGACAAACGGGATGGCTGGGACAGACGGGATGACTGGGATAGAAAAGCAGCTCCGGCTGGAGCTGGAGAGACACCAGAGCCCGTCGGCGAGTCCAAAACCCGCTGTGGAAAAAAAATACGGTGCCTCCCCTGAGCACGTCCAGAGCTGCCGCCCGAAGCTGCTTCCAAATCCCAAAAAAAAAAAAAAAAAGAGGCAAAGGGACGGCAGGAGGGAAGCCCCGCGAGGGGGAGAAAGGGGACTGATTGAGGAGCTGGAAACCAGAGGCACAGGGAAAGTGAGAGTGTGGGAAGAGCCCGTGGCTCCCCTCCGGCAGGACCGGGCGGCAAACGGAGACGGGAGAGGGATTTGGGAGCCGGGCTGGTCGCAGCTGGGGCTCCCAGTATCCCAGTGCTGGGGCTCCCAGTATCCCAGTGCTGGGGCTCCCAGTATCCCAGTGCTGGGGCTCCCAGCATCCCGATGCTGGGGCTCCCAGTACCCCAGCGCCTGGCTCCCTGCTCCTGGCTCGGACCCCGTGTTTTTTAGGGAATACTCTCCTCCCAGCCTCTGGCTGAGGCTGCTTCTGTCCCCACT
>NW_021939220.1:63193-67950 GCF_001715985.3 Manacus vitellinus | reverse complement strand
CCCAGTGCTGGGGCTCCCAGTATCCCGATGCTGGGGCTCCCAGTATCCCAGTGCTGGGGCTCCCAGCCCCCTGATCCTGGTGCTCCCAGTTCCCCAGCGCCTGGCTCCCTGCTCCTGGCTCGGACCCCGTGTTTTTTAGGGAATACTCTCCTCCCAGCCTCTGGCTGAGGCTGCTTCTGTCCCCACTGGCACCAGCACCGTCCCAGTGGCTCTGCTGGGCAGGTAGAGTAGGACAGACTGGGAAAATCCAGCGGGAATTTCCTCTTGGATCCAAACCCTAAAATCCAAAAGGCAGCGAGCAGGGACATCAGACCCCCTTGAGGGTCCCCTGGCAGGAGGGGGCTGCCCAGACCCACAGGTGAGAGAAGGAGAGCAGAGATGGGGGGGTCGGGGTGGCAGCCGGAGTGATCCCTGCTCGCTCCATCCCACAGGATCATCCCAGAGTGACCCCTGCCTGCTCCATCCCCCAAGGATCATCCCAGAGTGACCCCTGCCTGCTCCATCCCCCAAGGATCATCCCGGAGTGATCCCTGCCTGCCCCATCCCCGCAGGATCATTCCAGAGTGATCCCTGCCCGCTCCATCCCTGCAGGATCATCCCAGAGTGATCCCTGCCCGCTCCATCCCCACAGGCTGATCCCGGAGTGATCCCTGCCTGCTCCATCCCCACGGGATCATCCCAGAGTGATCCCTGCCTGCTCCATCCCTGCAGGATCATCCCAGAGTGACCCCTGCCTGCTCCATCCCCCAAGGATCATCCCAGAGTGATCCCTGCCTGTCCCATCCCTGCAGGATCATCCCAGAGTGATCCCTGCCTGCCCCATCCCCCCAGGATCATCCCAGAGTGATCCCTGCCTGTCCCATCCCTGCAGGATCATCCCAGAGTGATCCCTGCCTGCTCCATCCCCACAGGATCATCCCGGAGTGATCCCTGCCTGCTCCATCCCCACAGGATCATCCCAGAGTGATCCCTGCCCGCTCCATCCCCACAGGATCATCCCAGAGTGATCCCTGCCCGCTCCATCCCCACAGGATCATCCCAGAGTGATCCCTGCCCGCTCCATCCCCACGGGATCATCCCAGAGTGATCCCTGCCCACTCCATCCCCACGGGATCATTCCAGAGTGATCCCTGCCTGCTCCATCCATCGCCTCAGGCTCTGGCTGATCCCGGTTAACCCCGGCGAGGAGGGAAAGTCTTTGGGAAGGATTTGAGGCTCGTTAGGCAGAAGTGGTGACGGTAAAACCGGTCCCAGCAAAGTCTGACAGCGCCGGGACCCTCGGGGCAGGAAAAGCCGAGCCTTGTTAATCCCCCTGCACGTCCTTTCCAGGTCCTTTCCAGGTCACAGAGCCCGGGGCGGGAGGGAAGGGACTTGGGAGGGTTTTGTGCCTGACAAAAGGGGGGATAGAGGGGCTCATTCCACCCGAGCACCTGCCCTGCACCAAACTCTTCCAGGGGGTGAGGGATCGTGGAATGGTTTGGGCTGGAAGGGAGTTTAAGGATCATCTTGTTCCACACCTCCTGTTATCCCAGGTGGCTCCAAGCCCCGTCCAGCCTGGCCTTGGACCCTTCCAGGAATGGGGCATCCCCTGGGAAATCCATTCCAGGGCCTCCCCACCCTCACAGGGAAGGATTTCTTCCCAATATCCCATCTAACCCTGCCCTCTGGCAGTGGGAAGCTATTCCTGAAAGCGGGAAATGCAGGAAAAGAGGTGGGAGAAGTGCCCTCGTGCCTCAGCAAACCGCTCTGACCAGTACATCCCAGTTCAAAACCAGAAGCCACAGGTGGGGCTGGACTGGAAAACTTCTCCACCTTCCAGTTACCAGTTTCCACGCCCCAAAGGCCGAGCATTCCCTTCCACTTTTGCCCCAATTCCCGTGAATTCCCACTGCCGCTTTTACGTCGAATCCGATAAATTCCCTCCGGCGCCTTTGCACCAATTCCAATAAATCCCCGTCACTGCTTTTATATCAGTTCCTGTAAACCCCCATCACTGGTTTTCCATCAATTCCAGTAACTTCCCATCACCTTTTGTGCCTCATTCCCAGCACAGGCTCCCGGGCAGGAGCAAATCCCGGGATGTGCCGAGGAGGGCGGGAGGGATAATCCGTGCAGAACTCCCAGGCCAAGACGGGCCACGTCCCTTCCTGCAGGACTGAACCTCCCTGGGATCAGATCCACGGGGACAGGACACTCTGGTCTGGCTGAGGAATAAGCTGTGGGAACAGCACTGGGAATTAGGGATGGGACAGACGGTGCCTCGGCCCGCGCCGGAGGTTTTCCAGCCGGATCCGCACTCGTTGGGGTTTATTGTGTGTTAAAGGAACAAAACCCCTTTGATCAGGAGGGAGAGGGAGAAGAGAGGGAGAGGCAGAGGGAGAGGGAGAGGTGGAAGGAGAGGGAGAGGCAGAGGTGGAAGGAGAGGGAGAAGGAAAGGGAGAGGAGGAAGGAGCTCCGTGCCGGAATATGAACAGTCGGGAAGAGCGGCGGGTTCAGCCCATCCATCCCCATCCCACAGCCCCGCTTCTCCCCCATGATCAGGGATGTGACCCCTGCTCTGCTGGGAGGGGTCCCTGCCCACGGCAAGGAATGGGACCGGAGGGGCTCTGAGGTCCCTTCCAACCCAAACCATCCCACGATTACACGGTGGTTCCACCGCTGGTCGTGCCGGATGTGCCGGGAGCAGGAGACACCCCAGGCTGGGGGTGGCAGCTCCCTAAAAACCTCAAACTGACCCAAAAACCCCCTCCTGCCCCAAAACATGCTGTGGCTGCTGCTGGGACTGCCCAGCTCCGTCCATGCCGGACACATCATGTCCATCCCAAGCCCTGTCTGTCCATCCCAAACCCTTTCTGTCCATCCCAAGCCCTGTCTGTCCATCCCAAACCCTTTCTGTCCATCCCAAGCCTTGTCTGTCCATCCCAAACCCTGTCTGTCCATCCCAAGCCCTGTCTGTCCATCCCAAACCCTTTCTGTCCATCCCAAGCTCTGTCTGTCCATCCCAAACCCTTTCTGTCCATCCCAAGCCCTGTCTGTCCATCCCAAATCCTATCTGTCCATGCTGGACACACCATGTCCATCCCAAGCCCTGTCTGTTGATCCCAAACCCTGTCTGTTGATCCCAAACCCTGTCTCTCCATCTCAAACCCTGTCTGTCCATGTGGGACACACCATGTCCATCCCAAACCCTGTCTGTCCATCCCAACCCCTGTCTGTCCATCCCAAACCCTGCCTGTCCATGCTGGACATACCATGTCCATCTCAAACCCTGTCTGTCCATCCCAAACTTGTCTGTCCATGCTGGACACACCATGTCCATCCCAAACCCTTTCTGTCCATCCCAACCCCTGCCTGTCCATCCCAAACCCTGCCTGTCCATCCCAAACCCTGCCTGCCCGTGTGAGGACGGAGTTTGGGAGGGATGTTTGGAGGGGGATGGATCCGAGGGACACCCCAAGGGACAGCGAGGAGGGCGGGGAACCCTTCCCAGAGGGACCTTCCCCTCATCCCAGTTCTGCTGGATCAGCAGAAGGGGCTTCCCAGCTGGCTCCTGGTGAGTCACCTCCCCTCACAGCCGGCACCCACAGCCTCATCCCGGGACTTTCCCACCCAGGGCCGAGCCTGACCCCGTCTCCCTGGGAAGGTCCTGCTCCAAAATGACTCATGGAGGAGCCCGGGAAAGGCTGAGCTCTGCTGAGGGGGCTGGGCCAGATCCCGGATGGAATCCAAGGGTTAAAAACCTCCGTGGGGAGAAGACTCTGGGGCTGTGCCTGGCTGGGACAGGAGCAGCATTCCCACTGGGAACAGCTGGCCGTGTGGGCTGGGGGGAGCTGCTGGGAGCAGCCTCAGCTCAGGGGTTCCCCCCCTGTCTGTACTGGGGGCACCTGGGCCTCTTTAAATGCCCCCCAAAAAAATCCAAATCCACCCAAATCCTCCCCAGCAAGCCCTGCCCTTTCCCCGGGAAGGACTGAGGGACTTGGGGACAGCGGGGGGGTCATTGGGGTGGCACCAGTGAAGTGACAGGGAAGTGTCCAGCACTGGCCACTCCGTGCCCTGGAGCTGACAGCAAACTGGGAAGGGGTCACTGAGACCCCCGGGAGCCAACTGGGGTCACAAGGGCTGCCCTGTCCCCTCTCCCCACGGTGCCACCTCCCTTCCCAAGGGCACAGGGAATGCAGCCTGAGCTGGAATTGGAGCCCAGACCCACAGAGCCCCCCCAGCCCGGGGGGCTGGAGGCAGCTGGGACCCCCCCGAGGGTGGGCCAGGGTCGGGGCACAGACAGGGAGGCTGGAAATGATCTCTGGGTGTTCCCAGATCCCTGCCCATCCCAGGGGAACAGGGAGGCTGGAAATGATCCCTGGGTGATCCCAGATCCCTGCTCATCCCCTGGGGAAGGCGCCGATCTGAGAGCAGGGGGATCGGGATATGAAGGGATGTTGGGGTCTGGAGGGGTTTCAGGATCCAGAGGGGCACTGGGATCTGAAGGGGTATTGGGATCCAGAGGGGCACTGGGATGTGGAGGGGTACTGGGATCCAGAGGGGCACTGGGATCCGGAGGGGTATCGGGATCCAGATGGGCACTGGGATCCAGAGGGGCACTGGGATCCAGAGGGGCACTGGGATCCGGGGGGTATCGGGATCCGGAGGGGCACTGGGATCCGGAGGGGCACTGGGATCTGGAGGGGCACTGTGATCCAGAGGGGCACTGGGATCTGGAAGGGCACTGGGATCCAGAGGGGTATCGGGATCCAGAGGGG
>NW_021939220.1:61558-63036 GCF_001715985.3 Manacus vitellinus | reverse complement strand
GAGGGGCACTGGGATCCGGAGGGGCACTGGGATCTGGAGGGGCACTGTGATCCAGAGGGGCACTGGGATCTGGAAGGGCACTGGGATCCAGAGGGGTATCGGGATCCAGAGGGGTATCAGGATCCAGAGGGGCACTGGGATCCAGAGGGGCACTGGGATCTGGAGGGGTATCGGGATCCAGAGGGGTATCAGGATCCAGAGGGGCACTGGGATCCAGAGGGGCATCGGGACCCACACAGAGGAGCCGCAGTGGTGCCACCAGGGATTGGAGATTCCCAGCTCTGTGCCAGGGGCTGGAGCAGCTCCGGGTCCCACTCCCAGCCCGGAGGGCAGAGCCAGCAGGGAGGGCACATCCCCCCTGCTCCACAGCCTGCTCTTCCCAAAGGATTCCTGATCCTCGGGAGGAATGTCCCGGGACACCGCGGCAGGAGCCCAGTGGAAAATGTTCCCGGAGCACATCCCAAACCACTCCAGCTCCAGGGAAGGGAGTGGGATGGATAAATGCCACGGGCACAGGGGTGGGAGCGGAGCCAGGGAGCACCAGAGGCTTTTCCTGCAGGGCTGGGACAGGACTTTGGGAAGGGGTGGATTCCAAACAGAGGGAGCCGTGTCGGGATATCAGGGGGAGAGGAGGAAGAGGAGGAGTGGGATGGTGGGATGGTGGGTTTGCTCCTGCCCCCACCTGCCCCCTGGATTTGGGAGGAAACCTCGGGCAGCTTCTGCTCCGGTGGCCCCGAGCGCCGAGCCCGGCACTGGGAACTCCACCCGGAGCACAGGGAGAGCCATCCCGGCTCCAGGGGCTGGCAGTGCCCATCCTGAGGGGGCTGGAGGCTCTGGAGCCGCTGGGCACCCGGAGCCACCTGTGCTTGGAGCAGCTTTCCCAGGAAAGCAGCCGGGATCAGCCCCCCTGACCCCAGAGCCGAGCCCTTCCCGAGCCACCGGCACAGTACGGAGAGATTCCGTGTGCTTCCCACATCCCAGAGATTCCGTGTGCTTCCCACATCCCAGAGATTCCGTGTGCTTCCCACATCCCAGAGACTCCTTGTTCTTCCCACATCCCAGAGCGAGGCACTTCATGTCTTTCCCACATCCCAGAGATTCCATGTCCTTCCCATATCCAGAGCTGGACACTCCATGTCCTTCCCCTTGTCCCAGAGCTGGACACTCCATGTCCTTCCCACATCCCAGAGACTTCATGCCCTTCCCATATCCAGAGCTGGACACTCCACATCCCCCCCATCCCAGAACTGGACACTCCAGGTCCCCCCATCCCAGAACTGGACACTCCACGTCCTCCCCACATCCCAGAGCTGGACAATCCACGTCCCCCCATCCCAGAGCTGGACACTCCACGTCCCCTATCCCAGAGCTGGACACTCCACATCCCCCCATCCCAGAGCTGGACACTCCATGTCCTCCCCCCATCCCAGAGCTGGACACTCCATGTCCTCCCCCTTGTCCCAGAGCTGGACACTCCA
>NW_021939220.1:54773-57159 GCF_001715985.3 Manacus vitellinus | reverse complement strand
GGGCGGGGCAGGGAAGAGGCTCCCGGGATGGGATGGATGGATGGACAGGCAGGGATGTGCCCCCACAGGTGGGGGGCTGCGGGAGACGCAGAATTCCCTGATCCAACAGCCCCCACCGGCACTTCCCGGGGAGCTGGGAATTCCAAGGGGGACAGGCTGTGTCCCCCCCCTTCCCAACACGCCGCGGGAGGTGGGAGCTGCCGGGAGCAGGTGGGAGCTCCCAGGAGAGCGGGAAGAGCCGCCGGGAGCAGGTGGGAGCTGCCCCAGGAGCGGGAGGAAGGGAAGCATTCCCGGCTCCGGGCTGGCCGCGCATCGGCAGGAGCCGGGGGCAGGAATTGCTCCCAGCTGCCTGGCAGGGCCTGCCCGGGCGCACAGCGATTTTCCAGCACATTTTTGCTCCGTGAGGTCACAGGTGGCTCCGGGATCCGCACGTCCCTTGGCCGGGGGCGGGGGAGGATGAGGAGACGGGATGCGGCTCCCTCGGGATGGCAGCGAGCCCTGGGCCGGCTCCCGGGAGCCCGCTCCTGCTGCCAGCCTGGCACTGAGCTCTCCCTGGAATTCTGCTCCGGCCCAGCCCTGGCCTCCGGCCTGGGATGGCCCTGGAGAGCAGCCCCTGGAGCTCCAGATCCCGACGGAGCCGGAGGATTTTAGGGAGGCAGAGCCACCCGAGCCAAGGGACACGAGCTGCAGCTCCCGCCTTCCCCGAGAACCCAAGAGACCCCAAAACTAAGAGAGAAAGCACCAAAAAGGGGGAATTTCGCCAGCAGGAAGGAAGATCAACAGCCAAGAGATTCCTGGGACAACATCCCAGCTCCCAGGTCACAGGGACGAGGCGGATCCAGTGTCCGATGTGGGACTGCACTGGGAATCAGCCCGTGGAATCACACGGGATGCCCTGAGGGTCAACAGGACACAGGGGTGGGAGCACCAGCCCAGCTTCCCTCCCCCTTCACAGAATCATGGAATTGCTGGAAAATCCCTTGGAGCTCACCGGGTCCAACCATCCCCCAGCCCTGCCCGGGCCAGCCCTGCCCGTGTCCCCAAGTGCCACCTCCCCAGGGATGCTCCATTCCCCCCCCCAGGGATGGGGATCCAGGGCTGGGCAGCCCTTCCCAGGAGGGATTTTTCCCAATATCCCAAATAAACCTCCCCTGGCCCAGCTTGGGGCCGTTTCCCCTCGTCCTGTCCCTCATTCCCTGGGAGCCGATCCCGATCCCACCCGGCTCCCCATTCCTTTCCCACTTCCAGGGGCACAGCTGTGCCCCTGCTGACCCTCGTGATTCCCAGAGGGATCAGAGGGGGGGGGTCCCAGCCACGATTCCCACCCAGGAGCAGATCCAGAGCTCCAGGTGTGGGATGCACAGCCCCCCACGTGCCCCTGTATCCCTGTATCCCGCTGTGCCCGGCACGGGAGGCTCCCACAGCTGCCAACGCTCCCAATCACTTCCAGATGCCTCTTTCGGCCCCTTCCCGCCCCTGGCAAAACGTGTGCAGCTGGAAAATCCTGCAGGTGGAAATTAGGGAGAGCCAGGAGGGGCTGGAGAAGAAAGGAAAAGGGTCTTTAAACACACCTCGGTGGAGGCTCGGGAACGGGAGCTGCCCCGGGATCAGGGTGGGATCAGGGTGGGATCAGGAGGGCTCAGGGACCCCTTCCCCTCTCCTGACCCCTGGAATCGCTTTCCAGACGCCCCTTTCCCACTCTTGACCACTGGAATTGCTTCCCAGACACCCCTTTCCTCTCCTGACCCCCGGGTCCCTCCTCAGGAACCCCCTTCCCCTCTCCCGACCCCTGGAATTCCTTCCCAGGTACCCCTTCCCCTCACTGCCACCACCAGCACTGCCACCATCAATGCCACCACTGCCACCACCACCCTCAATGCCACCACTGCCACCACCACCCTTGTCACCATCCACCCTTGTCCAGCCCTGTCCATCCAGCCCTGTCCATCCACCTTTATCCATCCCTGCCCATCCACCCTTGTCCATTCACCCTCATTCATCCCCTGTCCATCCATCCCTGCCCATCCACCTTTATCCATCCCTGTCCATCCATCCCTGCCCATCCACCTTTATCCATCCCTGTCCATCCATCCCTGCCCATCCACCTTTATCCATCCCTGCCCATCCATCCTTTTCCATCCACCTTTATCCATCCCTGCCCATCCATCCTTTTCCATCCACCTTTATCCATCCCTGTCCATCCACCTTTGTCCATCCATCCTTATCCATCCCTGCCCATCCATTCTTTTCCATCCATCCTTATCCATCTCTGTCCATCCATCCCTGTCCATCCATCCTTATCCATCCCTGCCCATCCATTCTTTTCCATCCATCCTTATCCATCTCTGTCCATCCATCCCTGTCCATCCACCCTTATCCATCCCTG
>NW_021939220.1:48005-49570 GCF_001715985.3 Manacus vitellinus | reverse complement strand
CTGTGGATGCACAGGGATACATGTGGAAGCACAGGGATACATGTGGAAGCACAGGGACACACGTGGAAGCACAGGGACACATATGGAAGCACAGGGACACACATGGAAGCACAGGGATACATGTGGAAGCACAGGGACACACGTGGAAGCACAGGGACACATGTGGATGCACAGGGATACACATGGAAGCACAGGGATACATGTGGAAGCACAGGGACACACGTGGATGCACAGGGACACATGTGGAAGCACAGGGACACACATGGAAGCACAGGGATACATGTGGAAGCACAGGGATACACGTGAAATTCCACCTGAGCACGGGAACTCCCACGTTCACCGGGAGGGTGGGCGAGCTCGGCCCTGGGATGGCGTTTCCATCCTCGGACGGGTGAGCTCAGGGTGACCCTGCCCGAGCAGAGGGTCACTCCAGCCCCCCCTTCCCACCCCTCAGCCACCGCGGAGCCCAGTGACGGGATGAGATCCCAGGGAGACCCCTCTTTTCCTGCCAGGATGTCACGCTGGGCGCTTGGACGGCCATCGCTGGATCCGGAGCAAACCCCGGGCTCAGGGAATGGCTGGGATTCACTTCACCTGCACCAGAAGCACCTTAAACCTCCCAAACCCGGCCAAAATCGCCCCCCCCCGGCCAGCGCGGAGCCGGGTCCAGGCTCCCGCCGCCCCTCCAGGAAGCGGGTTGGGAATGTTCTGGGATGGGGAGCGGGACCAGCCCCGGCCCCTCTGCCAGGGCCGTGCGGGGGCCGCTCTCCCCCCTCCCCACCTCCCGTCTTTCCGTGCTGATTTACTGCCCACGGAAAAAAAAAAAAAAAGTTTCCCCTCTCCCCATCCAAGATTCCTTGTGTTTTGGCTCCCGCTCCCGCAAACCCGAATCAACTGTTAATTTTGGCAGGTCCCCCCTTCGCTCTGACCGCGCTCGGACTTTTCCATTCCCGACACCTTGGGAGCTGTTCCCGGGGTGGGGGGTACAGGCATCCCCCCCCCCCCCCCCTTTTCCTGGGCATTCTGCCCTTCCCCTTTCGGATCCAAGGGCTGGGAGGACCTGCTGCTGCTGCCACAGTGCCGAGCAGATCCCGGAGCACCCCCTCCATTCCCGGGCTGGCACGTTCCTCAGGAATGAGCCAGGTGAGCTCCTGCCTCCGTGCCAGGTGGAGCCGTGGCTTTCCCCGGCTCCGGGCACGGAGCAGCCCTGGCACAGGAGGCCACGGAGCTGCCCCAGGAGCTGAGGGAAGAGGATCCAAGCGAGCGGTGGCTTTTCGGGACGGGGATTCGGGACCTGCCCCAGGGGCACCCACCCAGGGCACGGGGCACCCGCCAGGGCAGCCTTGGAGCCTCCCAGGGATCCAGAGCCCCTTTCCCGGCGGGAAGAGCCGCCCAGCCCTGGCTCCCGTGCGGAGCAGGCCCCGCTCGTTAAAGGTTACGAGATGTGAAGGCGGCGCAGGGCCCGGCCGGGCAGGGGGATGGGAAGGGGCCGGGATGGGATTGGGACGGGATCGGGATGGATGGGCTGAGGCGACGGGGAGCACCATCCTGGGGACACCCCCCTT
>NW_021939220.1:45664-46694 GCF_001715985.3 Manacus vitellinus | reverse complement strand
TTCTGATGGCTCAGGATGGCTAGGGATGGATCGGGATGGCTCGGGATAGGTTAGGATGGTTTGGGATGGCTCAGGATAGGTTGGGATGGTTTGGGATGGCTCAGGATAGGTTGGGATGATTTGAGATGGCTCTGATGGCTTGGGATGGCTCGGGATGGCTCTGGTGGCTCAGGATCAGAGGTGGGGACAGGCAGAGAGGGCTCCACAGATCCCTGAGTGGGAAGGGACCCCTAAGGATCATCCAGCCCAACTCCCGGCCCTGCACAGGACACCCCCAAATCCTCCCCCTATCCCTGAGAGCCTCATCCAAATGCTCCTTGAGCTCTGGCAGCCTTGGGGCCGTGACCATGGAATCATGGAATTACTGAGCTTGGAAAAGCCTCCGAGACTGCCAAGTCCAACCATCCCCCAGCCCTGCCCAGGCCAGCCCTGCCCATGTCCCCAAGTGCCACCTCCCCAGGGAAGCTCAATCCCCCAGGGATGGGGACTCCAGGGCTGGGCAGCCCTTCCCAGGAGAGGTTTTCCCAATATCCCACCTGAGGCCCTTTCCCCTTGTCCTGTCCCTTCACCACATCCCAGAGGGTCCTTTCCAGCCCCCGGGATCGGTGTGGTTGGACCTGCCCAGGAAATCCCTCTCGCAGGGCACAACACAAGCCCTGGAGAACCTCAGGGAGAGGGAAAACTCCATCTTCCCTGTGATCCCACAGCTCCCACGTCCCGGAGCAGCACCCGCCTTCGCCCCCCTCCACGAGCCTCACCAATTAACTAAAAACCAATCAACGCTTTCGACGACTCGGAGTCCCTTCAAGCGACGTTCCCTGCGCATCTCCTCCCGCTCCTGCCCTCCTGGAAGGAGCTCAGACCCCCATGGTAGCCCTTGGAGGGGCAGGACACGAGGCTGGAGACCCCAAAATCCAGCGCCCTGGTGTCACCAATCCCAGGGACACCTGATGGGAAAAGTGGATGTGTCGGAAAAACCTCATTCCGGGAAAGAGCCGGGATGAACTGGCGCAGCAGGAAGAGGGGGTTC
>NW_021939220.1:42432-43670 GCF_001715985.3 Manacus vitellinus | reverse complement strand
GGAAAAGCGGCGAGGCCTGGGAGGGAGGAGGGACCGGCCTGGGATGGGCTGGAGCGGCGATCCCGGCTCTGGAGCCGGCCTGGGAGGGGGCAGGACACCGGGAAGCATCCCCACGGGGACAGGAGGTGCAGAACTCGGACAAGGGGAGCTCTTCCCACCTTCCCCAGCGCCACGAACAATCCCATCGCTCCGGCAGCGTCTCCTTCCCGGGATGGCCCTTCCTCCCTGCCCTGCTCCTTCCTCCCTGCCCTGCTCTCCTGCCTTCTCCCAGGCCCCGGGTTGTTCTCCCCAGTGTCCCCCCATCCTCAGGCAGCACCCAGGACAAAGCCACCCCAGGGGATCAGGGCGCAGGGTTTGGGTGGCTCTGGGGTTTGGTTTGGGGTTTTTTTGGGGTTATTTTTTATGAAATCACAACTTATCTCGTTCATTTTACGCCATCACAACTCGTGTGATCACTGAGAAAACCGATGCCATTTCTATTTTATCCCTGTTTTCCAAATGAGCTGTTTAAAACGTTTTTCCACCTGTTTTGCAGAGGTTTGGGGAGTTCCACGGGTCCTTTTTTTTTTACCTTTAACGCCTTAAAAGCCTCCTGAGACCGCATCCCCGAAGGCAAAGCCACGGAATCACGGAATTCCCGAGGCTGGAAGATCCCTCGGAGCCCACCGAGTCCATCCCCCAGCCCCGCCCGTGTCCCCAAGTGCCCCCTCCCCAGGGATGCTCCATCCCCCCCCAGGGATGGGGATCCCCGCCTGGGCAGCCCTTCCCAGCAGGGATTTTCCCAAGATCCCAAATAAACCTCCCCTGGCACAACCAGGGGAATAACTGCTGGGAACAACTGTTTCCATGCCCAGGTCGCCTCCTTATTCCAGGGAAACCCGGGTGCCGGGGCTGTTTTCCACTTGAGTCAGGAGCTGTTCCCAGCAGCCCTGACTGTCTGGCCACTGCTCCTTCCTGGCCTGGGAGCCCGGATCCACCCAGCTGACGTGAGCTCCGAGGAATCCGACGGGCACCGGCTGCTCCGGAGCTCCCGGGGGAGCGCGGGCTGGCCCCGGAACGTCCCTGTGCCGAGAGCCCTCCGTGGATGGGATGGAGAAAAACAGACACACAGGGACACAAAGCCCACGGAACATCCCTGTGCCGAGAGCCCTCCGTGGATGGATGGATAAAAACAAACACAGAGGGACACAAAGCCCACGGAACATCCCTGTGCCGAGAGCCCTCCGTGGATGGATGGA
>NW_021939220.1:40178-41347 GCF_001715985.3 Manacus vitellinus | reverse complement strand
GGACGCCGTCGCCGGGAGTGGAAAAGAGATTTCCAAACCTCCCCTCCTGCAAACATCCAAACTATCCGGTGGAAGGGGCAGCCAATCCCTGCTCCACGTGTTCCAGTTTGAGGGGAATCATCTCCGGGCTGGAGCAGGAGCCCCGGGAACGACCCGGCCCCCGGAACCGGCCCGGAGCCTCCGCTTCCTCCGCACATTCCCGGAACCCGGAGCGGGGCCTGATGAAGTGGGACATTGGAACAGCAGCCAGAGCCTCGGGCCTGGAGATCCACAGATTCCAAGGCCCCCCCAAATTTGGGAAGGGGAGGAGGGAGCCAAGGCCAGCCCTGAGCTGGGCAGGAGGGCGGCGATCCCGGGTCCCTTCCAGGTTGGAATGTGGCTCCTCCGGAGAGGGACGGGATGGCGGAGCAGGATCCCTGGCATTCCAGAGGGAAGGGTGTTGGAGCAGGATCCCTGGCATTCCAGAGGGAGGGCTCTGCCAGCATGGCCCTGCCATCCCTGCAGGGACAGAGGAGGCTGGAATGCCTTTCCCTGGCTCTGAGGGTGTGGGGCACAAACCTTCCAGGTCACTCCGGGTTTGGGGATCCACGGAGCACATCCCACCGGGATAACGCTGTCCAGAGGGATCCCACCAGGATAACACTGCCCAGAGGGATCCCACCAGGATAACGCTGTCCAGAGGGATCCCACCAGGATAACGCTGTCCAGAGGGATCCCACCAGGATAACACTGCCCAGAGGGATCCCACCAGGATAACACTGTCCACGGGGATCCCACCAGGATAACACTGTCCAGAGGGAAAGGCAGGGATCCCACCAGGATAACACTGTCCACAGGGATCCCACCAGGATAACACTGTCCACAGGGAAAGGCAGGGATCCCACCAGGATAACACTGCTCAGAGGGAAAGGCAGGGATCCCACCAGGATAACACTGTCCAGAGGGATCCCACCAGGATAACACTGTCCACAGGGAAAGGCAGGGATCCCACCAGGATAACACTGCCCAGAGGGATCCCACCAGGATAACACTGCTCAGAGGGAAAGGCAGGGATCCCACCAGGATAACACTGCCCAGAGGGATCCCACCAGGATAACACTGCCCAGAGGGAAAGGCAGGGATCCCACCAGGATAACACTGTCCACAGGGATCCCACCAGGATAACACTG
>NW_021939220.1:34003-35634 GCF_001715985.3 Manacus vitellinus | reverse complement strand
CACCTTCCAGCCCTGGTTCTCCCACTTCCCAGCCTCAGTTCTCCCACCTTCCAGCTCTGGTTCTCCACCTTCCAACCCTGGTTCTTCACCTTCCAGCCCTGGTTCTCCACCTTCCAGCCCTGGTTCTCCACCTTCCAGCCCTGGTTCTTCACCTTCCAGCCCCAGTTCTCCCACCTTCTGGACCCCCCTGCTGTTTTCCCACCTTCCATGAGATGGGAGATCCAGCTTTCCCTCCTGGCTGTGCCCGAGTCCCTCCTGCTGCCACTTCCCCCCTGGATGGGCCCGAAATCCCACAAGGATCCCGTGGAGCCCCCAGGCAGCACCGAGAGGCCACGAGAACCAACCCTGGGGCTGGTCCCCAGAGCTCCCACCCCCTTTCCTGGGAGCAGGGAAGGACAGGATGGCACGACAGGGACACGGAGCTTGGGCCTCTCCACCTGCAGGTCTCCGTGCCAGCCCCTCCGGAGCCTTTGACTGGGAAATCCACTGGAATCCCAAAGGCTGGAGGACCTTGGGTGGTGGAGCCTGGCGGGACGACCCTTCCCCTCCTCCCAAATCCCCACTCCTGGGCCTTTGGCTGTTCCCATCCCCTCTCCCAAGGCACGGCCCCGGACACGCGGAGTGGAGACCGGCTCGGATCCGGGAGAGCCCGGCACGGCTTTCCAGAGGCTGCAGCTCCAGATGTTCTTGTTATTCCCATCAGCCTCGGGATGTTTGGAAGCCTCTGGCACCGCCGGCACCTCCCGGCCACGGGATCCACGGGCCAGGGGGTGAAAGACAATCCGGCTGCGTGGGGAGCGTGTCCCGGGCCCGCCATCCCGGGATTAAATCCGATGCCTTTCCACCTTGTCCACTCTCCCCCCCCTTGGACATCCTGTTGTCGTGTCCTCTCAGCCCCCGCTTCGCCTCCTCCCGTCTCTCTTTCGTCTTTCCACGTCTCCTCATCCTCAGATTCCCCCCCAGGCCGCAGATTATCCCCCTTATCCATCTCAGGAGCTCCTTCTCCTCTCCCAACCTCTTCTCAGAAGGGAATTCCTGCAGCTGGAGGCCCCTCCTGCCTCCCATTCCCAGCTCCTTCCCGATGCCTGGCCCTGCACGGACACTTCCACCAGCTACTTCCCAAGTTTCTGGGAGCGATGGATCCCTTGGGAAAGTAGGAAGAGCCTGTGCTGCCCCCACCCCACATCCTGCAGCCCAGGGAACGTGGGATGGCGTGACACGGTCACCCGGATTCCAAACTCTCTCCAGAGCTCCTTCCCTGCTCCCTTCTCCACGGACAAACCAACTGCAGCGCGTTGGGTGCTCCCAAAATGGGAACGGGCTCGTTTTGGGAAGGCCACAGCAACAGCTGGATGTGTGCACGTACTTCCCCCTCCCCAGGAAAGGGCAGGAAAAGAAAAGGTGTTAAATCCAGCAGCACCTGAGCAAGCTGGAAGGGATCTGGGAATGGTTTGGGAACGGTTTGGGAACGGCTCTCCTGGGAAGCTCAGGGGGATCCCAGGCTATGGTGGTGGAGCTCCAGGATGGGGCTGGACACCCCTCCGGGCCGTGCCCTGGGGTACCCAGGAGTTTTTGGGGCCGGGAGGGGAGCGAGGAGCCCAAACCTCCCCCCCATTCCCCCACGGGAGCAG
>NW_021939220.1:28525-32707 GCF_001715985.3 Manacus vitellinus | reverse complement strand
CTAGCCCAGGGTGCTCCAACCTGGTCTGGGGCACTTCCAGGGATGGGGCAGCCACAGCTTCTCTGGGAATTCCATGCCAGCCCCTCCCCACCCTCCCAACCAGGAATTCCTTCCCAATATCCCACCTAACCCTGCCCTCTGGCAGTGGGAAGCCATTGGAATTTGAAGCCAGGCCAAGGGGAGTTTGGGAGCACCCCGAGCTGTGCCCAAGGTGATCCCATGGGGTGATC
Organism: Manacus vitellinus; assembly: GCF_001715985.3. Lineage (NCBI taxonomy): Eukaryota > Metazoa > Chordata > Aves > Passeriformes > Pipridae > Manacus > Manacus vitellinus. The sequence goes on along the minus strand of NW_021939220.1, from coordinate 32,477 downwards.
CCATGGGGTGATCCCACGGGATGATCCCACAGAGTGATCCCACAGGGTGATCCCGGATGGATCAGCACCCACCAGTGTCACCTGTGGGGAAGGAGCCAAGGGGGACAGGGACACCAAACAGCCCTTCCCTGGGCTGGGACATCCACACGGATGGCACTGCCAGTCACAGAGGGGTCAGTCAGGACCCTCCACCCTCCCGGATCCAGGTGTTCCACCCCAAATCCTGTTCCAAACCACTGCCATGTCCTGCCAGCTCCTCCCGGCCCTGGGACACCCCCTGGAACGCCCACAAGTGCCTGAGGGCACTGCCCAAATGCTCCTGGAGCTCTGGCAGCTTTGGGGCTGTGCCCCAGGAACCATGGAATGATTCAGGGCGGAAAAGCCCCCAGAGATCAGAGTCCAACCATTATCCCAGCCCTGCCTGTGTCCCCGAGTGCCACATCCCCAGGGATGGGGGACTCCAGGGCTGGGCAGCCCCTTCCAGGAGGGATTTTCCCCAACATCCCACCTGAGCCTCCCCTGGCACAGCTCCAGGTCCTAATAATGCCGAGGATTAGTGCCCCGAAATCCCGATAATTCCACCCAACTCGGGCCAGCGCTGCTCACATTTTCCATCTCTCAGGAAAAAAAAATCTCCACTTGGCCCCGACGGCACAGCCACGGGTCATTCCCAAAACCTCCCCCCCCACAGCTCCCTGCCCTGTGTGCCCAGGTGAAACCCAGGGCAGGCAGATCAATCAGGATGAGGCTCCCTGTTAATTGGGCTGCGGCGGGTCCCCACAAACCCCCCAAATCCCGGGATAACCCCGAATCCCAGGGTTTTTTTCCTGGCCCCACGTGCCTCCAGGCTGTCCCCGCTGTGTCCCCCCTCCCACCCCCGGTGTCACATCCCAAAGGCAGGAAGCAGAAGCCTCGGGGATCTGGGGGAAGAGATAAATAGGAGGAGGGAGGAGAGGGAGGGAGGCTGGGAATGGGGGAACAAGGAACAAAAGCCACTGGAAGCAGCTCTGATGTCAACAGGTTCGGAATCAGCTCCCCCCACCGGGGCCCTGAAGCAGGACCAGCTGGGAGAGAGACCTTGGAATTCCTGCATGAAAGGCTGGGGGGTTTTGCTGGAGACATTACACAAGTGTATGTTTTCTATAGTCATTTATTTCCCCGCTCCCGAAATCTCTATTCCAGACCCGGGGGCTGCGGCGGCTCCGGCTCAGCCCAGGTGGGCCCCTGATCCCACCTCCAGGAAGGGCCAGCTCCTTCCACGGGGACTGGAGGGGGAACAGGGAGTCCCTAAAGGCACCAGGCACCGCAATCCCGGAGCCTCTGGATTGTCCAGGAACAACACATCCCTAAAAATGCCAGGCACCACAATCCCAGAGCCTCTGGATTGTCCAGTAACAACACATCCCTAAAAACAGCAGGCACCACAATCCCAGAGCCTCAGGACTGTCCAGGAACACCACATCCCTATAAACACCAGGTACCACAATTCTGGACCCTCTGGATTGTCCAGGAGCAGGATATCCCTAAAAACAGCAGGCACAACAATCCCAGACCCCCTGGATTGTCCAGGAACAGGACATCTGGACCCTCTGGATTGTCCAGGAACAGGACATCCCTGAAAACACCAGGCAACACAATCCCAGACCCTCTGGATTGTCCGGGAACAACACATCCCTAAAAACAGCAGGCACCACAATCCTGGACCCTCTGGATTGTCCAGGAACAGGGCATCCCTGAAAACACCAGGCACCACAATCCCAGACCCTCTGGATTTTCCAGAAACAACACATCCCTAAAAACACCAGGCACTACAATCCCAGACCCTCTGGATTGTCCAGGAACAGGGCATCAGAACCCCCTGGATTATCCAGGAGCAGGACATCCCTAAAAACACCAGGCATCGCCATCCCGGACCCTCTGGATTGTCCAGGAGCAGGACATCCCTGAAAACACCAGGCACCACAATCCCAGACCCCCTGGATTGTCCAGGAACAGGGCATCAGAACCCCCTGGATTATCCAGGAGCAGGACATCCCTAAAAACACCAGGCACCGCAATCCTGGAGCCTCTGGATTGTCCAGGAACAGGGCATCAGAACCCCCTGGATTGTCCAGGAGCAGGACATCCCTAAAAATGCCAGGCACCACAATTCCAGAGCCTCTGGATTGTACAGGAACAGGACATCCGGACCCTCTGGATTGTCCAGGAACAGGACATCCCTGAAAACAGCAGGCACCACAATCCCAGACCCTCTGGATTGTCCAGGAGCAGGATATCCCTAAAAACAGCAGGCACAACAATCCCAGACCCCCTGGATTGTCCAGGAACAGGACATCTGGACCCTCTGGATTGTCCAGGAACAGGACATCCCTGAAAACACCAGGCAACACAATCCCAGACCCTCTGGATTGTCCAGGAACAACACATTCCTAAAAACACCAGGTACCACAATCCTGGAGCCTCTGGATTGTCCAGGAGCAGGACATCCCTAAAAACACCAGGCACTGCAATCCTGGAGCCTCTGGATTGTCCAGTAACAACATATCCCTAAAAATACCAGGCACCGCAATCCCAGTCCCTCTGGATTGTCCAGGAACAGGGTATCAGAACCCCCTGGATTGTCCAGGAACAATACATCCCTAAAAACACCAGGCACCACAATCCCAGAGCCTCTGGACTGTCCAGGAACAACACATCCCTAAAAATGCCAGGCACCGCAATCCCAGACCCTCTGGATTTTCCAGGAACAGGACATCCGGACCCTCTGGATTGTCCAGGAACTGGGCATCCCTAAAAACACCAGGCACTGCAATCCTGGACCCTCTGGATCATCCAAGAACAGGACATCCCTAAAAATGCCAGGCACCACAATCCCAGTCCCTCTGGATTGTCCAGTAACAACACATCCCTAAAAACACCAGGCACTGCAATCCCAGACCCTCTGGATTTTCCAGGAACAACACATCCCTAAAAACACCAGGCACTACAATCCCAGACCCTCTGGATTTTCCAGGAACAACACNTCTGGATTTTCCAGGAACAACACATCCCTAAAAACACCAGGCACTACAATCCCAGACCCTCTGGATTTTCCAGGAACAACACATCCCTAAAAACAGCAGGCACCACAATCCCAGACCCTCTGGATCATCCAAGAACAGGGCATCCCTAAAAACACCAGGCACCGCAATCCTGGAGCCTCTGGATTGTCCAGGAACAGGACATCCGGACCCTCTGGATTGTCCAGGAACAGGACATCCCTAAAAACACCAGGCACCACAATCCTGGACCCTCTGGATTGTCCAGGAACAGGACATCCGGATCTCTGGATTGTCCAGGAGCAGGACATCCCTAAAAACACCAGGCACTGCCATCCCAGAGCCTCTGGATTGTCCAGGAACAGGACATCCCTAAAAACAGCAGGCACCACAATCCCAGCCCCTCTGGATTTTCCAAGAACAGGCCATCCCTATAAACAGCAGGCACCACAATCCCAGCCCCTCTGGATGATCCAGGATGCCCCAAAGCTCTCCAGGAGCAGCCAGGACCCCGCTCCCTCCTCTCCCATCGCTCCCATCCCAACCCCTGGCTGCGACATTCCCGTTATTCCCGGCATTCCCTCCCTTTCCAGCCTTTCCCGTGCCTTCCCCCCCCCCTTCCCCGCGGGTTTGCTGTGCCGTCCCTTCCCGGGGAAAGCCATTCCCGACTATCCCAGAGCCTCCTCCAAGCCTTTGTCCCGCTCGGAGGCTGAGGCTTCCCGGTGCCCTTCCAGGTGAGCCGAATTCCCAGGGCCTGGAGCGGGCTCCAGCCGCCCCCACGGCCCCGCTGATGGATTTCCCAGCCGGCAGGAGAAGGTTTGTCTGGAAGGGCCGAGCCCCGGGAGCGTTCCAGGCCTCCCGAAATCTCCCACGCCGGCTCTTCCCAAGCTTTTTCCGACACCTGACCCCCCTCC
>NW_021939220.1:22027-23562 GCF_001715985.3 Manacus vitellinus | reverse complement strand
TGGGATCCCTGGGAACAGCCCTGGAGTGGTGTGGGATCCCTGGGAACAGTTCTGGAATGCTGTGGGATCCCTGGGAACAGCCCTGGAATGGTGTGGGATCCCTGGGAACAGCCCTGGGGTGGTGTGGGATCCCTGGGAACAGCCCTGGAGTGGTGTGGGATCCTTGGGAACAGCTCTGGAATGCTGTGGGATCCCTGGGAACAGGGGCTTTATGACCTTTGGAAGGAGGGCAGAAATTCAGGATGAAAAGGATGTCTCGAGGTTGGCCAGGGAGAAAATGGGAAGGGCCAAATCCCAGCTGGAATTATTCTGGATGCTGCTACAACACAACTGAATGTGTTTCTCTGAATCCATTGGCAACAAAAAGGGGGGACAAGGGGAAGCTCCATCCTTTATGGGATGGAGAGGGAAACAGGGACAAAAGATGAGGAAAAGGCTGAGGAACTTCCTGACTTGTTTGCCTCAGCTGGGAAGGGTCTGGATTCCCGAATTCCCAGCCCTGCCAGCTCCAGCCTGAACTGCAATCCGGGCCCTTCCCTCCTCCACTCCCCTCCAGGCCAGGTTGGAAACACCAACCTGCAGCAATTCCAGCTCTCCCAGTGCCTCCACACCAACACTCTGGGACAAACCCCGGGCCAGGCTTGGGAAAAAGAGAGCTGGGATGAAGCCACAGGATTCCTTCTGGATTAGATCCCAACCGGCCTCTGGGACCAGTGGCACTTTTAGGGCTTGAGCTCCACATTTGAGCTCGTCCTTGGCTGCACTTGAAGAGGTTTCCACCCCCAGGGAAACGGGGATCTCTACGAGGGACGATCCCGCGGGATCCCTCGGGATCTCCGGAGGGACAGGACGTGGCAGCACCGAGACAGGGCTCGAGTTTGAGCCTGGAATGAAGAGGATCTGAGCCAGAATCTTCCCAGGCAAAGCCCAGAGCAGGACAAACCCCCCCGCTGAGCCAGGACTGTGCTGCCAGACCTGGATCCTGGAGGACACGCCCGGTGATCCAAGCTCAGCAATTCCCGGGATTCTGACTCTGTCCTGGTGTCCTGGTGTGTCCCTGAGCTGTGCTGCTGCAGGAGCCCAGCTCCTGAGGGCGGGAGAGGGAATTCCAGCCCCTCCAGGGCACGTCAAGAGCCCGACATTTCCCTCCCTGAGGGCCAAAGGGAATTTATCCCGTTTATCCCGGAGCCGGCAGAGCTGCCGACAGGGCAGGAATGGGGAGCCTGGCACGGGAAGAGCTTCCCTCACACACCCTTCCTCACCTTCCCAGGGTGATCCAGCCTGGCCTTGGGCACTCCCAGGGATGGGGCAGCCACAGCTCCTCTGGGAATTCCATCCCAAACCCTCCCCACCCTCCCACACAGGAATTCCTTCCCACTATCCCCCCTAACCCTGGGAAGCCATTCCCTGGGTGCTGTCCCTCCAGCCCTTGTCCCCAGTCCCTCTCCAGCTCTCCTGGAGGCCCTCCAGGCTCTGGAAGGTTTGATTTGGCTTTTCCTCCACAGTTCCCAACTTGGGAAGAGGCACCAACCCTG
>NW_021939220.1:15995-17598 GCF_001715985.3 Manacus vitellinus | reverse complement strand
AGGGCAGGTTGGATCCCCCTGGGATGGTGGGAGGTGTCCCTGCCCGTGGCAGGGGGTGGGAATGGATGATCCTTGAGCTCCCTCCCATCCCAAACCATTCCCTGATTCCATAAATACCCTTTCCTCGTGTCTCCAGGGAAAGAAAGTCGCCCAATCCTTTCCATCTCTCGTTTCCCAAAGGACTTTCCCAGGCCTCCCGATCGTGGTACTGGTGTCCATAGGGGATTCCCAACCCTTCCATCCCTCCCTTTGGAATTCCCACCCAGCTCTGGGGGCTGCTGCTCCCCCTGCACTGGTTTGGTTTGGGCACAGCTCCTGTGGGTGAGGGGGGAAAAGGTGGGATAGGGAGACTCATCCCCTGGTTTTCCATCCCAGGGAGTGCCAGTCTGAGGGATAAGGAGGTTTTCCAGCTCTTTTATCCCGTTGTTTTTACGGATGGATCTTCCAGGCCTTGGCAGTGGCTCAGGAAGGGGGGGTTTGAACAGATAAAACTCTTAAAATTTATAGTTATTAAGCCTTAAACGTCAATTGTTTTCCCCTGGGGGGGAGCAGAGTCCTCCTGGCTTGGCTCTCCCAGCCCCTCCTTTATCCCTGGGGCTGCAAATCCACCTTCTGGGAGCCTGGATCTCTGGAAATCCCGGGAAAAATTCGGTTTTCCCTGGAATGGTTCGGTCCTTTTTCCTTGTGTTGGTTCAGGGTGTGACCCCAGAGCAGAGGGGTTGGTTCCCAGGCTGCCCCAGGGGGGTTATTCCAGCTTGGTCTTCACTCCCTTCTTTCCATTTCCTTGGGAAACAGGTGGAAAAACGGAGCCACAGGGATCCAGGAGTCTGGAATTCCCAGGGGTTTCAGTGAGGAAAAGGAGCTTTTGGGGTGACCCCAGAGCAGAGGGGTTGGTTCCCAGGCTGCCCCGGGGGGGTTATTCCAGCTTGGTCTTCACTCCCTTCTTTCCATTTCCTTGGGAAACAGGGGGAAAAACGGAGCCACGGGGATCCAGGAGTCTGGAATTCCCAGGGGTTTCAGTGAGGAAAAGGAGCTTTTGGGGGCTTTTGAGGCAAATCCCAGTCGGTGGAAAGCAGGAAAATCGACTTGTGGGGGAGGGAAAGGAGCAGGAAAGGCTTTGGAAACCCCACAGTTGGCGGGAAGGTTGGTCAGCTTTTCCTTGGGAATGCTCAGCTCCCTTTTTTCCCGGATTTCCTCGGCTTTGGGGCTTCTCCCTCCCCTCCAGGCAGAGCTGGTGGGTCACACCTGGAGCACAGGGAGGTTTTCCAGGTCTGCCGAGTCCCAGCATCCCCAAATCCCGCCCTGTCCCCTCCCATGCAGCTTCTCCCTGCGGAAACTCCGGGATTTGCTGATCCCAGGGGCTGGAATTCCTGCGGGAAAGCACCCAAGGCCTCTGCCCTGGCTCTGCAGCAGCCTCGGAGCTGTTTTCCAAAGGGCTCCAGGAGGTTCCAGGTGCGTTTTCCTCGTGCTTTCAGACCTGTTGGTGCTTTCTGTGGAATCATGGAATGGGTTTGGGTGGGAAAGGATCTTAATTCCCATCCAGCTTCCCCCCTGCCACGGGCAGGGACACCTCCCACCATCCCAGGGTGATCCAGCCTGGCCT
>NW_021939220.1:11337-15417 GCF_001715985.3 Manacus vitellinus | reverse complement strand
CCCTTTTCTAGGTTTAAGGAATTCCCTGCCCTTTTCTAGGTTTAAGGAATTCCCTGCCCTTTTCTAGGTTTAAGGAATTCCCTACCCTTTTTCTGGGTTTAATGAATTCCCTACCCTTTTCTAGGCTTAGGGAATTCCCTGCCCTTTTTCTGGGTTTAAGGACATTCCTTGCCTTTCCCTCTGTTTAAGGGATTCCCTGCCTTTTCCCACATTTAGGACATTCCCAGCCTTTTTTCTGGGCTTAGAGGATTCCCTTCCTTTTTCCATCTTTAGGGAATTTCCTGCCTTTTCCTGGATTTAGGGCATTCCCTGCTTTTTTCCAGCTTAGAGAATTCCCTGCTTTTTTTAGGTTCAGGGCATTCCCTTCCTTTCTCTACCTTAGGGAATTCCCTGCCTTTTTCTAGGTTTAAGGAATTCCCTGCCTTTTTCTGGGTTTAAGGAATTCCCTGCCTTGCTCTAAGGTTAGGACATTCCCTGCCCCTTTTTTTTTCTCTCTGAAGGAATTCCCTTCCTTTTTTTTTTCCCCAGGCTCAGGAGATTCCTTCCTTTTCCCTCAGCTCAGGGCTCCCCATCCCGGGAGGATCCCAGTGCTCTGCCCCTCCACTCCCAGCACAGCTGGTTTTCCCTTTCACTTGGAAAACCCACGGAATTTTGACTTAATTTCCTTTCATTTCACTTCAATTAAGTGAATTAATTCACTTCTCTCCCGCTCTTTTCCCACTGGCACTGCATTTTTCCCAGGCCGGGCCTTCCCTTCCCGTTATTCCCTTTGGAATTCCAAGTGCAGGTGCCTCCAATTCCCTGCTGGTCCCTGTGGCAGGTGGGAATTCCCAGGAATTCCCAGAGAAGCTGCAGCTGCCCCATCCCTGGAATTGTCCCAGGCCAGGTTGGATCACCCTGGGATAGCAGGAGATGTCCCTGCCCGTGGCACTGCAGGACTGGGTGATCCTGAAGGTTCCTTCCATCCCAAACCATTCCAGGATTCCAGGATTCCCCACCCTGGGCACGCTCTGCTGGATCTGCTCCAGTTTATCCCTGTCCTTGTGGTATCCCAGATCCCAGCCTGTCTCCAGGATGCTGTGGAGAGGGGGGTGATCCCTTCCCGTTATCCCTGGAAATAACGTCTCTGCTCCCAGGGAACAGGGACAGGACGAGGGGAAACGGCCCCAAGCTGGGCCAGGGGAGGTTTATTTGGGATCTTGGGGAAAAATCCCTGCTGGGAAGGGCTGCCCAGCCCTGGATCCCCATCCCTGGGGGATGGAGCATCCCTGGGGAGGTGGCACTTGGGGACAGGGGCAGGGCTGGGGGGGGCTCTGGGGGCTCCGAGGGGTTTTCCGACTTCAACCATTCTGTGATTCTGGGAGGGCTGGGAGTCTTCCCACGTCCAAAGGAGCCCCGAGGCTGTGGCTGCCCCATCCCTGGGAGTGTCCAAGGGCAGGTTGGAGCACTCTGGGATGGTGGGAAGTGTCCCTGGAACAGTGGGAAGTGTCCCTGGGACTGTGGGAAGTGTCCCTGCCCACGGCAGGGGGTGGCACTGGGTGGGTTTTAAGTCCCTTCCCACCCAAAACCACCCCGGGATCCTCAGCACCGGTTTCAGATCCTTCTGGAGCGTCTCCCGTGTTGTTCCCCAGAGGAATCCGTGGTGTCCCAGCCCGTGGGAGGACGGGAAGTGGTGCCAGGGCAGACGTGGAGCCCCGGAGGAGGCCGTGGGTGGGCAGAGCCCTCCTGGTGTCCCCCGAGTCATCCTGGCTCCGGCCTGTCCCCTCCTGGGAGATCCAGGGCTTGGATGAACCCCAGGGCTTGGAATGTGTCTGGGAACAGGGGGGAATTGTCCCAAGAGGAGGCAGAAGAAGCTGCTTTTCATCTGCTCTCAGAACCTCCCAGGAAAGGGACCTGCCCACGTTCCCACTTCCCTTGGGAATGCTGGCAGAGGGTCCCTCAGGTGACACTGGTGACACCCGGGGTGGTGCCAGCTGAACCTCAGCTGGAGGGAGCTAATTCCAGCAGGGACCTGGGATCTTTCAATCCACCCCAGGGATGGAGGAGCCCTTCCCAGCAGGAATTTCTCCGATATCCCAAATAAACCTCCCCTGGCACAACTCGGGGCTGTTTCCCCTCGTCCTGTCCCTTGTTCCCTGGGAGCAGAGCCCAGTTCCCACCTGGATCCACCCTCCTGTCCCCCTGGAGCCCCCCAGTCCCCCTTTTCTCCGGGCTGAGCCCCCCCAGCTCCCTCAGCTGCTCCTCAGAAACCAGAGGACAATCCATCCCACACATTCCCAGCCCGGAGAGGCTCCTGGGGCACAGCCAGACCCGGGGAGATCCAGAGGGCCGGGCAGGAGCAGGTTGGGAGACCTGGCTGGGGATGAAGGGAGCTGAGAACCGTTGGCAAACGGGCCAGGGATGCTCTGGATCCCAACAAAGGTGTCCTGGAAGCCCCTTCCCTCCCTGTGCCGTGGGTGGTCCGGCCTGGCCCTGCGCCTTCCCTTTGAAATCAGAGCCCAAGCCCTGGATTCCTCGTGGCCCTGCAGGGACTCCTTGGCATCTGGGGGGCTCCTCTGTCCTCTGCCAGCGCGGGGTGGGATGATCCGAGCGGGAGGAGGGAGCAGGAGGAGGGAGCAGGAGCGGGAGGTGGAAGCGGATCCAGGTTGTAAAACACTTTCGGAGCTCTTGTGTTGCTCTGCCAGAAGGAAAAATTCCTTCTCCTGCTGCTCTGCCTGGTGCAATTCCTGCCGATGGAATCCATGGATAGGCTGGAATGTTGCTCCCAGCTGCTCTCAGGGCAGTCACAGCCACCGGTTCCCCTCGGTGGTGGTGAGGATCCAACGCCCAGCCCCAGGAATACCTCGGGATTCGGAGGGGGCAGGAGCTCCTCCTGCTGCCTCCAACCCATCCCAGCTTTTTGAATCCACGGGGAGGAGAAGTTTATGCATCCCAGTGGAAAATTAAACCTCCTTGGTACTGCTTCCAGGTGCTCTGGGCCCTGGAGAGCTCTGGCAGGGCACGGAATTGTCCCTGTGTTCGGAGTCAGCCCCACCTGGTTGTCTCCATTTCCTGGGAATGTTGTTGGCAGTCACTGGACAGCCGTCCCAAACTCTGGGATTATCCCGAGCGAGTTAATTGGGATGAGTTAACGGGGCAATTATCAGATTAAGGTTTAATCCCTGTTGCCTGTTTGACCTCCCGGGCTGGGTTTTGGAGTCTCCCGGAGTTGTGCTCGGCCGGTTCTTCCACACGAGGAGCTCCACAGAATTCCACAGGAGACACACAGAATTCCTCTGGGATAGGTGCAAGGAGCTGGGATTTAGCCCCTGTTGCCCAGGGCAGGTTCCTGGCTTGGCTGAGATGAGAAACCTGGGAATCACCAGCTCCATGAGGAGCTGAGGGGGGTGTTGAGTCCCCTCTGAACCCCGTCCACGCTCCAACAGGAACAACTCCCAAAAAACCCAGGAAACCACGTTCCTGGCTGCACCAGGAGACTCCAGAACCTGGGGTTGGAGGGGGCCTTGAAGCCCATGCTGGGGATCTCCCCCATGGCAGGATCTCCCTCTGGAAAAGCCGGAGAGCGGGCGGGTCGGTGACGGTCCCTTTTCCCTTTGGTTTTTTTTTTCCCCCCGGAGCAGAGCGGGAGCAGCTTCCACGTGTTTGACCAGGGCCAGTTCGCCAAGGAGGTGCTGCCCAAGTACTTCAAACACAACAACATGGCCAGCTTCGTGCGCCAGCTCAACATGTGTGAGTGCAGCCGGGGCACGGGGAGCTGCTTTTCCAGCCGGGATCCGCCCTGGGAGCGCGCGGGGTCGGGAGGGGTCGGGGGAGACCGGGATCAGCTCCGTCCTGGGATGATCCCACAGGCTGGGCAGCAGGGAAAGGGGGAATTATGCCCCTCTGCCCCCTCAGGTGAGACCTCCCCCTGCAGCTCTGGGGGTTCCCAACATTCCTGAAGGATGGGGAGCTGCTGGAGCGAATCCAGAGGGGACACGGAGCTGCTCCCAGGGCTGGAGCCCCTCTGCTCTGGAGCCAGGCTGGGAGAGCTGGGAATGTTCCCCTGGAGAAGGGGAAGGATCCAGGGAGACCTTGGAGCCC
>NW_021939220.1:5194-8559 GCF_001715985.3 Manacus vitellinus | reverse complement strand
CCCCAGGGGTTGTTGTGGCCAAAGGGCAGGACCCGGCCCTTGGCCTGGTTGAACCTCATCCCCTTGGAATTAGCCCATGGATCCAACCCATCCAGGTCCCTCTGCAGAGCCCTCCTGCCCTCCAGCACATCCACACTCCCCCCCAGCTCGGTGTCACCTGTCCCCTTGTCCCCCCCAGGTGTCCAACGTCAAGAGCGAGGACGTCAAGGTGCGGCAGGACAACGTCACCAAGCTGCTGACGGACATCCAGGTGATGAAGGGCAAGCAGGAGAGCATGGACTCCAAGCTGGTGGCCATGAAGCAGTATGTATGTGGGATGGGCAGGACGCTCCCAGCGGGGTTTTCCCGAAGGATTTCCGTTGGTTTTTAACCCCTTTTCTCCCCCCGCCGTGTTCTGTGGGAGGAGAAGGTTGGACGCCGCCCAAAGATGCGCCGGGTCGGCCCCCAAATGTCACGTCAAGGCGGTTTTTGGGGACCTCTCTGCTCCAGGGGATCTCTTGGGAAGGCTGTGGGGAGTTTTCCCAGGCTGGAATTTGGTTTTTTCCCCTTTTGGATTTGTTGTTCTGCTGCCTGACCCCGACTCCCGTGTCCCGTTGTCCTTTCGCCGCTCCGGGGCGTCCTCGGGTGGTTTGGGATAACTCTGCTGCCCCAGTCCTGTTCCTGCTGCTTCTTCCCTGTTCCCAGGTGGATTTTTGATGGATAGCCCCCCCCTCCAGGGGTTTGCTGGTGGGTTGGGAGGCAAATCTAGGGAATTGAGTCCCATTGAACCCCAATTCCTGACCCGTGGAGGTGCCCAGGGTGCTCTTCCTCCCCCTCGGGGCTCGAGGCCTTGGACACTTCCAGGGATGGGCTGGCCACAGCTTCCCTGGGAATTCCATCCCAGCCCCTCCCCGCCCTCCCAGGGAAGGATTTGGGGCTGTGGGTGCCTGATTTCCCTCTATAAATCGGATTTTAAAGCTCTTTTCCCTCGTTTAACTCCCCGGAACGTGGAGTGACCGGCACGTCAGGGAAGTCATTTCCTTCCCAGCTCCTTCATCTCTGCCACTTTTCCCAAGGAATTTGGTCCTGGATCTTAGGATCCAGCAGCTTTCCCTTCTTGCTGGATGAAGCAGGGCAGTGGGAAGGGGTTAAGAAATTCTTCCCCGGGAGGGCAGGGAAGGGCTGGGATGGAATTCCCAGGAATTCCATGGCTGCCCCATCCCTGGAAGTGTCCAAGGGACAGGTTGGAGCGACCTGGGATGGTGGGAGGTGTCCCTGCCCGTGGAAAAGGGTGGGATTGGATGGGCTTTAAGTCCCTTCCCAGCCAAAGCATTCCAGGACTCCGTGTGTTGGGATGAAACCCCCGGGGCTCATTCCCCTCCGGAAGGATCCAGCTGTTCCCTGGGCTGTTCCTGCTCATTAGGAGCAGTTATTAATTAGCAGGAGGCTGGGAACCACTAGATGGAGTGCAGGGAGCAGCTCTGGGATGTGCTCTGGGCGCTGGGAGCTCCCCCTTCCTTCCAGGAATTACCCAGTTAATGAGGAAAGAAAACAAAACCAAACCCAAAAGAGGTGGGTGTGCAATTCCTGAAATGTGGAACGCTGGAATTGGGGATTGTTGGGAGCCCATCAGGGAAATGGGAACGTAAAGAGGGGAAGAGGATCCCAATTAAATGAGCAATTAAATGATTAAATTACTGGTGGTTCCAGTCCTGGATCCCTGGGTGCTCCCAAGCCTCTCCCAGGGCCTGCCCTCTCCTCTCTGTCCCGGGTTTTCCTGAGGAGTTTTTACCTGTTCCTGAGGGTTTGTGTGGTGCTGCACCCCTGCAGGGGGGCTATTCCACGTTATTCCACGTTATCCCGGGGTTTTCCAGGTTATTCCCTCCCCTCCACCACTCCAGAGTCAACACCCACCCTCCTTTCTGTAGGGAAAAAGTGGATTTTGGGGTTCAGACCTTCAGCCCGGGCCTGTCGTGCTGCTGCTCCAGGGAGTGTCTGGAGCTGGAAGCTGCCGGAATTCCCTGGGAATCACGGAATCGTGGAATGGTTTGGGGTTGGAAGGAGCCTTCAAGGCCACCTGAGAGGGCAGGGGCACCTTCCAGGTCGCTCCAAGGTCCATCCAACCTTTGTCCCTCCCGGTGTGGATTCCTGGAATTCCCGGTGGTTGGATGTAGGAGAACTCAGTCGGCTGTTGGCTTTGGGGAAAACGTGGATTTCTGGAATAGTTTGGGTGGGAAAGGACCTTTGGAGGTCATCCAGTGCAGCTCCCTGCCCACAGCCAGGGGAGGGAGTGTTTGGGAAAAGTGCTGAGTCACGGAGCAAACCTCGGGATCAGAGGCAGGAACCACGGAAAGGGTGGAAAACCTGCTGAGTGACGAGGGGCTGAACCAGCTCAGCCTTTTTTTTTAGGGACAGGGAAGGTGAGGGGATGTGGGAAGTGACTCCAGCCTGAGGAGCAGCAGCTCCGGGGTTTTTTAACGGAATGACAGAGGTGAAAATAATTAAATGGAATTAGCAACAAGCTCCGTGCTCTCCAGTGGGAGGAATTGTTGGAATAATGGGTGGAAGACTGAGGTACAGGTGGGATATTGGGGAGGAATCCTTCCCTGGGAGGGTGGGGAGGGGCTGGGATGGAATTCCAGGGGAATCTGTGGCTGCCCCATCCCTGGGAGTGTCCAAGGCCAGGCTGGAGCAGGCTGGGATATCAGGAGGTGTGGGAATGGCTGGGAATTCAGGTCCCTTCCCACCCAAAGGTCCTGCAGGTCCCAGAGGTCCCTTCCAGCAGGGAGTGGCCGTTAATGCCATGGAATTCCAGCAGGTTCCTTGTGTGCTTCCCATCCTGCTCCTGCAGGGCTGGCTCAGCTCAGCCAGAGCCTGCCGGGCCCTTTCCCCGGGAATTTGCCGGGAATTCAAACCTGTCGGATCCTGGGGAGCGTTTCCCTGGATGGGAGGCTCCTTCCCAGCTCCAGGCCTGGAATTCCTCGTGCCCCTGGGGGCCTTTAGGAACGTTCTGGCTCAGCCTGGGGTGTGTGGGAGCAGCTCGTGTCCTTCAGGGGGGTGACCAGCTCGGGAAGGCAGCACTTGGATTGTTTGCCCTCTGCGTCGGCTGCAGGGACAGGGAAGGGCTTGGAATTCCAGGGAATCTGGCCCGAGGGAGCTCTGGGATTCGGGATTGCTCCGTGTTTGCCCTGACAAGGTGGTTTTGTAGGTTGGAAAGGCCAGGAAAGGGGGAATTCTGCCCAGCTGGGGTGAGACACCCCCACCCACTGCAGCTCTGGGGTCTGACATTCCTGAAGGACCCCAGAGAGTCCAGAGGGGACACGGAGCTGCTCCCAGGGCTGGAGCCCCTCTGCTCTGGAGCCAGGCTGGGAGAGCTGGGAATGTTC
>NW_021939220.1:0-1173 GCF_001715985.3 Manacus vitellinus | reverse complement strand
GGGGAGAAGGTGAAGGAAAAGGGGAGAAGGTGAAGGGAAAAAGGGGAGAAGGTGAAGGAAAAGGGGAGGAGATTAAAGGGAAAAGGGGAGAAGGGGAAGGGAAAGGGGAGAAGGGGAAGGGAAAGGGGAGAAGGGGAAGGGAAAGGGGAGAAGGGGAAGGGAAAGGGGAGAAGGGGAAGGAAAAGGGAAAGAGGGAGAAGGGGAAGGGCTCTGTGGGTGTGGCTGCAGGTCTGTCCCGCCTGGATGGGCTGGGAAAAGGGGGATAAAGGGGGAAAACCGGGGCCAGGCTGGGGAGGAAAGAGGGAACAGGGAGGTGGGATGTGCTGGGGAGCTGCTGCCCCGGCCCTGCTGTGCTTTGGGGGGCCCTGTCCCGTGTCCTGCTCCTGCTCCCAGGGCGTGTTATCCACGGCTGGAATGGGAATGTCGGTGCTGCTCTTGGATGCTGCTCCCTGGGCACTGGGGCCAAGGAGCTGGGGCTGCCCCTGGATCCCTGGAAGTGTCCAAGGTCAGGCTGGAGCAGCCTGGGATGGTGGGAGGTGTCCCTGCCCCTGGCAGGGGGTGGCACTGGGTGGGATTTAAGGTCCCTTCCCACCCAAACCATTCCAGGATTCCACAGGAGGGGGGTCCAAAGGAGAGGGATGTGAGGATGGAGAAGGTCTGGAGGGTGAAGCCGTGTGGGAGCAGCTCCAGGCTCTGGGATTGTCCAGCTGGAAAACACCAGACTCAGGGGGGATTCCTTGGGATCTGCAGCTTCATCCCGAGGGGCAGCCCAGGGACAGGAGCCCAGGGAATGGCTGGAGATGGCTCAGGTGGGATCCTGGGGGATGGAGCATCCCTGGGGAGGTGGCACTTGGGGACACGGGCAGGGCTGGCCTGGCTGGGATCAGGGGGATTTTCCAACCTGACTAATTCCATGGGCACATCCCCAAGGCTGCCAGGGTTCAAGGAGCGCTTGGATAATGCTCTCAGGGACAGGGAGGGATTTTGGGATGTCCTGAGCAGGGCCAGGAGCTGGATGGGTGATCCTTGGGGGGTCCCTTCCCACCCAGGGCATTCCATGGCTCCATGGAAAGGCCGGGATGCTGTCGGGAAGCAAAGGCTCCAGGGGTGGCCAAACCTCTTCCCAAAAGAGTCTTCTGGAGGCAGCAGAGATCCATGGGATTCCCTGGAATC
>NW_021939219.1:0-1938 GCF_001715985.3 Manacus vitellinus | reverse complement strand
TGCTAAAAATACAGTTCCTTCCCTCCAAGCACTTGCACTGTGATGGTCTGGGGGTAATGATGATGAGCTCTGTGTGTGCTGAGGGCTAAAGGGGAAGAGAACGTGTGTCACAGGGCCTGTGTCTGACAGACAGAGCACAGAAAAGACAGAATGGGCTGAGGGGATGCCCTGAAGGTGGGCAAGTGGCCATGAAAGCACAGCCAGGAGTTCTGAGCTACCAGCTGGGCTTTGTGTAAGGGGGTCTGAGCATCTGGGGTGAGGCACAGCTGGGAAGCCTCCTTGAGAAGGGTAGCCTGGGCTTTAGGAGTGTCTGGAGCCTGAGAGAATCAAAGAAACCCCCTCTTTTACCTGCACTTTCATTTTTAGTCATCTGCATGTTAACCTCCAGGGTCTCAGGTCAAAACTGCTGGCTGTGTTTTGAAGGCTTTGACCTCACTTTTAATTTTTAGACCTTTTTAGTTTGCTTTTTACAGTTTGCCACCTCAGATCCCACACGCCTGTGTTTGTGTAGTTACACCTCCAGTGGCTGAAGGTTTCCAGAATGACTCCATGATCTCCACGTTAATTTAAAACTGAACCTCTCCTCCTGGAGCCCTAATAATGCCTGAATTTTTATGCAAAGTGTTTCCCCTGAAGTGTCACTGCTGGGGTGGTTTCCCTTGCTGAGCTGCAGAGGTAACACAGATTAACAGATGGTGGGGTTGGTTTGACCTCTGGAGCAAAGGAGATGCTGCAGCTCCTTAGCTGTGAAAAATCCTGGATAAAATAGAGATTATCCTTTGCAACTGCACCAAATGTACTTAGTTCAAATTAAGTCTTGGGAGGGACTGCTGTTTCCTGTCAAGTTGTTTATTTAAAAAAGTACTTTGGAGCAAATAATTCATTATCTTCTCACCTTGCCTTTGGTGATTGCTTACAATAAGAGTCCACTTGGAGAAGGAGTTGGGCTTTTTCCTTCATTACATATACATAGACCCAAAGAATTCTTTATACTCCAGTAAACATAATTTGTATTTCATGACGTTTTATGAGTTTCCTGTTGTATGAATGTCTTAAAATGAATTTATAAATAATTTTTATGGTTCAGTGAGAAAAGCCATTAAGGTGTTTTAAATGTTTGGAAGTGCAGGAGTTGAAAGAGTGGTTTGATATATGGGGTGCAACGGGAGTTGGGAGCTGTAAAGGAATAGTGCTGTGGTTTAGCAAAGAAATCTAGAGGGCTTCAACTACAAATTATTAAAATTACTACCAGTAGAAATAGTATAGAAGAGAATTTAAAGGTAAAAGAACTCAGGAAAAATTCAAGTAATAATATCACAGTGTTCATTCGTTTAGATCAAGGCAAATGTTAGGTGCATTTTGAAATGTTTAAATAGATATGTGAAGGTCTGCAAATAATCTACCTGGTAAGGCACTATCCATTTCCCCAACCTTGCAACTGTTTAGTGTAAAAAATGCTACTTGTGATCTTGCAAAAATCTGGAGGTGGGGCTTCACGCTGTCCTGGAAACTCCTAATTACTCTGGATAACAGAATATACAGGAAAACCAGTGTCTTATGTGAATCCTGGTGTCTTGGAAGGGATGACATATTTCCTTTTTGCTCTCTACTGTGAAAATCACAGTTCATGGTATGGAGTGAGTTTGTGCTGAACTACGTAAACTTCCTGCAATGAATTGCTCAATCACTTCATTTGGAAGAAGAACAACCAATATTAGACCTAATTGCTTCCATTTCCCAGGGCAAGGTCTCTTAACTCTATTTTTGCCTGGCATTTTTAATTAGCTCAGAATGAGCATTTGTGCGCAGAGATATCAATGCAAACGTGTGCAAGCATTTTTCTAGGTCCATCCAGCTGCCACCCTCTGCACACAGGGATTTGGTCCCATTCTGGTTGTTCCTGCCAGCTTTTCCAGGGGAATGTGTTGGCATCAGTCC
>NW_021939218.1:0-1551 GCF_001715985.3 Manacus vitellinus | reverse complement strand
ATAGAATCACAGAATAATGGAATGGTTTGGGTTGGAAGGGACCTTAGAGCTCATCTTGCTCCACCCTCCTACTCTTTCTTTATATTTGCTGTTACTGCAAATAGACAGGTGTACCCTTCTGCCCCAGAAAACTCCTCTGTCAAGAAGGTAAAGCTTCTACAATAACTTAATTATAGAATCATGGAATCACAGTCTGGTTTGAGTTGGAAGAGACCTTAAAAGTCATCTCATTCCACTCCCTGCCATGGGCAGGGACAATTTCCACTATCCCAGGTTGCTCCAAGCCCCATCCAACCTGGTCTTGGACACTTCCAGGGATGTGTCAGACTAGTCTAGCATGAATTTGCATTTGTCATTTACATAGAACATTGCAATAGTGGAAGAAGTATCCTGCAACAGTATTCCTTTCAATCTGCTGCCTGGAAACAAAGCTGAAGCTCTACAGGAACCCTGGGTCAGGACTTATCTCTCTGAGATACCACGGTATTGCTGGGTGGTTTTTACATATGATTAGCAGAAGGAATGTTACAAAGGACTGCCTTCTAACATATTTTTCCCCCTCTGTACTTTGATGCAGTTGTCTATGCATACATGGATAATGTGCATGTACAACACTCAGATCCTGCTCGAATTTCCACCAAAACATGGTCAAGACATATTGTGTACAAAAGGCTTGACTAAGGTAATTGTATGGAATATACAAAATAAACATGTGCCATGCAATGCAGTGTAAGACTCACATATCCATAGTCCCATAATGTTGAAGCACAATATTATTATTGTGGTAATATTATGGATTTAATTCTGTACTTACTAAGATGGCAGCAACATGGCATTAGGTGTCTTAAACATCTGTAATTAACTTTTAGGTTTGTTTGGGTTTCTTATATTCTACCTATATATAATTGATGAGGGATGTAGATAATTCTGACACTCTGGAAATCCTCTGATCAATGCAGGTGAAGCTGGATGGCTCCTCAGGAGATCAGGTAGCTCAGGCCCCTGCCCCAGCAGGAGCAATTAGACCTGAGCCATACCTGACAGTTAATTAGCTGGCCTGTTCTTAAAACCCTCCTGTGACCGAGATTTCACTCTCCCTTGGCAATTGATTTCCATGCTGAACTACCCTGACAAATAGAAAGATTTCCCTAATGCCTAAAATAAATTTCACTTGCTGCAGTTTAACCCTTCTTGTCCTAACCCTTCCCTATCCTTTGAAGAACAGTCTTGTCCCTTTCCCTTGGCAGTAATCTTTTGTATAATTGAAAATTGTTATTGTGGAGGGTTCACAACATTTTAAATTAAAAAAAACCCCAGAATCTTCAGTCTTCTGCTCATGCTTTTTAGCTCACTGGGTCGTCTTGTTGCTTCCCTCATGGCATTTTACAAATGACCTGAGTAACTGGCCTGCTGTGAAGCCTTAGAGAAGTCACAGCAGTTCTCAGGTTGTAGAATGGTTTGGGAATGGTTTGGGTTGGAAGGGAACTTAGAGCTCATCCTGTTCCAACCCCACTGCCATGGGCAGGGACACCTCCCACTAGCCCAGGTTGC
>NW_021939217.1:0-1610 GCF_001715985.3 Manacus vitellinus | reverse complement strand
GAAAAGATTTTTGTGCATCAGTATGCTAGTGAAAAAAGTATCTTCTGTAGAGTTTGAAAGACCGAATGACAGTCTGTTAGAGTACACCTTTGGAATAACTTTTTAAATGCCACAATGCTGATATCACTTGAAATGCTTAAATAATTTTCTGACAGTAGCAGAGAAGTGTACAATAATGAGTACAAATCAATATGGCTTTGGGTTTATTTGGTGGAAAAAAACCTGTGTGGAAACCTCGTTTTGGAAAGCGATTATGAGTTACTAATCGGCATTCAAAGTGAAGAAAATAATTTGGAACTGGGACAAAGGAGTAGTTCAACCTTGTGCAAAATTGCTTATCTATCTGGTGTCAACCCAAATTCTGCCTAAACTGCGGTACATTATCTTGTCTCTGAATTTACAGGAGATACTGTGACTGTTGATAAAAATCTGCTTTTTATCAAGGGATTTATATTAGTATTTAGGAGGCAAACATTCTGGCTTTAATAGTACTGCATGTTAACAAATACTTGTTATACTTATCTATACACCACTTTAACTAGAAGCTGAAGTAAACCTGCATTTCTTCTGCATGAAAACAGTAGTAGCCATCTCACTTTCCTCCAGGTATTAGAAGATAAGAATCATTTTTTAAGCCCCCCTCCAATGACCATGATTCATGATCAATGGAAAGGTCCTCTTTATTTTGGAATGGAAAACTACTATTGTTTACTTTAAAACAAAAGCTAAGAAAATGAATTATTATTTTCTCTTTCAAGATGACAGATAATTCAGTGAGTAAATAATTATTGTGGTACTCAAGATGACATCATAGATTTATGAACTGAGATCATGATGATTTTGTGTAGGATAAGACATACACTCTCTCCATTTTGGTTTCCTTTTGGCACAAGGAAGACAATGTAAATGTTCTATTTTTTTGCTGTATTGTTAGGATAAGTAAATTGAATATTCTGTTAAGTAAATCATCACCATCACTCTAAAGTGATAATAATAACACTATTATAACTGTTATGTCTGCATAAAATTTATAGGGGGTATGATGAATTCAGGTACTGTGGCTACCTTGAGAGAGAGACTTTTCCTAATTTTCCATGAAATCATCTTGTAATTTGTCAGGGCCTGTTCCTACTCCTTGTCCAATAAGCAGCATAAAGACTTTATGCTCATCTGTTCCCGAGCTTGAAAAACTCAGTTGGTTGTGTATTGGTTGAAATGCTTTCAATAAATACAAAATACTTTATTGTGTATTAAATCTCATCCAGCTTATATACATCTAGAAGGGGGGACAGTTACATGGAACAAAAAGTGGGTAGACAAAAAAAAGACCCAATGAGTCATCAAAAGCATTGCATGAGAGTCAGGCTCCATAAGAAAGGAAATATATCTATGTATGAATTGTCTGTGTTTGTTAGAGCTTGCACCTGTGTTCTGTAACAGAACTAAAGTTGGGGGCAGCAGGGAAGAGAAGTAGAGTATGTTATTAGGTAAAGGTTTGTGGAAGTAAGCTTAAGAAACAGATTAATTCCTAAGTTGTTCTGTTAAGGCTAACTTTGGAGTTTTCAGTAGCTTCTTCACTGACTAAAGTTCACCTTAATATTATCTGTTCA
>NW_021939216.1:100768-101006 GCF_001715985.3 Manacus vitellinus | reverse complement strand
GAGGGATCAGATCCCAAAAAATGGGGTGAGGTGGGATTGGGATGGAGAGGGAAAGGGATGGGATGGAGGGATCACATCCCAAAAAATGGGATGAGGTGGGAATGGGATGGGATGGAGGGATCAGATCCCAGAAAATGGGGTGAGGTGGGATTGGGATGGGATGGAGGGATCACATCCCAAAAGATGGGATGGAGAGGGAAAGGGGTGGGATGGAGGGATCAGATCCCAAAAAATGGGG
>NW_021939216.1:98593-100017 GCF_001715985.3 Manacus vitellinus | reverse complement strand
GGATGGGATGGAGGGATCAGATCCCAAAAAGTGGGGTGAGGTGGGAACGGGATGGGATGGAGGGATCAGATCCCAGAAAATGGGGTGAGGTGGGATTGGGATGAGGGGATGGAGAAGGAAAGGGATGGGATGGGATGGAGGGATCACATCCCAAAAAATGGAGTGAGGTGGGATTGGGATGAGGGAAAGGAGAGGGAAAAGAATGTGATGGATGAATCATTTCCCAAAAAGATGGGGTGAAGTGGGATTGGGATGGAGAGGGAAAGGGATGGGATGGAGGGATCACATTCCAAAAAGTGGGGTGAGGTGGGAATGGGATGAGGGAAAGGNATGAGGGAAAGGAGAAGGAAAAGAATGTGATGGATGAATCATTTCCCAAAAAAATGGGGTGAAGTGGGATTGGGATGGAGAGGGAAAGGGATGGGATGGATCAGATCCCAAAAAATGGGGAGAGGGGGGAATGGGATGGGATGGAGGGATGGATTACATCCCAAAAAATGGGATGAGGGAGAATTGGGATGAGGGAAAGGGCTGGGATGGAGGGATCGGATCCCCAAAAAAGGGGAGAGGTGGGAATGGGATGAGGGAAAGGGATGGGATGGAGGGATCAGATCCCAAAAAATGGGATGGGGGGGGATTGAGATGAGGGAAAGGAGAGGGAAAGGGAAGGGATGGAGGGATCACATCCCAAAAAATGGGGGGAGGTGGGAACGGGATGGGATAGATGGATCACATCCCAAAAGATGGAGTAATGTGGGGATGGGATGAGGGGATGGAGAGGGAAAGGGATGGGATGGAGGGATCACATCCCAAAAAATGGGGTGAACTGGGAATGGGATGAGGGAAAGGAGAAAGAAAGGATGGGATGGATGGATCATATCCCAAAAAATGGGGAGAGGTGGGAATGGGATGGAGGGATCATAGCCCAAAAAATGGGATGAGAGGGGAATGGGATGAGGGAAAGGGATGGGATGGAGGGATCAGATCCCAAAAAGTGGGGTGAGCTGGGAATGGGATGGGATGGATGGATCACATCCCAAAAAATGGAGTAATGTGGGGATGGGATGAGGGGATGGAGAGGGAAAGGGCTGGGATGGATGGATCAGATCCCAAAAAAAGGGGAGAGGTGGGAATGGGATGAGGGAAAGGGGAAGGAACAGATGGGATGGAGGAATCGTATCCCAAAAAATGGGGAGAGGTGGGAATGGGATGAGGGAAAGGGATGGGATGGAAGGATCAGATCCCAAAAAATGGGATGAGGTGGGAATGGGATGAGGAGATGGAGAAGGAAAGGGATGGGATGGAGGGATCACATCCCAAAAAATGGGTTGAGGTGGGAATGGGATGGGGGAAAGGGATGGGATGGAGGAAGGAATAAAATCCCAAAAAATGGGGTGAGGTGGGATTGGGATTGAGGGGATGGA
>NW_021939216.1:94150-94994 GCF_001715985.3 Manacus vitellinus | reverse complement strand
GAAAGGGATGGGATGGAGGAAGGAATAAAATCCCAAAAAATGGGGTGAGGTGGGATTGGGATTGAGGGGATGGAGAGGGAAAGGGATGGGATGGATGGATCATATCCCAAAAAATGAAATGAGGTGGGAAAGGGATGAGGGGATGGAGAAGGAAAGGGATGGGATGGGGTGGATGGATCACATCCCAAAAAATGGGGTGAAATGGCATTGGGATGAGGGAAAGGGCTGGGATAGATGGAGGGATCATATCCCAAAAAATGGGGGGAGGTGGGAATGGGATGAGGGAAAGGAGAGGGAAAGGGATGGGATGGATGGATCAGATCCCAGAAAATGGGGTGAGCTGGGAATGGGATGGGATGGATGGATCACATCCCAAAAAATGGGATGAGGTGGGAATGGGATGAGGGAAAGGAGAGGGAAAGGACTGGGATGGATGGATCATATCCCAAAAATTGGGGTGAGCTGGGAATGGGATGGAGAGGGAAAGGGCTGGGATGGAGGGATCATATCCCAAAAAAAGCTCAGGAATTGCTGGGAATGGGATGGGATGGAGGGATCACATCCCAAAAAATGGGGTGCAGAGGAAAAGGGATGGGATGGATGGATCACATCCCAAAAAATGGGATGAGATGGGAATGGGATGAGGGAAAGGAGAAGGAAAGGATGGGATGGAGGGATCAGATCCCAAAAAATGGGATGAGGTGGGATTGGGATGAGATGGATGGATCATCTCCCAATAAAAGCTCAGGAATTGCTGGGAATGGGAACAGGGACCCATATCCGTGTCCATCCCAAACTTTCCCGGCCCCTGGCATTTTGGTCTTCCCATGGGAATTTTGGTCTC
>NW_021939216.1:91524-92365 GCF_001715985.3 Manacus vitellinus | reverse complement strand
GCCGCCTCTCCGCGGGAAATCCCGCCCGCTCTTCCCGGGAAGCGCCGGGATTCCCATTCCCGGCTGATCCCGAGCCCCGTCCGGACCCTCCGGCACGATCCAGGTGAGGAATTCCCACCGGGATTCCCGCCGGGATTCCCATTCCCGGCTGATCCCGAGCCCCGTCCGGACCCTCCGGCACGATCCAGGTGAGGAATTCCCACCGGGATTCCCGCCGGGATTGCCATTCCCGGCCTCCTCGGGACAGCGGGAAGAAGGGAAGGGAAGGTTTTTCCCACCCGTGGGATTCGTTTCCCGGCGGGAACGGATCCAGGAATTCCAGCAAGGTGAGATCCGCTTCCCACCCCTCTGGAAAAACTCGGGAAGAGCCGAGGGAGCGGGAGCGGGAGCGGGGGGAGGGGTGGCGATCCCTGTTCCCGGACAGGTGGGAGGAACAGGGATGGTTTCCTTGGATCCGGGGGGACGTGGAGCTCGGGAATTCGGGAATACGAGGGCAGGGAGCAGCCGGAGCTCGGGAATCTCCCGGGATCTGCCGGGATCTGCTGGGGCGGTTCCTGCCGGCACCACGCCCAGCTGGGAATGTGGGAATGTGGGAATGTGGGAATGTGGGAATGTGGGAATGTGGGAATGTCGTGGCCCGGGGGGCTTTGAGGCATCCAGGAATTCCGGGATTCCCTCGGGATGAGCTGAGCCAGCCCTGGAATCCCAGCAAGGATAATCCCACCGCTGGATCAGCCGGGAGAGGGACAGCCAGGGAATGTCTGAAACTTAGCCAGGGATTGGGAAGGATTTGGGAATGTCCCAAGGAGGTGACAGGGAAATCCAGGGAATGTTTGATCCT
>NW_021939216.1:84242-89181 GCF_001715985.3 Manacus vitellinus | reverse complement strand
GGGATAAAAAGGGGATAAAAAGGGGATAAAAAGGGGATAAAAAGGGGATAAAAAGGGAATAAAAAAGGGATAAAAAGGGATAGAAAGGGGATAAAAAAGGAAAAAAGGTGACTAAAAGGGATAAAAAGGGGATAAAAAGGGGATAAAAAGGGGATAAAAAGGGGATAAAAAGGGGATAAAAAGGGAATAAAAAAGGGATAAAAAGGGATAGAAAGGGGATAAAAAAGGAAAAAAGGTGACTAAAAGGGATAAAAAGGGGATAAAAAGTGGATAAAAAGGGGATAAAAAGGGATAAAAAGGGGATAAAAAGGGGATAAAAAAGGGATAAAAGGGATAAAAAGGATACAGCCGGATAAATTAGGCTAAAAAGTGGATAAAAGGGCATAAAAAGGAGATAAAAAGGGGATAAAAGGGATAAAAAGGGATAAAAGATAAAAAGGGGATAAAAAAGGGGATAAAAGGGCATAACATGGGGATAAAAGGGGTAAAAAGAAGATAAAAAGGAGGATTAAAAGGGGATAAAAAGGGGGGAAAAGGGATAAAAAGGGGATAAAAGGGGATAAAAAGGGGGAAAAAGGGGGGAAAAGAGAAAAACGGGGTAAAAAGGGGATAAAAAGGGATAAAAAAAGGGGTTAAATGGGGATAAAAAGGGATAAAAAAGGTAAAACGGGATAAAAAAGGGATAAAAAGGGATTAAAAGGGGATTAAAAGGGATAAAAAGGGGATTAAAAAAGGGATAAAAAAGGATGAAAGGGGATAAAAAAAGGGATAAAAATGGGATAAAATGGGTTAAAAAGGGATAAAAAGTGGCATTAAAAAGGGATAAAAAGTGGCATTAAAAAGGGATAAAAAAGGGATAAAAAGGGATAAAAAAAGGGATAAAAAGGGATAAAAAAAGGGATAAAAAGGGGATAAAAAGGGAGATAAAAGGGGGTAAAAAAGGAGATTAAAAGGGGATGAAAAAGGAATAAAAAGGGATTAAAGGGGGTTTAAAAGGGGATAAAAAAGGAGTTAAAAAGGGGATAAAAAAGGATAAAAAAGGGGATTAAAAGGGATAAAAATGGGATAAAAAAGGGGATTAAAAGGGATAAAAATGGGATAAAAAAGGGATAAAACCGGGATTACAAAGTTCTGGTGTCCCGGGAAAAGAGTGGCTCGAGGCTGGGAAAGGATTCCCGGCTCCAGGGGGAGGGTGGGAAAGAATTCCAGGGGGTTTTGGGAGGGGGAGTGTCCGGATTTATTGCCGGGTTTCTCCCGGGGGGGAGGATCCACATCCCGGCGGGATCGGGGTGGGAAGGAGGAGGGGGAGGAAGAGGAGGAGGAGGAGGAAAAGGGAGAGGAAGAGAAAGAGGAAGAGGAGGAGGAGGAAAAGGAGGAGGAAGAGAAGGAGGAGGAAGAGGGAGAGGAAAAGGAGGAGGAGAAAGAGAAAGAGAGGGAGGAAGAGGAGAAGGAAAGGGAGGAAGATGAGAAGGAGGAAGGGAGGGAGGAAGAGAAGGAGGAAAAGGAGGAGGAAAAGGGGGGAAGAAGAGAAGGAGGAAGAGGGGGAGGAAAAGGAGGAAGAGAAAGAGAAAGAGGGGGAGGAAGGGAAAGAGGAAGAGGAGAAGGAGGAGGAGAAGGAGGAAGAGGGGGAGGAAGGGAAAGAGGAAGAGGAGAAGGAGGAGGAGAAGGAGGAAGAGGAGGAGGAAGAGGGGCAGGAGGAAGAGAGGGAGGGAGAGGGGGAGGAAAAGGAGGAGGAAAAGGAGGAAAGGGAGAAGAAAAGGAGGAAAAGGAGAAACAAAAGAATGGGGAAAGGGGGGAGGAAAAGAAGGAAAGGGGGGGAGAGGAGAAGGAGGGAGGGAAGGAGGAAGAGGGGGAGGAGGAAGAGAGGGAGGAAAAGGAGGAGGAAAAGGACGAGAAGAAGGAAGAGGGGAAGGAAAAGGGAGAAGAGGGAGAGGAGGAAGAGAGGGAGGAAGAGGAGGAGGAAAGAGGGGAAGAGGAGAAGGAGGAAGAGGAGGAGGAGGAGGAGGAAAAGGAGGAAAAGGAGGAGGAGGAGGGGAGGAAAAGGGGGAAGAAGGAGGAGAAAAGGGGGAGGAAAAGGGGGAAGAGGAGGAGGAGGAAGAGGGGGAGGAAAAGAAGAAGGAAAAAGAGGAGGAAGAGAAAGAGGAAGAGAAAGAGGAAGAGGGAGAGGGAGAAGAGAAGGAGGAAAAGGAGGAGGAAAGGGGGGAAAAGGAGAAGGAGGAGGAGGGGCAGGAGGAAGGGGGGGGGGAAAAGGAGGAGGAAAAGGGGGGAAGAGGAGGAGGAGGAAGAGAAGGAGGAAGAGGGGGAGGAAGAGAAAGAGGAAGAGGGGGGGAACGAGAAAAAAGAAGAGAAGGAAGAAGAGGGGGAGGAAGAGAAGGATGAAAAGGAGGACAAAGGGAAGGAAGAAAAGGGGGAGGAAAAGAAGGAGGAAAGGGGGGAAGAGAAGGAAGAAGAGAAGGAGGAAGAGAAGGAGGAAGAGGGGGAGGAAAGGGGGAAGAGGAGGAGGAAGAAGGAGAGGAAGAGGAGGAGGAAGAGGAAGAAGACAGGGAGGAAAAGAAGGGTGAAAAGGAGGAAGAAGAGAAGGAGGAAAAGGAGGAGGAAAAGGGGGGAAGTGAAGGAAGAAAAGAAGGAGGAAGAAGGGGGGGGAAAGGGGAGGGAAGATTCCAAGTGGGAATTCCCCCCTTCTCCATCCCCAAATCCCGGGATTCTCACCCGGCTCTGCTCCATCAGGGAATGGGGAACGAGGGTGCTTTTTCCATGTGGGATAACAGCCATGGAAATCCCCCCAAACGAGCGGGATCCCCTCTGGAAGGGCAGAATTCCCACTTTTCCCAGAGCTGGGGTGTTGGGAAGGGTGGGATAGAAAGCCAGGATGAGGCCACTGAGGATCATGTGGGTAATTAATGGGATAATTAATGGGATAATTAATGGGCTGATGGGCTCAGGGTGGGCTGGGACCTGCCGAGGAACTTCCTGGAAGTTTGGGAAGGGAAGTGAATCCTTGGGAGAGAATTCCAAGCTGATCCAAGGGTGGATTTTGCCCTGGGAAGTCCTTCCCACTTGGAATTCCAGGTTGGTACCGGGAAGGGTTTGGGAAGGAGCTGCTTGTTGGCCCTTCCTGGGAATTTTGTGCCTGGAAGGAAGAACTGAGCCTGGAATTTTGGAGGGATTGGGATGGCTGGGATGGGTGTGAAGAGCCAGGAGCAGGTGATCCTCTCTGGAAGGGCAGAATTCCCACTTTTCCCAGAGCTGGGGTGTTGGGAAAGGGTGGGATAGAAAGCCAGGATGAGGCCACTGAGGAAAATATGGATAATTAATGGGATAATTAATGGGATAACTGGGATGAGTGGGATCAGTTTGAACGCCCCAATCCCGGTGCCGTGATTCCAACGCATCCCATTCCCGCTTCCCAGCTCCTTCCCAGGTTTTTTTTTCCCCCCTTTCCCTTCCCTTCCCTCCCCCCCTTTCCCGGCACAAAGCGGCACCTCCGCGATTCCCGGGGGGTTGCCCTGGAAACCGGGAATTCTTAGCAACCGCTCCCAGCCCTCCCGGAGCGGCTCCCGCTGCCAAAGGAGGGGGGAAAAATCCTTGGGAATTTTGCTCCCGGGAAAGCCGTTCCCCTTCCCTTTATCCCGGGAAAAAGGGGGGATTTTTTTTCCCCGTCGGCATTCCATAAAACTGGAGCATCCCAAACATTCCCTGCTCCTAAAACTTCCCTCAGGGATTTTCTGACACCTTTTCTGACACCTCCCACCCCCCATTCCCCCCAAAACCTGATTTTTGGGAGCTTTTCCAGGTTTTCCTTGTCCTGCAGCAGCGGAATGTGGGGTTGGGTTGGGAATTTTCCAAGGAAAAATCATTTTGCCAAGGGATAAGGACACAATGAAGTGTGGGAATTAATGGATGATCCAGGATTTGGGATCCTGGTGGCAAATCCTGTGCCTGGAACCCGGGAATTTTCCCCTGGATGTGGCTTTGGGTTGGGAATTTCCCAGGAAAAACTCCCTGTGGGGAGGGATAAGGACACAATTAATTGTTGGATTTAAGGAATGATCCAGGATTTGGGATGGTGGGGGCAAATCCTGGGACCAAAACCCGGAAATTTTCCCCTGGGGTGTGATTTGGGATGGAAATTTCCAAGGAAAAACCTCTGTGCCGAGGGATAAGGACATAATTAATTGTTGGAATTAATGGATGATCCAGGATTTGGGATCCTGGTGGCAAATCCTGTGATTGAAACCCGGGAATTTTCCCCTGGATGTGGCTTTGGCTTGGGAATTTCCCAGGAAAAACTCCCTGTGGGGAGGGATAAGGACATAATTAATTGCTGGGATGAAGGGATGATCCAGGATTTGGGATCGTGGCTCCCCTGCAGGGCTTTGGGATCTCCATCCCTTGTCGGGATGGGCTGGAAAAGGGCTTTGGGATCGTTTTGGATCCCAGCAGGAGATGGGGGGGGGTCTAAAAACGCTGCTCCAGGTGGGAATTGTTCCTTTCCTGGCCTCAAAAGTCCGGGATTTGGGATCTCGCAGAGCTGCTTTGGGATGGTTTTCCCCTCTGCAACCACGGGATTGATCCCCAAAAAAAAGCGGGATTCGGGCTCCCCGAGCCTCCCATCCCGGGATAAATCCATAGGGAGCCTCCCCACCCCCCGCATTCCACATTCCAGCACTTTGGGAGCCCTTTCCCGGGAAAAGCCGCGGCTGTTCCCGGTTCCCGGAGAGCCCCTTCCCTCCCTTCCCAGATGGTGCCGCCTCATCCCGGTCCTTCTCTGGGATAACGGGAACGGATCCTGAGTCATTCCCGGTCCTTCTCCGGGACAACGGGAACGGATCCTGAGTCATTCCCGGCCCTTCTCCGGGACAACGGGAACGGCGGGATCCGTTCCCTGCTCCTGAGTCATTCCCGGTCCTTTTCCAGGACAACGGGAACGGATCCTGAG
>NW_021939216.1:81765-82998 GCF_001715985.3 Manacus vitellinus | reverse complement strand
GGAGATGGGAATTAGGGGAAGATGGGATGCAGGAGGAGATGGGATGCAGGGAACTGGAATGTAAGAAGGGATGGGATGCAGGGGAGGTGGGATGGAAGGGAAATGGGAAGCTGAAGGAGATGGGATGCAGGGGGAGGTGGGAATTGGGGAGCTGGGAAGCAGGAATGGGGTGCAGGAGGAGATGGGATGGGGAAGATGGGAATTAGGGGAAGATGGGATGCAGGAGGAGATGGGATGGAAGGGAAAAGGGATGCGGGGGGAGGTGGGAATTGGGGAGCTGGGAAGCAGGAATCGATGGGAGGGAAGAGGAATGGGATGTGGGGGAGGTGGGATGGAGAAGCTGGGAATTAGGAGGAGATGGGAATTAGGGGAAGATGGGATGCAGGAGGAGCTGGGAATTGGGGATCTGGGAAGCAGCAATCAGTGGGAGGGAAGAGGAATGGGATGTGGGAGAAGGTGGGATGGAGAAGATGGGAATTAGGAGGAGATGGGAATTAGGGGAAGATGGGATGCAGGAGGAGATGGGATGCAGGGGAACTGGAATGTAAGAGGAAATGGGAAGCCAAGGGAAATGGGATGGAAGGGAAATGGGAAGCTGAAGGAGATGGGATGCAGGGGGAGGTGGGAATTGGGGAGCTGGGAAGCAGGAAGGGGGTGCAGGAGGAGATGGGATGGAGAAGATGGGAATTAGGGGAAGATGGGATGCAGGAGGAGATGGGAATTAGGGGAAGGTGGGAGTTAGGGGAAGATGGGATGCAGGAGGAGATGGGATGCAGGGAGCAATGGGATGCAGGAGGAGATGGGAATTAGGAGGAGATGGGAATTAGGAGGAGATGGGAGTTAGGAGGAGATGGGAGTTAGGAGGAGATGGGATGCAGGAGGAGATGGGATGCAGGAGGAGATGGGAATTAGGGAACTGGGAAGCAGGAATCGATGGGAGGGAAGAGGGATGGGATGCAGGAGGAGATGGGATGCAGGGGAAGTGCATGGAGCAGATGGGAATTAGGGGAAGATGGGAATTAGGGGAAGGTGGGAAGCAGGAGGAGATGGGATGTAGGATCGATGGGATGCAGGTCCACGCCCATCCTCGCCCCCAGGCCCACCCCCACCAACGTTTTCCCAGACTGGAAAAGGGGGAATGCCGGCCTGGAGAGGGGAATAACCCCCAGGAGACAGGATGGGGGGGGGTCCCAGCTGGAGCCAGATCGCCACAAACCCGTTGGGATTTGGGGA
>NW_021939216.1:70444-71565 GCF_001715985.3 Manacus vitellinus | reverse complement strand
CCCTGTCACCTTCCCTGCCACCCTCCCTGTCACCTTCCCTGCCACCCTCCCTGTCCCTTCCCTGTCACCTTCCCTGTCACCTTCCCTGTCACCTTCCCTGTCACCCTTCCCTGTCACTCCCTGTCATCATCCCTATCACCCTCCCCTGTCACTATCCCTGTCACCCTCCCTGTCACCATCCCTGTCACCCTCCCTGTCACTCCTTCACCACCCCGTGTCCCCTCTGTCCCCTTCCCTGTATCCCGGGGTGTCCCTGCCCATGTCCCCGCTCTCCCTACTCATGTCCCCGCTGTCCTTGCTGTCCCCTCTGTCCCTTCCCCGTGTCCCTGCTCTCCCTTCCCCTGTCCCCTCTGTCCCTTCCCATGTCCCTGCTGTCCCCGCCCGTGTCCCTTCTGTCCCCTTCCCCGTGTCCTCTCTGTCCCTGCCCATGTCCCCTCTGTCCCTGCCCGTGTCCGCTCTGTCCCTTCCCCATGTCCCCGCTGTCCCTGCTCATGTCCCTGCTGTCCCCTCTGTCCCTGCCCCGTGTCCCCTCTGTCCCTTCCCCGTGTCCCGGGGTGTCCCTGCCCATGTCCCTGCTGTCCCCGCTGTCCCCTGACGGTGTCCCCACTGTCCCTACCCATGTCCCCGCTCTCCCTACTCGTGTCCCCGCTGTCCCTGCTGTCCCCACTGTCCCCACTGTCCTCGCTGTCCCCTCTGTCCCTTCCCCTGTCCCCTCTGTCCCTTCCCCTGTCCCCTCTGTCCCTGCCCATGTCCCTGCTGTCCCTACCCGTGTCCCGGGGTGTCCCTGCCCGTGTCCCGGGGTGTCCCTGCCCATGTCCCCGCTGTCCCCGCTGTCCCCTGACGGTGTCCCCTTGTCCCTGACGGTGTCCCCTCAGCTCCGCAGTGAGTACATGCAGAACTACGCCAGCAAGGTGAGCGAGGGCATGGCCCTGCAGCTCGGCTGCCTCGAGCTCAGGTACGGCCCCTGGCCCCAAATGTCCCCCCCGTGTCCCCCCATGTCCCTCCATCCCTCTGTCCCCTGCCATGTCCGTCCCTCTGCGTCCCTTCGTGTCCCTCTGTCCCTCAGTGTCTCCTTCCCTCCATCCCTCTGTGCAACCCCCCAGGTACATCCCTCCATCCCC
>NW_021939216.1:64709-69806 GCF_001715985.3 Manacus vitellinus | reverse complement strand
CTGTCCCTGTGTCCCCTCCCAGGTGTGTCCCTGTGTCCCTCTGTCCCTGTGGGAGGGCAGGGGAGGGCTCTGGGACCGGGACCTGGGGACAGGAGGGATCGTCCCGCTCTGCCAGAGGTGGCAGGGGGACAGGAGGGGACAGGGGGTCCTGTCTGATGGCCCTGTCCTGGGACACCCCTATCCCTGTTTGATGTCCCTGCGTGATGTCCCTGTCCTGGGGGCACCCCTGTCCCTGTGTGATGTCCCTGTGTGATGTCCCTGTCCCTGTCCCTGTCCCTGTCCCTGTGTGATGTCCCTGTCCCTATCCCTGTGTGATATCCCTGTCCCTGTCGCTGTCCCTGTCCCTGTGTGATGTCCCTGTGTAACGTCCCTGTCCCTGTCCCTGTCCCTGTCCCTGTCCCTGTGTGATGTCCCTGTCCCTGTGTGATGTCCCTGTCCCTGTGTGATGTCCCTGTCTCTGTGTGATATCCCTGTCCCTGTGTGCTGTCCCTGTCCCTGTGTGCTGTCCCTGTCCCTGAGTGCTGTCCCTGTCCCTGTCCCTGTCCCTGTGTGATATCCCTGTCCCTGTGTGATATCCCTGTCCCTGTGTGCTGTCCCTGTGTGATGTCCCTGTCCCTGTCCCTGTGTGATATCCCTGTCCCTGTCCCTGTCCCTGTCCCTGTCCCTGTCCCTGTCCCTGTGTGATGTCCCTGTGTGACGTCCCTGTCCCTGTCCCTGTCCCTGTCCCTGTCCCCCTCCCTGTCCCCGTGTGACGTCCCTGTTCCCGTTCCCGCAGGAGGTTCTACAAGGACATGCCCCACAACGCGCTGGACAAGAAATCCAACTTCGAGTTCCTGGAGTGAGTCCAGCCCGGGATCCCTCCCCCCATCCCGGTGCTCCGGGGGGGCTGGGAATGTGCCCATGGCCTTCCTCATCCTCCCAGAGCTCCTCAGCCTCCTCATCCTCCTGCTGCTCCTCATCCTCCTCATCCTCCTGCTGCTCCTCAGCCTCCTCATCCTCCTGCTGCTCCTCATCCTCCTCATCCTCCCAGAGCTCCTCATCCTCCTCATCCTCCCAGAGCTCCTCAGCCTCCCACAGCTCACCATATTCCTCATCCTCCTCATCCTCCCATGACTCCTCATCCTCCCAGAGCTCCTCATCCTCCTCATTCTCCTGCTGCTCCTCATCCTCCCACAGCTCCTCATCCTCCCCATCCTCCCACAGCTCTTCATCCTCCTACAGCTCCTCATCCTCCCCATCCTCCCCATCCTCCTCATCCTCCTCATCCTCCCACAGCTCTTCATCCTCCCCATCCTCCTCATCCTCCCACATCTCTCCATCCTCCCCACCCTCCCACAGCTCCTCCTCCTCCTCCTCATCCTCCTGCTGCTCCTCATCCTCCCACAGTTCCTCATCCCCCCATGGCTCCTCATCCTCCTCATCCTTCTCATCCTCCTCATCCTCCCACGACTCCTCATCCTCCTCATCCTCCCATGGAGCCTCAGCTTTCCACAGCTCCTCATCCTTCTGCAGCTCTTCATCCTCTTCATCCTCCCACAGCTCCTCATCCTCCTCATCATCCCATGAATCCTTATCCTCCTCATCCTTCCACAGCTTCTCATCCTCCCCATCCTCCTCATCCTCCCCATCCTCCTCATCCTCCCCATCCTCCTCATCCTCCCCATCCTCCTCATCCTCCCCATCTTCCTCATCCTCCCCATCTTCCTCATCCTCCTCCCCCTCCCCATCCTGGGGGGAGGGCACTGAGCCCCTTCCCTGGGTGTCCCCTCTCCTCACGGTGACATTCCCGGGATTCTGTGCCCGCAGGAAGGAGGTGGGGCTGGACCTGTTCTTCCCCAGCCAGATGCTGGAGAACCTCAAGGTGAGTCCACGCATGTCCGTGTGTCCGTGTGTCCGTGTGTCCGTGTGTTTCCATGTGTCCACGTGTGTGTCCACGTGTGTTCACATGTGTCCATGTATACGTGTCCATGTGTCCGTGTGTCCATGTGTGTCCATGTGTGTCTGTGTGTCCGTGTGTCCACGTGTGTGTCCACGTGTGTTCACATGTGTCCATGTGTCCATGTGTGTCCATGTGTCCATGTGTGTCCATATGTATCCGTGTGTCCACGTGTGTCCACGTGTCCATGTGTGTCCACATGTGTCCGTGTGTCCATGTGTGTCCGTATGTATCCGTGTGTCCACATGTGTCCATGTGTTCACGTGTGTCCACGTGTGTCCATGTGTGTACAGGTGTCCATGTGTCCAAGTGTGTCCATGTGTGTCCACATGTGTCCATGTGTGTACAGGTGTCCATGTGTGTACAGGTGTCCATGTGTCCAAGTGTGTCCACGTGTGTCCACGTGTGTCCATGTGTGTCCATATGTGTCCATGTGTGTCCACGTGTGTCCACGTGTGTCCATGTGTGTCCGTGTGTCCATATGTGTCCATGTGTGTCCATGTGTGTCCACATGTGTCCATGTGTGTCCAAGTGTGTCCAAGTGTGTCCAAGTGTGTCCATGTGTGTCCACCTGTGTCCACGTGTGTCCATGTGTGTCCATGTGTGTTCACATGTGTCTATGTATACGTGTGTCCATGTGTCCGTGTGTCCATGTGTCCATGTGTGTCCGTATGTATCCGTGTGTCCACGTGTGTCTGTGTGTCTATATGTCCGTGTGTGTCCACATATGTCCATGTGCATGTCTCCATGTGTGTCCGTGTGCCCCCTGATCCCGATGCACCCCCTGATCCTGATCCGTTCCCTGATCCCGATGCGCCCCCTGATCCCAATATGTTCCCTGATCCCGATACTCTCCCTGATCCTGACCCGTTCCCTGATCCTGATGCTCTCCCTGATCCCAATCTGTTCCCTGATCCCCATTCTCTCCCTGATCCCGATACTCTCCCTGATCCCACTCCGTTCCCTGATCCCACTCCGTTCCCTGATCCTGACTCTCCCCCCGATCACGATGCTCTCCCTGATCCCAATGCTCCCCCGATCCCGATCCATTCCCTGATCCCGACGCTCTCCCTGATCCCAACTCTCCCCCTGATCCCGACGCTCTCCCCGATCCCGATCTGTTCCCTGATCCCCATTCTCTCCCTGATCCCGACGCTCTCCCCGATCCCGATCTGTTCCCTGATCCCAATGCTCCCCCTGATCCCGATCCATTCCCTGATCCCGACACTCTCCCTGATCCCAATGCACTCCCTGATCCCGACACTCTCCCTGATCCCGATGCAGCCCCTGATCCCGATGTGCTCCCTCATCCCGATGCTCTCCCTGATCCTGATCCATTCCCCCATTCCAATGCTCTCCCTGATGCCGATGCTCCCCCTGATCTCGACACTCCCCCTGATCCCGACGCTCTTCCTGATCCCAGTGCTCCCCATGATCCCGATGCTCTCCCCAATCCCAACGCTCTCCCTGATCCCGATGCTCTCCCTGATCCTGATGCACCCCTGATCCTGATCCATTCCCTGATCCCGATCCGTTCCCTGATCCTGATCCATTCCCTGATCCCGATGCTCTCCCTGATCCCAACTCTCTCCCTGATCCCGATGCTCTCCCTGATCCCAATGCAGCCCCTGATCCCGATGTGCTCCCTCATCCCAATGCACCCCTGATCCTGATCCATTCCCCGATCCCGATGCTCCCCCTGATCCCAATGCTCCCCCTGATCCCGATGCTCTCCCTGATCCCGACGCTCTCCCTGATCCCGATGCACCCCCTGATCCCGACGCTCTCCCTGATCCTGATACGCTCCCTGATCCCAACTCTCTAATCCCAATCCGTTCCCTGATCCCGATGTGCTCCCTGATCCCGATGCACCCCTTGATCCCAACGCTCTCCCTGATCCCAACTCTCTCCCTGATCCCGATGCTCTCCTTGATCCTGATGCTCTCCCTGATCCCGACGCTCTCCCTGATCCTGCTACGCTCCCTGATCCCAACTCTCTCCCTGATCCTGACGCTCCCCCTGATCTCGATGTGCCCTCTTATCCCGACACGCCCCCTGATCCCAATCCATTCCCTGATCCCGATCCATTCCCTGATCCCGATCCATTCCCTGATCCCGACGCTCTCCCTGACCCCAACGCTCTCCCCGATCCCGACGCTCTCCCTGATCCCAACTCTCTCCCCGATCCCGACGCTCCCCCTGATCCCGACGCTCCTCCTGACCCCTCTCCGTCCCCGCTCCGTGTTCCCGCAGCCGCGGCAGCTGCGGAAGATGATCCAGCAGACGTTCCAGCAGTACGCGCTGCTGCGGGAGGAGGAGTGTGTCCTCAGGTTCCTGCACACCCTCGGGGCCTTCGCCCCCATCGACCAGGAGACGTTCCAGTGCCAGCTCGTCGTGCGTCCCGCGGCGCGGAGGGAAACTGGGATGGGGGATTTGGGGTTTGGGATGGGGGATTTGGGGTGTGGGATGCGGGATTTGGGATTTGGGATGTGGGATGTGGGATTTGGGATACAGGATGTGGGATGGGGATGTGGGATGTGGGATGTGGATGTGGGATGTGGGATGGGGGATGAGGGATGTGGGATTTGGGATGTGGGATGGGGATGTGGGATGGGGGATGAGGGATGTGGCATATGGGATGTGGGATGTGGGATTTGGGATGTGGGATGGGATGTTGGATGTGGGATGCGGGATAAGGGATGTGGGATGGGGGATGTGGGATGTAGGATTTGGGATGTGGGATGTGGGATGTGTTTGTGGGATGGGGATGTGGGATGCGGGATGTGGGATGTGGGATTTGGGATGTGGGATGTGGGATTTGGGATGTGGGATGTGGGATTTGGGATTTGGGATGTGTTTGTGGGATGTGGGATGGGGATGTGGGATGGGGATGTTGGATGAGGGATGTGGGATGGGGATGTGGGATGTGGGATGTGGGATTTGGGATTTGGGGTGCAGGATGTGGGATGGGGATGTGGGGTGTGGGATGTGGGATTTGGGATGTGGGATGGGGATGTGGGAAGGGGTTGGTTGGGGTGGGATGGGATGGGATGGGATGGATGGATGGGATGGGATGGATGGGATGGGATGGGATGGGATGGATGGATGGGATGGGATGGGATGGGATGGGATGGGATGGGATGGGATGGGATGGGATAGAA
>NW_021939216.1:54298-55793 GCF_001715985.3 Manacus vitellinus | reverse complement strand
TCACTCTGGGATAGGGATTGGGAATCACTCCAGCATGGGGGTTTGGAATCACTCTGGGATAGGGATTGGGAATCACTCCAGCATGGGGGTTTGGAATCACTCTGGGATAGGGATTGGGAATCACTCCAGCATGGGGGTTTGGGATCACCCTGGGATAGGGATTGGGAATCACCCTGGGATGGGGATTGGGAATCACCCCGGGATGGGGATTCGGGATCACTCTGGGATGGGATTGGGAATCACCCTGGAACTGGGATTGGGGATGACCTTGGGATAGAGATTGGGAATCACCCTGGGACACTGGGGTATTGTGGAATCCTTGGGTGGGAACAAACAGGCACCACCAGGATGCAGATCCCAAAAAACCAGGAGAGGGGGAGCCCTCCGAGGAAATTCCTCCTGCTCCGTCCCCGTCCCCCACCCCTTGGACGGGGACTGGGGGCTCTGGAAGCTCATCCCGAGGTTTGTCCCCCTCTCCCAGTGCTGATGAAGAAGCTGGACCACCCCCACATCGTGAAGCTCATCGGCATCGCCGAGGACGAGCCCACCTGGATCGTCATGGAGCTGTATCCATACGGAGAGGTGAGTCCCAGGCCCTGTCCCGGGGTCACTCCCAGTCCCTGTCCCGGGGTCACTCCCAGCCCTTGTCCTGGGGTCACTCCCAGTCCTTATCCTGGGGTGATTCCCCATTCCCATCTCAGGGTGATCCCCAATCCCAATTCCATAATGATCCCCAATCCCAATCCCAGGATGATCCCCAATCCCTATCCCAGGGTGATTCCCAATCCCCATCCCAGAGTGATCCCTGATCCCAATTCCATACTGATTCCCAATCCCCATTCCATACTGATCCCCAATCCCCATCCCAGAGTGATCCCCAATCCTTATCCTGGGGTGATCCCCAATCCCCATCCCAGGGTGATCCCCAATCACAAATCCATAATGATTCCCAATCCCATCCCAGGGTGATTCCCAATCCTTATCCCGAGGTGATCCCCAATCTCCATCCCAGAGTTATCCCCAATCCCTATCCCAGGGTGATTCCCAATCCCAATTCCAGAGTGGTCCCAAATCCCCATCCCAGGGTGATCCCCAATTCCTATCCCAGAGTGATTCCCAATCCCAATTCAGAGTGATTCCCAATCCCCATCCCAGAGTGATCCCCAATCCCAATTCCAGGGTGATCCCCAATCCCAATTCCAGAGTGATTCCCAATCCCCATCCCAGAGTGATCCCCAATCCCCATCCCAGGGTGATCCCCAATCCCAATTCCATACTGATCCCCAATCCCCATCCCAGAGTGACCCCCAACCCCCATCCCAAGGTGATCCCCAATCCTATCCCAGGGTGATCCCCAATCCCAATTCCAGGGTGATCCCCAATCCTATCCCAGAGTGATCCCCAATCCCAATTCCAGAGTGATCCCCAATCCCAATTCCAGGGTGATTCCCAATCCTCATCCCAGGGTGATTCCCAATCCCAATTCCAGAGTGAT
>NW_021939216.1:49474-51719 GCF_001715985.3 Manacus vitellinus | reverse complement strand
TCCCTCTCCCTCTCCATCCCTCCTCTCTCTCGTCCCACCCCCAGTTATCCTGGTTATCCCGCTTATCCGGGTTATCCCAGTGTCCCCTCTCCCTCTCCATCCCTCCCCTCTCTCCTCCCACCCGCGGTTATCCGGGTTATCCGGGTTATCCCGTCTCTCCCACAGGGACATCGCCGCGCGGAACATCCTGGTGGCCTCTCCCGACTGCGTCAAGCTGGGCGACTTCGGCCTCTCCCGGTACATCGAGGACGAGGAGTATTACAAAGGTGGGAGCCGCGGATCCCTTCCCGGGGAGCCGGGAATTCCTGGGGAAGGGAGGAATTCCACGCCCTCCCGTTGCCGTTCCAGCCTCCGTCTCCCGGCTCCCCATCAAGTGGATGGCTCCGGAATCCATCAACTTCCGGCGCTTCACCACGGCCAGCGACGTCTGGATGTTCGGTGAGGGCGGCAGCGGGACGGGGAGGGAGCCCGGGAATCACCCCAGGGGGAGCAGCCACCCATTCCTTGGGAATATCCATCCACCCATTCCCTGGGAATATCCATCTGCCCATTCCGTGGGAATATCCATCTGCCCATTCCCTGGGAATATCCATCCTCCCATTCCTGGGAATATCCATCCGCCCATTCCTTGGGAATATCCATCCACCCATTCCCTGTAATTATCCATCCACCCATTCCCTGGGAATATCCATCCACCCATTCCCTGTAACTATCCCCCCATTCCCTGGGAATATCCATCCACCCATTCCCTGGGAATATCCATTCACCCATTCCCTGTAATTATCCATCCCCCCCTTCCTGGGAATATCCATCCACCCATTCCTGGGAATATCCACCCACTCATTCCCTGGGAACATCCATCCGCCCATTCCCTGTAATTATCCATCCCCTCCTTCCTGGGAATAGCCATCCACCCATTCCTGGGAATATCCACCCACTCATTCCCTGGGAATATCCATCCACCCATTCCCTGGGAATATCCATCCACACCCATTCCCTGGGATTATCCATCCACTCATTCCTGGGAATATCCATCCACCCATTCCTGGGAATATCCATCCACCCATTCCTGGGAATATCCATCCACCCATTCCCTGGGAATATCCATCCACCCATTCCCTGGGAATATCCATCCACCCATCCCTGGGAATATCCATCCGCCCATTCCCTGTAATTATCCACCCATTCCCTGGGAATATCCATCCGCCCATTCCCTGGGAATATCCATCCACCCATTCCCTGTAATTATCCATCCACCCATTCCCTGGGAATATCCATCCAACCATTCTCTGGAAATATCCATCTATTACCTGGAAATATCCATCCATTCCTTGAGAATGTCCTTCCACCCATTCCCTGCAATTATCCATACGCCCATTCCCTGGGAACATCCATCCCCCCATTCCCTGTAATTATCCACCCACCCATCCCTGGGAATATCCACCCACCCATTCCTGGGAATATCCATTCACCCATTCCTGGGAATATCCATCTGCCCCTTCCCTGGGAATATCCATCCACCCATTCCTTGGGAATTTCCATCCACCCATTCCCTGGGAACATCCATCCGCCCATTCCCTGTAACTATCCACCCATTCCCTGGGAATATCCATCCACTCATTCCCTGTAATTATCCACCCATTCCTTGGAAATATCCATCCACCCATTCCTTTGGAATATCCATCCACCCATTCCTGGGAATATCCATCCACCCATTCCCTGGATACATCCATCCACCCATTCCTGTAATTATCCATCCACACTTTCCCTGGGAATATCCATCCACCCATTCTCTGGAAATATCCATCTATTCCCTGGAAATATCCATCCATTCCTTGAGAATGTCCTTCCACCCATTCCCTGTAATTATCCATACGCCCATTCCCTGCGATTATCCACCCATTCCCTGGTTAATATCCATCCACCCATTCCTTGGGAATATCCATCCACCCATTCCCTGGGAATATCCATCCACCAATCCCTGGGAATATCCATCCACCCATTCCCTGGGAATATCCATCCACTCATTCCCTGGGAATATCCATCCACCCATTCCTGGGAATCCATCCATCCACCCATTCCCTGGGAATTTCCATCCACCCATTCCCTGGGAATATCCATCCCCCCATTCCTGGGAATATCCTTCCCCCCATTACCTGTAATTATCCATCCACCAATTCCCTGTAATTATCCCCCCATTCCCTGGAATTATCCATCCACCCATTCCCTGGGAATATCCACCCAC
>NW_021939216.1:47549-48631 GCF_001715985.3 Manacus vitellinus | reverse complement strand
TGATCCCACATTTCCCTGGGATCATCCCTGGGGATGCTGGTGTGGATCAGGCCGTGTCCTTCCCATTCCTTTCCCTTGGCTCTTCCCACCCTTTCCTTGTGCTCAGTTGTGTTTTTCCCGGGTGGGATGGAAGCTCTTGGCTTCCTGAGAAAGGCTCTTGATCCCACATTTCCCTGGGATCATCCCTGGGGATGCTGGTGTGGATCAGGCCATGTCCTTCCAATCCTTTCCCTTGGTTCTTCCCACCATTTCCTTGTGTTTTCCCACCCTTTCCTTGTGTTCTGTGATGTTTCCTGGGTGGAATGGAAGCTCTTGGATTCCTGGGAGAGGGTCCTGATCCCACATTTCCCTGGGATCATCCCTGGGGATGCTGGTGTGGATCAGGCCATGTCCTTCCCATTCCTTTCCCTTGGCTCTTCCCACCCTTTCCTTGTGTTTTCCCAGCCTTTCCTTGTGCTCCCTCCTTTTTTCCTGGGATGGAATGGAAGCTTTTGGCTTCCCGGGAGAGGTTCCTGATCCCACATTTCCCTGGGATCATCCCTGGGGATGCTGGTGTGGATCAGGCTGTATCCTTCCAATCCTTTCCCTTGGCTCTTCCCACCTTTTTCTTGTATTCCCTCATGTTTTCCCAGCCTTTCCTTGTGCTCCCTCCTGTTTTCCTGGGATGGGATGGAAGCTCTTGGATTCCTGGGAGAGGGTCCTGATCCCACATTTCCCTTAGATCATCCCTGGGAATGCCGGTGTGGATCAGGCCGTGTCTTCCCAGTCCTTTCCCTCAGCTCTTCCCACACTTTCCTTGTGCTCTGTCGTGTTTTCCCAGGGTGGAATGGAAGCTCTTGGCTTCCTGGGAAAGGCTCTTGATCCCACATTTCCCTGGGATCATCTCTGGGGATGCTGGTGTGGATCAGGCCGTGTCCTCCCAGCCCTTTCCCTTGGCTCTTCCCACCCTTTCCTTGTTTTCCTTCCTCTTTTCCCACCCTTTCCTTGTGTTTTCCCACCCTTTCCTTGTGTTCCCTCCTGTTTTCCTGGGATGGAATGGAAGCTTTTGGCTTCCTGGGAGTGGGTCCTGATCCCACATTTCC
>NW_021939216.1:41499-42751 GCF_001715985.3 Manacus vitellinus | reverse complement strand
ACACCGGCACGCCGGCGCCTTCCAGCGCCGCAGCATGAGGGTGAGAGCCCCATTCCCAGCCTTCCCAAGGGTATCCCGATCCCAGGAAACCTCCCTGCTCCGCTTTCCCGGCATTCCTGGCCTCATCCCGGGAAACCTCCCTGCTCCGCTTCCCGCATTCCCAACCTCACCCCGGGAAACCTCCTTGCTCCACTTCCCATGTTCCCGGCATCCCGCGCCTTCCCGAGGGCATCCCCATCCCGGGAAACCTCCCCGCTCCACTTCCTGCATTCCCGGCCCTATCCCGGGAAACCTCCCTGCTCCGCTTCTCGCATTCCCAACCTCACCCCGGGAAACCTCCCTGCTCTGCTTCCTGCATTCCTGGCCTCATCCCGGGAAACCTCCCTGCTCCGCTTCCCGCATTCCCAACCTCATCCTGGGAAACCTCCTTGCTCCACTTCCCATGTTCCCGGCATCCCGCGCCTTCCCGAGGGCATCCCCATCCCGGGAAACCTCCCTGCTCCGCTTCCCGCATTCCTGGCCTCATCCTGGGAAACCTCCTTGCTCCGCTTCCCACATTCCCAGCCTCCTGTGCCTTCCTGAGCACATCCCGATCCCGGGAAACCTCCCTGCTCCGCTTCCCGCATTCCTGGCCTCATCCTGGGAAACCTCCTTGCTCCGCTTCCCACATTCCTGGCATCCCGCGCCTTCCCGAGTGCATCCTGATCCCAGAAAACCTCCCTGCTCCGCTTCCCACGTTCCTGGCCTCCCACACCTTCCCAAGGGCATCCCCATCCTGGGAAACCTCCCCGCTCCGCTTCCTGCATTCCCAGCCTTCCCAAGGGTATCCCGATCCTGGGAAACCTCCCCGCTCCGCTTCCTGCTTTCCTGGCCTCATCCCAGGAAACCTCCCTGCTCCGCTTCCCGCTGCTGCTTCAAAGCTCCGCGTTGATCCCGGTGTTGATCCCGGTGTTGCTGGGGAGCAAACAGTTGAGTTTGAAGGGGTCGGGTTCGGCCATTGGAGTTTGGGGTTTGGCCATTGGGGTTTGGCCCTTTGAGTTTGGGGTTTGGTCTTTGGGGTTTGGCCATTGGAGTTTGGGGTTTGGCCATTGGGGTTTGACCCTTTGGTTTGGCCCTTTGGGTTTGGGGTTTGGCCATTGAGGTTTGGTCATTGTAGTTTGACCATTGGAGTTTGGGGTTTGGGCACTGGGGTTTGGCCATTGGGGTTTGGGGTTTGGCCATTGGGGTTTGGGGTTTGGCGCTTTGGGTTTGG
>NW_021939216.1:35269-37442 GCF_001715985.3 Manacus vitellinus | reverse complement strand
TCAGGAATTTGGGGCAGTTCCTCGTAAATTTGGAGCTGTTCCTTGGGACTTTGGGGCAATTCCTTGGGACTTTGGGGCAGTTCCTTGGGATTTTAGGGCGGTTCCTTGGGACTTTGGTACAGTTCCTTGGGAATTTGGAGCTGTTCCTTGGGAGTTTAAGGGAGCTCCTCGGGAATTTGGGGCAACTCCTTGGGACTTTAGGGCGGTTCCTCAGGAATTTGAGGCAGTTCCTCATAAATTTGGAGCTGTTCCTTGGGATTTTAGGGCGGTTCCTTGGGACTTTAGGTCAGTTCCTCAGGAATTTGGGTCAGTTCCTTGGGATTTTCGTGCAGTTCCTCGGGACTTTGGGGCAATTCCTTGGGACTTCGGGGCGGTTCCTTTAGGGCGGAACAGCAGCCCTTGGGATCTGGCGTCGATCCCGAAATCCCGGCGGGAATTCCGGCTCCTGATCCCTCCTTTCCCGGGGTGGGGGGGGCTCCAGGAGGAAGATTTCCTGCGGCCCAGCAGCCGGGAGGAGGCCCAGAGGCTGCTGGAGCTGGAGAGGCTGCGCGTGGAGAGGGTCATGGAGCGGCAGCAGCGCGAGATGCTCGAGGACGACCGGTGGCTGCGGCGCGAGGTGGAGAGCCTGGTGAGACAGCCCGGGAATGTGGGAATGTGGGAATGTGGGAATGTGGGAATGGGATGATGGGTGGCTGCGGCGCAAGGTGGAGAGCCTGGTGAGAAATCCTGGGAATCTGGGAATCTGGGAATGTGGGGATGTGGGAATGGGACGGTCGGTGGCTGCGGCACGAGGTGGAGAGCCTGGTGAGAAATCCTGGGAATGTGGGGATGTGGGAATCTGGGAATGTGGGGATGGGACGGTCGGTGGCTGTGGCACGAGGTGGAGAGCCTGGTGAGACAGCCCGGGAATGGGGGAATGTGGGAATGTGGGAATGTGGGAATGGGACGATGGGTGTCTGCGGCACGATGTGGAGAGCCTGGTGAGACAGCCCGGGAATGTGGGGATGTGGGGATGTTGGAATGTGGGAATGTGGGAATGTGGGATGGGACGATCAGTGGCTGCGGCGCGAGGTGGAGAGCCTGGTGAGAAATCTTGGGAATGTGGGAATGTGGGAATGTGGGAATGTGGGAATGGGACGGTCGGTGGCTGCGGCACGAGGTGGAGAGCCTGGTGAGAAATCTTGGGAATGTGGGAATGTGGGAATGGGACGATCAGTGGCTGCGGCGTGAGGTGGAGAGCCTGGTGAGACATCCTGGGAATGTGGGAATGTGGGAATGTGGGAATGTGGGAATGGGACGATTCGTGGCTGCAGCACGAGGTGGAGAGCCTGGGGAGAAATCCCGGGAATGTGGGGATGTGGGGATGTGGGAATGTGGGAATGTGGGGATGGGGGAATGTGGGAATGTGGGAATGGGACGATGGGTGGCTGTGGCACGAGGTGGAGAGCCTGGTGAGACATCCTGGGAATCTGGGAATCTGGGAATGTGGGAATGTGGGAATGGGACGGTCGGTGGCTGCTGCATGAGGTGGAGAGCCTGGTGAGACAGCCTGGGAATGTGGGAATGTGGGAATGTGGGGATGGGACAGTCGGTGGCTGCGGCGCGAGGTGGAGAGCCTGGTGAGAAATCCTGGGAATTGGGGAATGTGGGAATGTGGGAATGGGACGGTCGGTGGCTGCGGTGTGAGGTGGAGAGCCTGGTGAGACATCCTGGGAATCTGGGAATCTGGGAATGTGGGGATGGGACGATGGGTGGCTGCGGCGCGAGGCGGAGAGCCTGGTGAGAAATCCTGGGAATGTGGGAATCTGGGAATGTGGGAATCTGGGAATGTGGGAATGTGGGAATGTGGGAATGGGATGATGGGTGGCTGCGGTGTAAGGTGGAGAGCCTGGTGAGAAATCCCGGGAATGTGGGGATGTGGGAATGTGGGAATGTGGGAATGGGGGAATGTGGGAATGTGGGGATGGGTGGCTGCGGCGCGAGGTGGAGAGCCTGGTGAGAAATCCTGGGAATGTGGGAATGTGGGAATGTGGAAATGTGGGGATGGGGCGGGGGAGATCGGCCGGTTCCAGCCCTGACAGCTCCCGC
This sequence comes from Manacus vitellinus, assembly GCF_001715985.3. Taxonomy (NCBI): domain Eukaryota; kingdom Metazoa; phylum Chordata; class Aves; order Passeriformes; family Pipridae; genus Manacus; species Manacus vitellinus. The sequence continues at coordinate 35,354 of NW_021939216.1, read as the reverse complement.
TATCCCGGGTGGGGCCATCCTGGATTTGGACCCCTTTTCCCCCTTTTTCTCCCTTTTTGCCCCCTTTCCCCCCTTTTTCCCCCTT
>NW_021939216.1:32333-33677 GCF_001715985.3 Manacus vitellinus | reverse complement strand
ACCCCACGGTGTTCATGAACAACAACATTCCCCCGGTGAGTGATTCCAAACCCGGGAAAATCCCGTGGATTTGACTGCACCCCTTTTTTTGGGAACACCAGGAGCTCCCCCTTCCCTTCCCCTCACCCAGGACACAAATATTTCTCCCTTTTCCCCCCTCACTTTGGGGAAAAAACATCCTGAAAACGATAAATCCCGGGAAATGCCGGCGGGCTGGAGCCCCCAGGAATTTCCAGGAGGGATTTCTGACTCCTCTTCCCTCTTTTCCCGCCCCCAGCCGGGATTTTGTGCCTCTAATTCCCTATTTTTCCCCCCCCTCACAGCTGCTCCCGGAGAAGGAGACGGATTACAGTGAGTTCCCAGGCTTTTCCATGGATCTCCCACCCCGGGGCCGGGATTTGGGATCCTCCCAGCTTTGGGATGCTCCAGGAGGGAATTCCCACATCCCGGGGGGGGATTGGATCCCGAGGGAAGGTGGGATGGCTGGGATGGGACAGGGACACGCTGCTCCGGGCTGGGGGGTGTATTCCAGGGGTTCTGCAGCATTCCCAAGGATCCTGCAGCATTCCCAGGGCTTCTGCATCATTCCCAGGGATCCCAGGGGTCCTTCAGCATTCCCAGGGCTCCTGCAGCATTCCCAGGGGTCCCAGGGGTCCCACAGCATTCTCAGGGCTCCTGCAGCATTCCCATGTGTCCCATGAGTCCTTCAGCATTCCCAAGGATCCTGCAGCATTCCCAAGGATCCTGCAGTGTTCCCAGGGCTCCTGCAGCATTCCCAGGTGTCCTGCAGCATTCCCAAGAGTTCCACAGCATTCCCAGGGCTCCTGCATCATTCCCAGGGATCCCAGGGTTCCTGCAGTGTTCCCAGGGGTCCCACGAGTCCCACGAATCCTTCAGCATTCCCAAGGATCCTGCAGCTTTCCCAGGGCTCCCACAGCATTCCCAGATGTCCCAAGTGTTCCTCCAGCATTCCCTGGACTCCTGCTGCATTCCCAGCATTTCCAGGGCTCCTGCAGCATTCCCACAGGTCCCAGGGCTCCTGAAGCATTCCCAGGTGTCCCAGGGGTCCCACAGCATTCCCAGGACTCCAGCAGCATTTCCAGGTGTCCAGCAGCATTCCCAGCATTCCCAGGGCTCCTGCAGTGTTCCCAGGGGTCCCAGGTGTCCCACAACATTCCCAGGTGTTCTGCAGCATTCCCTGGGATCCTGCAGTGTTCCTGGGTTTCCGTAGGAGCAGCAGGATTGACTCTTTTTCCCTTCCCTTCCCTTCCCTTCCCTTCCCTTCCCTTCCCTTCCCTTCCCAAACCTTCCCAAACCTTCCCTTCCCAAACCTTCCCTTCCCAA
>NW_021939216.1:30161-30913 GCF_001715985.3 Manacus vitellinus | reverse complement strand
GAGAGTTCCCAACATTCCCAGCTCCTCCTTTGGATCCCGGGATCAATGATAGGAGAGTTTCCAACAATCCCAACTCCTCCTTTGGATCCCTGAGTCAGTGGGGGGAGCAATTCCAGCATTCCCTGCTCTTCCATTGGATTCTGAGGTCAATGGTGGGAGAGTTTCCAGCATTCCCTGTTCCTCTTTTGGATCCTTGGATCAATGATAGAAGTGTTCCCAACATTCCCAGCTCTTCCATTGGATCCTTGGGTCAGTTGGGAGAGCAATTCCAGCACTCTCTGCTCTTCCATTGGATCCTGGGGTCAATCATGAGAGAGATTCCAACATTCCCAGTTCCTCCTTTGGGTCCTTGAATCAATGATAGGAGAGTTCCCAACATTCCCAGCTCTTCCATTGGATCCTGGAGTCAATGATAGGAGAGATTCCAACATTCCCAACTCCTCCTTTGGGTCCTTGGATCCATGATAGGAGAGTTCCCAACGTTCCCAGCTCTTCCATTGGATCCTGGAGTCAATGATAGAAGTGTTCCCAACATTCCCAGTTCCTCCATTGGATCTTTGGGTCAATGGTGGGAACAATTCCAGCATTCCCAGCTCTTCCTTTGGATCTTTGGGTCAATGGTGGGAACAATTCCAGCATTCCCTGCTCTTCCTTTGGATCCTGGGGTCAATGATGGGAGAGTTTCCATCACTCCCAGCTCCTCCTTTGGGTCCTTGGATCAATGATAGGAGAGTACCCAACATTCCCAGCTC
>NW_021939216.1:28033-29614 GCF_001715985.3 Manacus vitellinus | reverse complement strand
GGATCCTTGGGTCAATGGTGGGAACAATTCCAACATTCCCTGCTCTTCCATTGGATCCTTGGGTCAATCATGGGAGAGATTCCAACATTCCCAGCTCCTCCTTTGGATCCTTGGTAGAGTTCCCAACATTCCCAGCTCCTCCTTTGGGTCCCTGGATCAATGATGGGAAAGTTTCCAACATTCCCAGATCTTCCTTTGTGTCCTTGGGAGAGTTTCCAACATTCCCAGCTCCTCCACTGGGGCCTTGGATCAATGGAGGAAGAGATTCCGACATTCCCAGCTCCTCCTTTGGATCCTTGGGTCAATGGTGGGAATAATTCCAGCATTCCCTGCTCTTCCTTTGGATCCTGGAGTCAATGGTGGGAACAATTCCAGCATTCCCTGCTCTTCCATTGGGTCCTTGGATCAATGATAGGAGAGTTTCCAACAATCCCAACTCTTCCATTGGATCCTGAGGTCAATGGTGGGAACAATTCCAGCATTCCCTGTTCCTCCATTGGATCCTTGGATCAATGATAGGAGAGTTTCCAGCATTCCCAACTCTTCCATTGGATCCCTGAGTCAGTGGGGGGAGCAATTCCAGCATTCCCTGCTCTTCCATTGGATCCTGGGGTCGATGATAGGAGAGATTCCAACATTCCCAGCTCCTCCTTTGGGTCCTTGGGAGAGTTTTGGGAGAGTTTCCAACATTCCCAGCTCCTCCATTGGGTCCCTGGGAGAGTTCCCAACGCTCCCAGTTCCTCCATTGGATCCTTGGATCAATGGTGGAAGAGATTCCAGCATTCCCAGCTTTTCCATTGGATCCTGGGGTCAATGGTGGGAACAATTCCAGCATTCCCAGCTCCTCCATTGGCTCCTTGGGTCAATGGTGGGAATAATTCCAACATTCCCAACTCCTCCATTGGATCCTGGGGTCATTGGTGTGAGAGATTCCAGCATTCCCTGCTCTTCCATTGGATCCTTGGATCAATATTAGGAGAGATTCCAACATTCCCAGCTCTTCCTTTGGATTCTTGGACCAATGATAGGAGAGTTTCCAACATTCCCAACCCTTCCATTGGATCCTTGGGTCAGTTGGGGGAGCAATTCCAGCACTCTCTGCTCTTCCATTGGATCCTGAGGTCGATGATAGGAGAGATTCCAGCATTCCCAGCTCCTCCTTTGGATCCTGTGGTCATTGGTGGGAACAATTCCAACATTCCTGGATCCTCCTTTGGGTCCTTGGATCAATATTAGGAGAGATTCCAACATTTCCAGCTCCTCCATTGGATCCTGGGGTCAATGGTGGGAACAATTCCAGCATTCCCAGCTCCTCCTTTGAGTCCTTGGATCCATGACAGGAGAGTTCCCAACATTCCCAGCTCCTCCTTTGGGTCCTTGGGATCAATGATAGGAGAGATTCCAACATTCCCTGTTCCTCCTTTGAGTCCTTGGATCCATGATAGGAGAGTTCCCAACATTCCCTGTTCCTCCTTTGGATCCTTGGATCCATGACAGGAGAGTTCCCAACATTCCCTGCTCTTCCATTGGGTCAATGATAGGAGAGTTCCCAACATTCCCAGCTCCTCCTTTGGCTCCTTG
>NW_021939216.1:23188-24285 GCF_001715985.3 Manacus vitellinus | reverse complement strand
AAGCTCCAGGCCAAGCTCCAGGCCCAGCTCCTCCGGGGGAATCCGGGCCCGGAGTGAGGGAGCCGGGGCGGGAGGAGGAGCCGGAGCGGGAGGGAAGTCCCGTCCTTTCGTTTAAATCGGTTCATTCGGGGTCGTTCGGTTGCCCGAGGAACTCCCACGTCCTGGTTTATTCCCCCTTCACAACCCACATCCTGATTTATTCCCCCTCCTGTCCCACATCCCGACTAGTCCTCCTCCTGTCCCACATCCCAAATTATTCCTCCTATCCCACATCCCAATTATTCCTCCTCCTGTCCCACATCCCAATTATTCCCCCTTCCCAACCCACATCCCAATTTATTCCTCCTTCACAACCCACATCCCAACTATTCTCCCTCCTATCCCACATCCCAACTATTCCTCCTCCTGTCCCACATCCCAACTATTCCTCCTCCTGTCCCACATCCCAATTATTCCCTCTTCACAACCCACATCCCAACTATTCCCCCTCCTCTCCTGCATCCCAATTTATTCCCCTTCCTATCTTACATCCCAGTTTATTCCCCTTCCAACCCACATCCCAATTATTCCTCCTCCTATCCCACATCCTGACTATTCTCCTTCCTATCCCATATCCCAGCTATTCCTCCTCCCATCCCACATCCCAGTTATTCCCCTTCCAACCCACATCCCAACTATTCCCCCTCCTATCCCACATTCCAGCTATTCCTCCTCCTCTCCCACATCCCAATTTATTCCCCTTCCCAACCCACATCCCAATTATTCCTCTTCCTCTCCCACATCCCAATTATTCCCCTTCTATCCCACATCCCAACTATTCCTCCTTCTATCCCACATCCCAACTATTCCCCTTCCTATTCCATATCCCAGCTATTCCCCCTCCTCTCCCACATCCCAATTTATTCTCCTTCCCAACCCATGTCTCAATTATTCCTCTTCCCAACCCACATTCCAAATTACTCCCCCTCCTCTCCCACATCCCAGCTTATTCCCCTTCCCAACCAACATCCCAGTTATTCCCCTTCCTATCCCACATCCCAACTATTCCTCCTCCTGTCCCACATCCCAAATTATTCCTTCTCTCCCACATCCCAACT
>NW_021939216.1:17013-18333 GCF_001715985.3 Manacus vitellinus | reverse complement strand
CCTAGATCATTCCCGCCAGGTAGGGGGGCAGGAAGAGCCCGGCGGTTCCCAGCAGGCAGACGATGATGAAGATCCAGAGGAAGATGCGGTCGATCACCATGGCAACGTACTTCCAGTCCTCCTTCACCTGCCCAGGGAGAGGGGAGGGGGCTCAGCCCGGGAATGGGATCCATCCCGGCATTCCCGAGGGTCCTTTGGGATTGGGAGACCACCCGGGGCTTCCTCTGGAATTCCTGAGGGTGAGGAGTTATCCCGTGTCTTGGGAAACCCTTGGAATATCAGGGCTGGGAGCTGTGGGTGTGGGAAGAGGATCCATCCCGCCATTCCCGAGGATCCTTTGGGACTGGGAGACCACCCAGGGCTTCCTCTATCATTCCTGAGAGGGAGGAGTTATCCCGTGTCTTGGGAAACCCCTGGAATTTCCCAGGAAACCCTGGGCTGGGGGATGGAGCTCTCTAGGGGTGGAAAATCCAGGGAACCAGGTGTGGATCCCACCACTGATCCCTCAGGGAGATTCCAGGGAATCAACCACTGATCCCTCAGGGAGGGATTCCAGGGATCCCACCACTGATCCCTCAGGGAGATTCCAGGGAATCAGCCATGGAGATCCCACCACTGATCCCTCAGGGAGATTCCAGGGAATCAGCCATGGATCCCTCAGGGAGATTCCAGGGAATCAGCCATGGATCCCACCACTGATCCCTCAGGGAGATTCCAGGGAACCAGCCATGGAGATCCCACCACTGATCCCTCAGAGAGATTCCAGGGAACCAGCCGTGGATCCCTCAGGGGGATTCCAGGGATCCCACCACTGATCAATCAGGGAGATTCCAGAGAACCAACCATGGATCCCTCAGGAGATTCCAGGGAACCAGTCATGGATCCCACCAGTGATCCCTCAGGGAGATTCCAGGGAATCAGCCATGGATCCCTCAGGGAGACTCCAGGGAACCAGGTGTGGATCCCACCACTGATCCTTCAGGGAGATTCCAGGGAATCAGCCATGGATCCCTCAGGGAGATTCCAGGGAATCTGCCATGGATCCCTCAGGAAGATTCCAGGGAATCAGCCGTGGATCCCTCAAGGAGATTCCAGGGAACCAACTGTGGAGATCCCACCACTGATCCCTCAGGGAGACTCCAGGGAACCAGCCATGGATCTCTCAGGGAGATTCCAGGGAATCTGCCATGGATCCCTCAGGGAGATTCCAGGGAATCAACCATGGATCCCTCAGGGAGAATCCAGGGAATCAGCCACTGATCCCTCAAGGAGATTTCAGGGAACCAACTGTGGAGATCCCACCACTGATCCCTCAGGGAG
>NW_021939216.1:11702-12753 GCF_001715985.3 Manacus vitellinus | reverse complement strand
GGGATGGAGAGAGGAATGGGATTGGATTGGGATTGGGAGAGGAATGGGATTGGGAGGAGAATGGGATGGGGAGAGGAAGGGAATTGAGAGGAATGGGATTGAGAGGAATGGGATGGAGAGAGGAATGGGATTGAGATTGAGATTGGGACTGGGATTGGGATTGGGAGAGGAATGGAATTGGGAGAGGAATGGGATTGGAATGGGATTGGGAGAGGGATGGGATGGAGAGAGGAATGGGATGGGAGTAGGAATGGGATGGGGATTGGAATGAGATTGGGAGAGGAATGGGATTGGGAGAGGGATGAGGTAGGAATGGGACTGGGATTGGGAGAGGAATGGGTTTGGGAGAAGAATGGGATTGGGATTGGGATTGGGAGAGGAATGGGTTTGGGAGAAGAATGGGATTGGGATTGGGATTGGGATTGGGAGAGGAATGGGATGGAGACAGGAATTGGATGGGGAGTTGTATTTTATCTGGGAACGGGGCAAAATTCCCAACTAAATCTCAATTTAATGGCAATTCCAATTGCCCTTGGGGGTGTTGGGAAGAAAACTGAGATTCCCAGCCCATGGAATGTCGTGTGTTGGTGGCAACTGGAAGCAAATTCCCTGGTTTTTACCCCACAATTCCCACTTTTTGAGCAGGCACGGGGCAGATTTGGGATCCCAGAGAGGTGCATCCCTGTGGGAATGACCCCGAGTACCAGCAGAGATTCCAGGAAAATGGAATGTCGTGTGTTGGTGGCAGCTGGAAGCAAATTCCATGTTTTTCCCATGGCAGGATTGGGATCCAGCCCATCCCAAGCTCCTCCCACTGCCGGGAAGGATCCCAGGGGTTGGATTTTATCTGGGAATGGGGCAAAATTCCCAACTAAATCTCAATTTAATGGGAATTCCCATTGCCCTTGGGGGTGTTGGGAGATTCCCAGCCCATGGAATGTCGTGTGTTGGTGGCAGCTGGAAGCGAATCCCGTGTTTTTCCCCCATAATTCCCACTTTTTGAGCAGGCACGGGGCGGATTTGGGATCCCAGAGGCGCATCCCAGTGGGAA
>NW_021939216.1:6597-7616 GCF_001715985.3 Manacus vitellinus | reverse complement strand
GAGGGAAAAGCGGGAGTCGGGAAATGGGGATTTGTGGGATTTGTTCCTTGGGATATTGCAGGGGATAACAGGGAACATCCCGAGGCTCCAGGATCTTATCCCAGGATTTATTCCTTGGGATATTTTGGGGGATCACAGGGAACATCCCAAAGCTCCAGGATCTTGTCCCAGGATTTGTTCCTTGGGATATTTGATGCAGATCCCAGGGAACATCCCAGGGCACATCCCAAAGCTCCAGGATCTTGTCCCAGGATTTTTTCCATGGGATATTTTGGGGGATCCCAGGGAACATCCCAGGGAACATCCCAAGGCTCCAGGATCTTATCCCAGGATTTATTCCTTGGGATATTGCAGGGGATCCCAGGGAACATCCCAGGGAACAGCCCAAGATCCAGGATTTGTTCCTTGGGATATTTTGGGGCATCACAGGGAATATCCCAGGGAACATTCCAAGGCTCCAGGATCTTGTCCCAGGATTTGTTCCTTGGGATATTTCATGGAGATCCCAGGGAACATCCCAGGGAACATCCCTGGACACATCCCGAAGCTCCAGGATCTTATCTCAGGATTTATTTCATGGGATATTTTGGGGGATCACAGGGAACATTCCAAGGCTCCAGGATCTTATCCCAGGATTTTTTCCATGGGATATTTTGGGGGATCCCAGGGCACATCCCAGGGAACATCCTAGGGAACATCCCAAAGCTCCAGGATCTTATTCCAGGATTTATTCCTTGGAATATTGCAGGGGATTCCAGGGAACATCCCAGGGAACATCCCAAAGCCCCAGGATCTTATCCCAGGATTTATTCCTTGGGATATTGCAGGGGATAACGGGGAACATCCCAGGGATCTTTTGGGAATGGGGAGGGTGTTCTCCCACTGGGATGAGGAGCGGGATGGGAACAGGGATGTTTGGGGCAAGGGAGGGAATTCTCCCTTTGGGAGACAACGATGGGATGACGGCAGGAATATTTTGGGAATGAGAGTGGGACACCAAGGGGATGGGAACAGGGATA
>NW_021939216.1:0-2126 GCF_001715985.3 Manacus vitellinus | reverse complement strand
CGTGTGATGGGGTCACGTGTGTGATGGGGTCACGTGTGTGATGGGGTCACGTGGTCGATGACGTCACACATTCAATGACGTCACAGATACAGCAACGTCACACATGCAATGACATCATATGTGTGATGAGGTCACACATACAGTGACGTCATGTGTGTGATGATGTCACACATACAATGACGTCACACGTGTGGAGACATCACACGTACAAGGACCTCATGTGTACGATGATGTCACGTGTGTGATGACGTCACACGTACCATGACACCACCGGTGACGATGTCACACACAATGACATCATGCAGACAATGAGGTCTCATGTGTGATGACGTCACACGCACAATGACGTCACAGATATGATGTGGTCACGTGTGTGATGACGTCACACATACAACGATGTCACGTGCATGGAGACATCACACGTACAATGACGTCACACATACGATGACGTCACACATACAATGATGTCACATGTGTGATGACATCACACGTTCAATGACGTCACACCTACAGTGAGGTCACGTGTGTGATGAGGTCACACATACAATGACATTGCCTGTGGTGCCATCACACGTACAATGACATCACACCTACAATGATGTCACGTGTGTGATGACGTCACAGGTGCCATGACACCGCCGGTGACGATGTCACACATACAATGACGTCACGCAGACAACGAGGTCTCGTGTGTGATGACATCACACGCACAGTGACGTCACAGATATGATGTGGTCACGTGCGTGATGACGTCGCACGTACAAATGACATTGCCCGTGACGACATCACACGTACGATGACGTCACACCTACGATGACGTCACACATACAACGATGTCACGTGCATGGAGACATCACACGTACAATGACGTCACACATACGATGACGTCACACATACAACGATGTCACGTGCATGGAGACATCACATGTACAGTGATGTCACACCTACGATGACATCACACATACAACGATGTAATATCTGTGGTGACATCACACGTACGATGACGTCACACGTGCAGTGAGGTCACGTGTGTGGAGACATCACACGTACAATGACGTCACACATACAATGACATCACACGTGCAGTGAGGTCACGTGTGTGATGATGTCACTGAACAATGACATTGTCTGTAGTGCCATCACATGTACAATGACATCACACATACAATGATGTCGTGTGTGTGATGTCATCACACGTGCAGTGACGCCACACGTACAATGACGTCACACGTGTGATGCCATCACAGACACGATGACGTCACACGTACAATGACATCGCCTGTGGTGCCCTCGCACGTACGATGACGTCACATGTCATCACATGACATCAGAGCATGAGGGGGTGCCCACATGTGATGTCACCATACATGACACTCTATGTGTGACATCACTGTGTGTGTGATGTCATCACACACGTGACATCACCGTGTGTGTGACGTCACTGTATGCGCGCTGTCATCACACGTGTGGTGTCGTGTGTGTGATGTCATTGTTCGTGTGACATCATCACCCACGGGGTGACATTGTACGTGTGACGTCACTGCGTGTATGACGTCATCACAGACATGACATCGTGTGCGTGATGTCATCTCACATGTGACGTCATTGTGTGTGATGTCACTTCGTATATGTCATCACACACGTGACGTCATTGTACTGTGATGTCATCACACACGTGACATCATTGTATGTGCGATGTCACTGTATTTGTGACGTCACTGCACGTATGACGTCATCACACACGTGGCATCACTGCATGTGTGAATGATTGCATGTGTGATGTCATCACGTGTTTGATGTCATCGTACGTGTGATATCGCACATGTGACGTCATCATGTGTGCTGTCATCGCACAGATGTCGTTGTACACGCGTGCGATGACGTCACAGGCGCGATGACGTCACGGGTGCAGTGACATCACATGAGGGTCCCCCCGTCCCATCCCCTCCCGTCCTCTCCCGCCCCCGTGGGTCAAACCCATTCCCAGAGCACGAGGGTGCCCAGGACACCCCAAATCCCAGGATACCCCAAATCCCAGGATCCCCCAAATCCCTGGAGCCCCCAAATCCCTGGAGCCCCCAAATCCCAGGATCCCCCAAATCTCAGGACACCGCAAATCCCGGGAT
>NW_021939215.1:0-1599 GCF_001715985.3 Manacus vitellinus | reverse complement strand
ATGAGAGCTAGCTGAAATTTAGTGCTGGCTTGATCTCCATGTGGATAATTAGTCATGATTTCTGAGACTTGGATTAGTAGAAATACACCCTGTCCATGCAGGGCAGCACCTATCTGCTACCCTTTACTACAAGTGGCATTGTGTTCACTGTGGGAATTAAGTGCAGCAAGACTTCCCTGATTATGCCAATATCAGAGATACTTGTTTTAATTGCCATTCAGCTAAAAGCTTTTTCATTTTGTGGCTGTTCACTAGAGTTTCTTGTTTATATAGTAGTTTCTGTTTCTGTGCATGAAATCTAAGTGTAAATAAAGCTAAGGTGATGCAAATGTAGTATCTACCCAGGAGTTCATTCTGAGGTGCCCATCAACTGCAACTGCTAGTGCCCATCCAAGCAACTGCTGAACAGATGCTTGGAACATACCTGCATAAGGAAGTGCTTTGTACTCTGGAAGCTTTGGATTTTTTCTGTCCCCTGTGTATGAGAGTGTGCTCACTGCTCAGGTGCCAGCTTCTAGTACTGTCTGTTGCCTTGCTGTGAAAGGTTTGTGTATTGGCTGTATGTGCCATGGGTTTGGTAGTGGTGGGAGGGGGGCTGCAGGGGTGGCCTCTGTAGAAAGAGGTAAGGGGCTGCCTAGTTCATATTTTTGTTTCCTAGTACCTATATCTTTTTACAGTGGATGTGCCTGACCATTTTACTCCCTGCTAGGACTCTTCCATGTAATTGATTTCAGCAATAGTGCTTCCAAAATGGGGATACAAGAAAGTTTTTTGCAAGTATTTTAGTTGTGGAAATAGTTGTCCTAGTAGACAGGAATGGCTGTGTTAATACTAGCAGCTTTAATATATGTCCTATTTTGGAAGCTTTTATATAAGTCTGTCTTCTGGGGAACATGGTATTTGGCAAATAAATGCCATGATGATTGCTCAGGAATACTGGGAAAATAGAAGCCTATCTTACCAGTAATTTCTACATCTCTTATACATGAAGCAGAAGAGAGAATTAATTACCTTTGTTTTTATTTATGCCTACATTCTGTAGCTGTAGCTGGAGATTTTGGTCTTGTACCCCCCTAAGTGGAAGTAAAGCCTAGGAAATAGCTGGAGAAATGAGGAAAAATCAACTACAGTTACTGACTTCACTAACTTCTGACCCTGGCATGGGGAGGAAGAGATATTTATTTTAAGGGATTCTCATCAAGGAGGTAATTAGCTTTATAAAAACCCCTGGTTTGATTCAGATAACAGGATTATAAATGCAGTGCATGATCTATAATTACTTGTTGGAGTTATAAGTCTTCTTTTACATAGCAACTAAAACCAAAACAGTTGGTAAGTAAATGAGACCTGGTTTCTCCTGAACATTGGGATTTTCACATCTCCTCAGCTCATAATCCTAAAATCATTATCTGTACAACAAAATAATTTTTCAAGGTTTTTCCATTTAGCTGTTCTCAAGATCCTGAATAGAAGCAGAAGGGCATATGAGGGGTATTACTTTAAGATGTAAAAGGGGGAGCTATTTCAAATCACAATTCTTTCCTAAAATGTTAATTAATGGTTTCACACATTTTTATCATGTTAAGGGTGAAAGGCTAA
>NW_021939214.1:0-1509 GCF_001715985.3 Manacus vitellinus | reverse complement strand
TGTCACAGGAGATCTGTGATGTCAATGAGGATGATTTGATGTCATAAGAGACATACGATGTCACAGAGGGGATATGATGCCATAGAGTAGGATGTGATGTGAAAGGGAACTGTGAAGTCACAGAGGATGATGTGATATCACATAGGAGGATTTGATGTCACAGAGGAGGATGTGATGTCACAGGAGAGCTGTGATGTCGCAGAGAAGGATGTGATGTCACAGAGGAGCTGTTATGTTACCGGGGAGAATATGATGTCACAGGAGATGTGTGATGTCACAGAGGAGGATGTGATGTCATAAGAGACATGCGATGTCATGGAGGGGATTTGATGTCACAGAGGAGGATGTGATGTCAGAGAGGAGATTGTGATGTCGTAGGAAGCATGTGATATCAGGAACGAGGTGATGTCATAGGCGAGCTCCGACGTCACAGAGGAGGATGTGATGCCATGGGGAGTATGTGATGTCACAGAGGAGCATGTGATGTCACAGGAGATCTGTGATGTCGCAGCGGAGGATGTGCTGTCTCAGGAAGCATGCAATGTCCCAGAGGAGAATGTGATGTCCCAGAGGAAGATTAAATGTCAGAGAGGAGGCTATGATGTCACAGGAGAGCTGTGATTTCATAGGCGAGCTGTGATGTCACAAAGGAAGATGTGATGTCATAGGAGAGATGCGATGTTGCAGGGGGGGATGCGATGTCCCGGGGAACTGTGATGTCACAGAAGAGGATGTGATGTCACATGGAGCTGTCTTGTCCCAGAGGAGCATGTGATGTCACAGGGGGAATGTGATGTCACAGAGGAGGATAGGATGTGACTGGGAACGTGTAATCTCATAGTGGAGGATGTGATGTCATAGAAGACATGCGATGTAACAGAGGCAGATGTGATTTCACAGGAAGCATGTGATGTCACATAAAGGATGAGATGTCACAGGAGAGTTGTCTTGTCAAAGAGGAGGATGTGATGTCACAGAGGAGGATGCAAGGTCACCGGAGACATGCGATGTCACAGCGGGGATGTGATGTCACAGAGGTGGATGTGATGTCATAGAAGATATGCGATGTCACAGAGGGGATGTGATTTCACAGCGGAGGATATGATGTCACAGGGAGGATATCGTGTAATAGGAGACATGTGATGACATAGAGGAGGATGTGACGTCACCGGGAGTTTTGATGTCACAGGGGAGGATGTGATGTTACAGAGGAGGATGTGATGTCACAGGTTGCTGTGATGTCACAGGGCCTGATGTGATGTCACAGAGGAGGATGCGAGCTCACCGAGAAGAATATGATGTCATAGGAGACAAACGATGTCACAGAGGAGGATGTGATGTCACAGAGGAGGATGTGATGTCACGGAGGAGGATTTGATGTCACAGGAGAACTGTTATGTCACAGAGGAGGATGTGATGTCACAGAGGAGGATTTGATGTCACAGAGGAGGATGAGATGTTACAGGAGAGCTGTCTTGTCACAGAGGAGGATGTGATGTCACAGAGGGT
>NW_021939213.1:0-2296 GCF_001715985.3 Manacus vitellinus | reverse complement strand
GAAGCAAGCAGAAAACCTGTGTGTTTCTTCACACAACCACATGCATCATTTCAAGTGCCTGGGCATTAGTCACGTTTGCACTCTTCCCCTTTCCTTTTGCTTGAATCTTTTCATTGGTTGTGGAATTTATGTATTAGGAAGTGTTTTGTGGTTTGTTGCATATGGTGACATGATTTTTTGCTATATGGACCATACCAAAGCAGAGATAAACTGTCTAGGTTTCTGCCATTCAGAAGGACTGGAGCTGATCCATCTGATCTCTTAAATTATGTTCCTTCTTGAAGTCTTTACTTTCTGCTAACATCATATTTGCTAACTGTAAAAAATATCCATCTGACATTTTGAAAAGAAAAGGTAAGCAACATGGCAACATAGACTAATACCCAGACATTAACTTTTCAAACACCAGCTCCTAAGGGCACAGGAGCAGGCAATCCCCAAATGTTGGAAGTCAAGCAGGCAAGGCAAAAGGCCAGCTTGGCTGAGCAGGGATCTTCTCTTGGAAATAGTGCAAAAAAGGAAGGTGTATGCCCAGTGGAAGCAAGGTCAAGTGACATGGGAAGAATACAGAGATGCTGCTTGCCACTGTAGGGAGAAACTTTGTGCCACCAAAGCTCAAGTGGAGTTGAAGCTGCCAGAAATGTGGGGGACAATACAAAGAGTTTTTCAAATATATTAATGGCAATAGGCAGTATAGAAATATCATTGGCCCATTCCAGCATGAAGATGGTCATCTCCCAAACAGGGAGAGAGACAAGACAGAGGTGTTTAATGCTTTCTTTGCCTCTGTCTTCAACACAGATGATGGACCAAGAGGGTCACAGTGCCCTGAGCTGGAGGGCCATGACTATGAGAATGATCAGCTCCCAGTCAACCCTGAAATTGTGTGGGATCTGCTGCTCCAGTTGGATCCCTACAAATCTATGGGACCTGATGGGAAACATCCCAGAATCCTCAAAGAACCCACTGATGTCATTGCGAAACCTCTACTCGATTTTTGAGTGGTCTTGGGAATACAGGGAGGTCCCAGCTGACTGGAAGCTGGTGAACATTGTCCCAATTTGCAAGAAGGGCAAGAAAGAGGACCCTGGGAACTAGAGGCCTGTCAGTCTCACTTTAGTGCCTGGTAAAGTTGCAGAGATTATTCTGNGGGTCACAGTGCCCTGAGCTGGAGGACCATGACTATGAGAATGATCAGCTCCCAGTCAACCCTGAAATTGTGCAGAATCTGCTCCAGCTGGATCCCTACAAATCTATGGGACCTGACGGGATACATCCCAGAATCCTCAAAGAGCCCACTGATGTCATTGCGAAACCTCTACTCGATTTTTGAGTGGTCTTGGGAATACAGGGAGGTCCCAGCTGACTGGAAGCTGGTGAACATTGTCCAAATTTGCAAGAAGGGCAAGAAGGAGGACCCTGGGAACTAGAGGCCTGTCAGTCTCACTTTAGTAAAGTAAACTTTGGTAAAGTTACAGAGATTATTCTGGGGGGTGTTGGAAAACACGTGAAAGACTGTGCAGTCATTGGTCACAGCCAGCAAGGCTTCATGAGAGGAAAGTCCTGCTTGTCCAACCTGATTTCCTTTCATGACAAGGTAAAACACCAAGTTGATTGAGGGAAGCCAGCTGATGTAACTTTTTCGATTTCAGTAAAGCTTTTGATACGGTCTCTCACAGGATCCTTCTGCACAAACTGTCCAGCAAACAGCTGGATAAGTGGTGGGTGAGTAATTGGCTCATGAGTTGAGCACAGGGTAACAGTGAATGGGGTAACATCAGACTGGTGAAATGTCACTAGTGGGGTTCCAGAGGGCTCCACCTTGGTCCCTGTGCTTTTCAACATCTTCACAACTGACTTGTAAACAGGACTGGAAGGGGTACTAAGCAAGTTTGCAGATAACACAAAAGTCGGAGGAGCTGTTGACTCCCTCAAAGGCAGGGAGGACCTGGACAAATTGGAGGACTGGGCAATCACCAACCGTATGAAGTTCAACACAGGAAAGTGCCGGATTCTGCACCTGGGATTGCCCAACGCCGAAGGTACGTGCAGACTGGGGAATGAGATACTGGAAAGCAGTGCCATGGGGGTCCTGGTTGATGGCAGGTTGAATATGAGTCAGCAGCACCCTGGCAGCCAGGAGGGCCAACTGTGTCCTTGGGGGCATCAGGCACAGCATTGCCAGCTGGCTGAGGGAGGGGATTGTCTGACTCTGCTCTGCACTGGTGTGACCTCACCTTGAGCACTGTGTGCAGTTTGGGGCACCACAATATAAGAAAGACATTAAGCTGTTAGA
>NW_021939212.1:0-2887 GCF_001715985.3 Manacus vitellinus | reverse complement strand
GGAAAATGAAACTCAAGGGACAATTCTAGAACAATTGTCTGGTGTGCCAGGGAATTGGGAAACTGGGCCATTTTTAATGCTGTGGCTTTTAAATTGGGAAAGCAGTGGTTGGCTCCCCAGTTTTTGTATTTCCCCAATTCCCCAAAGCCTCTGCTTGGGAGAGATCTCTTGGCAAAATGAAATGCCACAATCCAATTTAAAAATGGTCCAAGATAGGTTATTATTGCAGAGCCTAATTCTGTGGAAGTTTCTGGTTTTGCCTGAGAGTCTCCAAAAGCAGAAGTAATCCATCTGCCACCATCACCTGGGGATGCAGTGGTTCCAACAGGATGGGCTGGAGAGGTGCCTCCATGATCCAAGAGAGCAGAACCCGTGAGAATTCCAGTGAAACCTGGAGTGGGGTTGGTGGGGCCAAAGCAATGTCCTTTGCAAATAGACAGTTGTAAGGGATTCTCACCCTTTGTAGAACAATTGGTGAAATTTTGCTTGTGAAAAGAACGTGAATCTAAATGGAATGCTCCAGTTTTGCCAGTCAAGCAGGCAAATGGAAGGCTATGCCAGTTAGTCCAAGACCTCAGAGCTATAAAGAATAGAGTAGAAGATATACAAGCAGTTGTAGGGAATCCTTACACTTTGCTAACTCCCCTAACTGAGAGTTTAATATGTTTCACAGGATTAGATTTGAAAGCTGCCTTTTTCTGTCTCCCTTTGAGTTGGGAAAGTCAAGAGCTTTTTGCTTTCCAATGGCAAAATGCAAAGACGGGGAGGAAAACCCATCTGACTTTGGTGGTCCTCTTGCAGGGGTTTAAAAATAGCCCCCCAATATTTGGAACTGAATTGGCAAAGGGAATGGAGGAATGGGGAAGTCCAAACCCACCCTCTTGGAGCCTTATTGCAGTGTGTGGATGATCTTTTGAGCAAAATTTGCTCCAGGAGGCTGGGCAGTTACCCCAAGTGGGCAAATAATAGTCCCTGAGCCAATCTCCTGTGACCTGGTGGATGGGGAACATGAGGGTATTCCTTGGAGTGAAGCAAATTATTGAAACATTTGCCCAAGTGGGTTCTTGGTCCAAAACTGACCCCAGTTGTACAAGCAGTGAGTCAGCAGTGTGGTGTGTGCAAGAGAAATAATCCAAACCCTGCCAGTGGAGTGGGAAGAGGTGATGGAAAATGCAGAAATGCTGCAGGTGAATGTTGGCAGATGGATGTGACTGAATTGCCCAGAAAAGGGGGGTGTAAAGATCTCCTAGTCTTGGGGGATACCTTCTCTGGGTGGCCAGAGGCTGTTCCTTGTTGCACTAAGCAGGTTGGGAAAGAGACTGCAATGCTGTTCAGTGCAATCCTCCCTGTATTTGGGATGCCTTTGGGAATGTCATCAGACAGAGGTTCCCACTTGACTGCAGAAACAAAATGCTTCACTCTTGTTTTGCTCTTCTGACAACAGTTCAAACACTGTTGACATGGGAGGAAAATTTACATGTCTTTTTAGTGCCAAATGTGATCCAAGTGTTGCCTACAAGTGTCTGTATTAAGTAAGCAAGACTCTGTAATGAATCTGGAACCTGTGTGTGTAATGTAAAGCCCTGTGTGGCTGTCCCTGAAGTGCTGAGGCTGAACAACAGCCCCTGAGCCAAAGCTGAGCTCTAGATGAACCTTCCAACCTAATGGGCTGTGTCTCCATGTATCTGCTCATCAGCTCAAACTGGGTCTGTTTGTTGGTACAAATGTGGTGTGATGGGACTCCACCTGTGTATCTGCTCCTGAACCAAACAGGTGTGCTTATTAGNCTGTGTGTGTAATGTAAAGCCCTGTGTGGCTGTCCCTGAAGTGCTGAGGCTGAACAACAGCCCCTGAGCCAAAGCTGAGCTCTAGATGAACCTTCCAACCTAATGGGCTGTGTCTCCATGTATCTGCTCATCAGCTCAAACTGGGTCTGTTTGTTGGTACAAATGTGGTGTGATGGGACTCCACCTGTGTATCTGCTCCTGAACCAAACAGGTGTGCTTATTAGGGAGATCTGTTAGTCTGGGCTCATTAGTGAATCCTGTTTGTATCTGTTCCTTAACCAAATATGTCTGATTGTGAGCAAAATCTGATCTTTATCTTTCTGTATCTGGAGAGTGGTCGAGGCCATGGCAGTCGATGTCTGGCCTTGTTTGGCAGTGGATGGGGCAGGGGGAGCCTTGGTTTGGGAGAAGCAGAACATTGCTCCCAAGATTCTGCTCTGGCCAAATAAGGAACAATAGAATGTTAGAGAAGTCCTGGAGAATTGGATCAGGGCTGGAACTCAAGCAAACAGGATGTGAGCTGAGCTCTGGGGACCCAGAGAAGATCAAACCAAACGTGACAGTCTCTGTGGGGAAAACCAGTGATGCTGAGAACCGAGGTCAAGAAGCAGACACCTGAGCTTTGGGGGCACCAGATGCCAAAAAACCCACCTGAGACCCCCAGAGAAGAGCCCAAATGACCAAATAGGGACTTGCAATGGGGGTGTGACTGTGTAAAGCACAGTAATGGACATGTGTTCAGTAAGGGGGAATACCCAATGCCTCTGGAATCAGTGTGTGTAATCCCAAGCCCTGCCTGTGTCCCTGAGCAGGCTGGATTAGAAGAACTCTCCTGCAGGCGTCCAGCACGCTGCCCTAAAGAATGCCTGCTTCTTAACACCTCCCAGCTGGGGTTAAGGAGTTGCTTTCTGCTGCTTTTGGGCACCATTTCTGGCCCCAGATGGGCCCCTCTGCCTGATCTCCCGTGGATCCGAGGGGTCTCTGGATCTTCACGCCGGCCCCAGGACTTTCCTGGAGAAGAGCACAGATCCCCGGACTGGTCTGGGATGGGGGAAGATCCCACTGGACAATAAGGCATTCTTTTGGGGAATCCTGTCCCT
>NW_021939211.1:0-1510 GCF_001715985.3 Manacus vitellinus | reverse complement strand
AAACCCCATAGAGTGCCAAGTGCCATAAGAGCTGATTTTTGGCTTCGCTGAGATTCTCTCTGGTTTCACTGGGTGTAGCTGGCACATCTGGAGCAAAGGGTGTGGGCAAAAGTACATCCTTAAAAGGGTCCAGTACAAATCATGTCACAAGATTATCAATTTCTCTAATTGAGGAAGGCAATTAGATACAGAACTGAATTTTTCTACCTCCTCTTTCCACACTGCTGCTGAATTCCTTCAACATGCCCTGTGAGCAGTCCCAGTGCTCTGTGCTTCACACCATAAGGGACTTGCTTAACAGGGAACAAACACCTCAGAGACAAAAGGTGCCACCACAGAAAGGTCTTTACTGCCCAAGAAGTGCCCAGGCTACCCCAACAACTGCGCCTCAAAACTAAAGCTTCCAGACTTTTTTTTCCTGGTGGAAAGAGCTCCCGATTCCCTTTTTTCAGCCCTGCTCTGCAATGGCCGGTCCCACCTTTTAAAAAATTGAATCCAAATGAAGATTCCTGCCAGACAAAAGGTGCCATCACAGAAAGGTCTTGGTGCTCAAGAAGTGCCCAGGCTGCCCCAAAAACTGCACCTGAAAACAAAAGCTTCCAGACTTGTTTTCCTTAGAGAAAGAGCTGCTGTTCCCTTTTTTCAACCCTGCTCTGCAATGGCCGGTCCCACCTCCTGAAAAATTGAATCCAGATGAAGATTCTTCCCAGAAAAATGGTGCCACCACAGAAAACTCCTCCTCCCCAAGAAGTACCCAGGCTGCCCCAACTACACCTGAAGCCAAAGGATCAAGACTTTTTTTCCGGGTGGAAAGAGCTGGTGTTCCGTTTTTTCAGCCCTGCACTACAATGGCTGGTCCTGCCTCCTGGAAAATTTAATGTAAAAGAACATTCCTGCCAGACAAAAGGTACCACTACAAAAAACTCTTCCTGTCCATGAAGTGCCAAGGCTGCTCCAACAACTGCACCTCAAAACAAAAGCTTCTAGACTTCTTTTCCTGGTAGAAAGAGCTGCTGTTCCCTTTTTTCAGCCCTGCGCTCCAATGGCCCGTCCGACCTCCTGGAAAATTCAATGTAAATGAAGATTCCTGCCAGACAAAAGGTGCCACCACAGAAAGGTCTTCCTGCCCAAGAAGTGCCCAGACTGCCCCAACAACTGCACCTCAAATCCACAGCTTCCAGCCTTTTTTTCCTGGTGGAAAGAGCTGCTGTTCCCTTTTTTCAGGCCTGCGCTGCAATGGCCGGTCCCACCTCCTGAAAAATGGAATCCAACTGAAGATTCCTGCCAGACAAAAGGTACCACCACAGAAAACTCTTTGTTCCCGAAGAAGTGCCCAGGCTGCCCCACCGACTACACTTCAAGGCCAAATGATCCAGACTTTTTTCCCTGTGGAAAGAGCTGCTGTTCAATTTTTTCAGCCCTGCAATGCAATGGCTTGTCCCACCTCCTGAAAAATTTACTCCAAATTAAGATTTCTGCCAGACAAAAGGTGCCACCACAGAAAACTCTT
>NW_021939210.1:92867-93918 GCF_001715985.3 Manacus vitellinus | reverse complement strand
GTGTTTAGCTTTGCATTTCCTTCACTCTTTTGTGCTTCCAACACACACACCCCAGTCTGGGCAGAGTCTGGTCCCCCAAAGAACACAAGACCTGACTAGTTGTGGCTCCTGCTGCAGTGACTGGAACTTGGGCCACAATCTGTGCCAGGAGCAGAGAGGTCCCTCCCCACAGAAACTTCTTGGCAGTGGAGATCTTAAGAAAACGGGACAGGCTGTGGGGATCACTTGCAGGGCATGGCCTGGGACATGTCTTGGTCAGCCTCCTGTTTAACATGACCAGCTTTTTCAGCCTCTTTTCTCTCTCTTTTCTCATGCTTGTTCCTCCACAAACCACTGTGATCCTACCCTTGCTTTGGTTCTTTCCTTGACATCCCATGACAAGTCTTGCCCAGTCCCCAAATCCCCTTTCTGGCTGCCCATCAGAAGTCTCAGAGTCTTTGGCTGAATCCCCCATCCTCAGCTGCAAGGTCACCCTGAGAGCTTCTGCCATTGACCCACTTGGTTACAGTTTCCTACAGATACCTTGGAACTTCCTTGGAATTAATGTTTTACCTTTTGGGCTTAGAATGGCTTCTTCAAAAATATGGTATTTCATGTCCTAGCAATAGAAATTCTTTGGAGGAGGCGTTTGGGACTTTAGACACAAAGAATCAGAGAATGATTTGGACTGGAAGGGACATAAAAGCTCATGTGGTCCAAATGTCTGGACATGGACAGTGACATCTTTTCTTAATTCATGTTACTCACACTCCCTGACCTTGGACAAATGCAGGGATGGGACATCCACCTCTCTGGGAACCCGTTGCAGTTCTTTCCAGCCCCACTGGTAAATATTTCTTCATTTTATCCAATATAAAGTTCCTCTATTTCAGTTTAAAATCATTGCCCTGTGTTCTGCCAATAGGTCTTGATAAAATATATCACTGTGACTGTCTTAGACTATGAACACAACGTTCTCATCTGCAAACATCTTGGAGAGTGCTCAAAAATGTTCCTAAAAAAAGTTTGTTCCCATCTTTCTAGGAAGGTTCTGTGGTGGTGCATCCTCCCC
>NW_021939210.1:82845-84071 GCF_001715985.3 Manacus vitellinus | reverse complement strand
TCATCCCCCCGGCTGCCCCACCTGGCTGGCACCTTCCTGCACTGACATCTCTGCGTCCTCCCTGGCTCTTCCTGCACACACAAAGCCTTGGCCTCATCCACACTCCTCCTGGGTGACGTGTTGCACCACAGCATCTTCCATGGAGTGAAATTCCTTTTTCCTCATGTCCACTCAGGACCTCCCCAGCTGCACTTGGCATTAATTCTTCCTTTCTCATGCTCTTTTCTGCTCTGACAAAAGGATCCACCATCTCTAAATCCTCCCTTCAAGCCCTCTCAGGGCTGTCCTGTGCTGTCCTCAGTCTCCACACCAGTGAGGCCACAGCTCCTTAGCCCCTCTCTAGTGCTCATGTGCTTGAGACCTTTAAACTCCATCTTGGGAGATCTCTGGGCACTCACAGATGTTTTTGCAGATGAAAATGCCGTTCTCATAGTTTAAGTAAATCTTAGTGATACTTTTTACCAGGGCCTGTAGTGGCAGAACAGGGAGCAGTGGCTTTGAACTGAAAGAGAAGAGTTTTGTATTGGATAATAGGAGATTTAACAATCAGAGTGGCAAGAACTGGAAGAGGTTTCCAGAGAAGTGGATGTCCCATCCCTGCATTTGTCCAAGGTCAGGGACTGTGAGTAACCTGAATTAGTAACAGATGTCACTGTCCCTGTCCAGGGACTTGGACCAGAAAACCTTTTATCTCCCTTGCAAACCAAACCATTCTCTGATTCTTTAAGTCCCAAATTCCTCCAAAGAATTTCCATTTTGAGGACATGAATTGCCATGTTTATGGAGAAACGCTTCTAAGCCCAAAAGGTAACAAATTAATTCCGACGAAGTTCCAAGTTATCTGTAGGAAACTGTAACCAAGTGGGTCAATGGCAGAACCTCTCAGGGTGACCTTGCAGCTGAGGATGGGGGATTCGGCCTCAGGCTCTGAGACTCATGATGGGCAGCCAGAAAGGGGATTTGGGGACTAGGCAAGACTTGTCCTGGGATGTCTAGGAAAGAACCAAAGCAAGGGTAGGATCACAGTGGTCACTGGAGGACCAAGCATGAGAAAACAGAGAGAAAAGAAGCTGAAAAAGCTGGTCATGGTAAACAGGAGGCTGGTCAAGACACGTCCCTGGCTGTGCCCTGCAAGTGATCCCCACAACCTGTCCCCTTTTCTTAAGAACTCCATTGCCAAGAAGTTTCTGTGGGGAGGGACCTCTCTGCTCCTGGCACAGATTGTG
>NW_021939210.1:63449-82130 GCF_001715985.3 Manacus vitellinus | reverse complement strand
CATGGAACCAAAGGAACCCTGGGACATGGGGGAACCTCATGGAATAAAGGGGACATTGTGACCCTGCAGCACCTCATGGAACCAAAGGGAGTCTGGGAGGTGGCAGGGCCTGATGGAAACAAAGGAACCTCCTGGGAACAAAGGGACCCTGGACACTGCCAAAAGTCAGGGAGACAAGGGAACCCCAGGACACTGTGGAATCTCCTGGAATCCAGGGGCCATTGGAATACACTGGGGCCTCCTGGAACCAAAGGGAACATGGGACACTGCGGAACCTCATGGAATCAAAAGGACCCCAGGACTTTGTGGAACGTCAGGCAATCAAGGGGCCAGTGTGACATCACAGAACCTTTTGGAACCAAAGGGAACCAACAGGACATTGCAGAATCTCATGGAATCAAGGGTCGATTGTGACCTTGTGGAACCTCAGAGAATCCAGGGGCCATTCTGATTCTGCAAGGCCTTCTGGAGTCAAAGGGACCATTGTGACACTGGGAAACCTCATGGAATCAAGGGGCCATTGTGACAGTGGGGAAAATGATGGAATCAGTGGGCCATTGTCACACTGCAGGGCCTGATGGAGCCCAAGAACACTGGGAAACAGTGCAACCTCATGGAATCAAGGAACCATTGTCCCACTGTGGAACCTCAAGGAATAAGGGATCCAATCTTTGCCTCAGATTTTGTCAACAAATTAAATTTATGGGATTACTGAGGTGTGACTGAACCACTTTTTCCAACTGGTTTTAATGACTGGCAAAATGAAAATATTTATATAAAATGAATCCCTTATTCTTAAAAATGATCAGACAAAAGATCTAAATCAGAATTATTTACTACACAGCATAAAGGCTAAAACTATTAGTGGTACAGTATAATATAGGATAGTGCACTATATTGAAGCAATTATTGAAACAATAATATTAAAGCTAGCCGAAAGAAACAATTATTACATAGAGATCTGATGTAGCTCAGACCAACTGTCGTGGGGAGATTTCTTTTGCTCAGCCAAGAAGGGCTGTGTTAGAAGAACCTGCCTGGATGAAAGGGGACTGGACTTCTCTAGTAGGAAGGGATTGACTGCTCCTCACAAATGGACAGGCCAGTGAGCAGCTTCTCTGTCCCATCCAACTTCCAAAAGCAGGATGTGTGTTTGCAGTTGGGTGAACCAGGCTGGTTTGAGCATCATTCAACACCAAAACCATTCCCATGGTGCCACCGGTGACTGGCAGATCTCACAGACAGCTTGCATGAGAGCTGGCACTGTTGGCATTGTCTGATGGCATTTTAGGCCTTCTCAGGGCAGGCCCTCCTGCCACCTGGGTCGAGAGGTTGGCTGTGAAAGTCCATCCTGGAGATGCACAGGGAGCCAAGAGTTAGGCTCCTGAGTGACATCCAACAATGGACAGGGGGATGGGACTGACCAGATGAAAGTGTCTCAGGTAGAGCTGGACTGGCAACACAAGGGGGAATTATTCCTGGCTCACTGGGCCCAGGACACCTCAGGGCCTCAGGGAAGAGGTGCAACATCCAGCTGGGCTTGTGATCCAGGGCTGCATTTAACCATGGACACCAACTGCCAGGATCTCCAGAACTGGGAAACATGTGCTGCCATGAAAGAGGTCAAGAGGGTAAAGCCCCTGTGGGGTGGGGGATGATGGCTGAGATAGAGATGTGGGCAGGCCTGGCAGATTGATCCCAGCACACTCTCCAAACCCACCAAGGCAAGCTCTACGTGCTGACCATGGTGGACACAACCCCTGGATGGCAGGAGACACCCCCAGTGCCTCCCACCACTGCCCAGAACATATAGGGTGTCATATAATACAGATACATTAACATCTACATTCACTACACTACTACTTTTAAAATAATTTAAAAAAATATCCAAAAAGCTTTAAGGCATCACACAAACCTAGTTAGTTAACTCTACCAGTTGAACTGGCCCTGCCCCAAAAGAACCTCTACGTACCATTGAACAATGAGGTCTTTCCTTACGTGTAGTTTTTTATTTTCTGTGCTTTTGATGTCTTCTTAAAAAAAATGTCCTGTTTCCATTCCCTCCTTCTTCAGTAGCCCCCATCTTGTGTGTCCCAGAGACTTAGTCTAACTGGGGAGTCTCCTATTGGATTTGAGTGACAGAAATGAACCTGCAATAACCTTTTGTGTGAGATTCCTTTCCTGATCAGAGCAGGACTGATCAGGAAATGAGAACAGCTTTCTGGCTGCCCCAGCTTAGGGACTGGTCCTGTGCCTGGAGCTGGAAGAGCTGAGACTATCTACTGTGCAAAGTGGACTTCAGTGGAGGCAATGTGGACTTAATATATATCAGGGGAAGGAGTTTTGTTTTTTATTGAACTGTGCCTTCCTTTTATTTTTGTTTGCTGGTAATAAATGAACAACACTCTGTGTCTCGGGCAGCTCTTTCTCCAAGTCAAGCAGGTGGGAGTTGGTGCCAAGGAGCTGAAACCTGCAGGTCCAGCCTTGACTGGAGGGAGCTCAGATTTGCCCAAGGTTGCTTTGAGTGCCAGGGCTTTGATGAGGGAATGGTGGGGTGGGGATAGGGATAAAGTCTGATGGATTGTCAGACATAGAGGGTCTTGATTTTCTTATCCATTCAGACTGAATTAGGAGGTGGTTGGCATCAATATCAACTGGGGATTGCTGATGTCAGTGTAAAATCAGGAAAAAAGGAAACAGACCACAAAAAAGACATCTTTTCTCATGGTTTTAGTAATACAATATATTCAATTGGAATACACTTCTGGGATCTGTCTAATTAACCACAAAAGAATTGAAAACTTAGAAGTCAATTATTCCCAGGGGCTTATTAAGATGCCATCTCTGAGAAGAGAGTGTGGAGGAATGAGCAGACAAGGAGACCATCCCTGGGGCTGGGGAAGCAGGAACTCAGAGTCACTGGTTCCAGGTGGCAAATGGACTGGGGGATGTTTCTGGGAGAGCCCCTAAAGGCTGTGCTGGTTTCAGGGGGAGTACAGTTAAATTTCTTCCCCATGGCCAGTGCAGGGCTGTGTTTTGGCTTTGTGCTGAACACAGGGTTGATAATCAGAGAATGACAGAATAGGCTGAGTCAGAAGGGATGCACAAGGATCATCCAGTCCAACCCTTAGCCCTGCACAGGACCATCCCCAAGAGTCACACCATGAGCCTGAGAGGATCATCCAAACACTTCTTGAACTCTGTCAGCCTTGGTGCTGTGCCCACTGCCCTGGGGAGCCTGGTCAGTGCCCAACCACCCTCTGGGGAAAGAATCTTTGTCTAAAATCCAACCTAAACCTCCCCTGAGACAACTCCAGGCCATTCCCTCAGTCCTGTCCCTGGTCCCCCCAGAGCAGAGCTCAGGGCCTGCCCCTCCTCTGCCCCTCCCCAGGAAGTTGTACCTGCAGTGAGGTCTCCCCTCAGTCTCCTCTTCTCCAGCTGAACACACCAAGTGCCCTCAGTGTCCTCACACACCTTCCCCCCAAAGCCCTTCCCCATCTTCCCTGCCCTCCTTTGGACACTCTCCAATGGCTCAATCTCTCCCTTCCATTGTGTCCCCCCAAACTGCCCCAATGGTGCAGGTGAGGCCCCCCCAGGGCAGAGCAGAGCGGGACAATCCCCTCCCTGGCCCGGCCGGCCATGCTGGGCCTGATGCCCCCAGGACAGGCTTGGCCCTCCTGGCTGCCAGGGCACTGCTGACTCAGGGCCAACTGGCCACCCACCAGCACCCCCAGGGCCCTTTCCCGGCCCTGCTTTCCAGCCTCTCCTTCCCAGTCTGTCCGTCCCTGCGGGGTTGCCCCATCCCAGGGCAGAATCCGGCACTTCCCCCTGTTGAAGTTCTCAGGGCTCCTAAAGAGCCGGGAGGTCACGGGATGTCAAAGAGCCCCACGGAGCTAAAGGGACCCTTGGGACACTGTGGAACCTCCTGGAATCAAGGGGCCTTTGTGACATGTGGGGCCTCATGGAATCAGAGGAACCCTGTGGAATATCATGGAATCAAGGGGCACCTGTGACACTGCAGGGTCTCATGCTCCAGAAGGAACCCTGGCACACTGTAGGATCTCATGGAACCAAGGTGCCATTGTGACACAGCATGGCTGCAGGGAATCAGGGCTCCAGAGTAAAAGTCCATGGCCTCATGGAAAAAATGAATTCTGGGACACTGTGGAACTTCATGGAAACAAGGGGCCATTGTGACACTGCAGGGACTCATGAAACCAAAGGAACCCTGGGACTTTTTGGATACTCATGAAGTCAAGGGCCAGTTGTGACACTGCAGAGCCTCATGGAACTAAAGGAATTGTGGAGAACATCCCGGTAACGAGGGAACACTGGGACATGCAGCTCCCTGTGGAACCAAAGGAGCTCCAAGACATTCTGGAATTCATGGAACCAAGGGGTCATTGTGACACTCCAGGGCCTCATGGAAGCAAAGGAAAACTGGGACACTGTGGATACTCGTAGAACCAAGGGGCCATTTGACATATGGGCCCTCATGAAAGCACAGGAACCCAGAAACATTTTGGAAGCTCAGGGAACCAAGGGGCCATTGTTACACTGTGGAACCTCAGAGAATCAAGGGCCCAGTCTGACAGTGCAGGGCCTCATGGAGCCAAAGGAATCCAGGGACACTGTGGAACCTCATGGAATGAAGGGGCCAGTGTGACACTACAGAACCTCATGGAACAGTGGGAACAAGGAGACACTGCAGAACCTTGTGGAAACAAGGGGCCTTTGTGACACTGAGAACCCCCTGGAATCAAGTGGCCCTTGGGACACTGCAGGGCCTTGTGGAACAAAAATGCCCTTGGAGACTGTGGAACCTCACGGTGTCAAGGGTCCATTGTGACATGTCAGGGTCACATGGAACTGAAGGAAACCTGGAGCACAGCAGAACCTCCTGGAATCAAGGGGCCACTGTGACATGTGGGACCTCATGGAACAAAAGGAATCCTGGGCAACTACAGAAACACATGGAAGCAAGTGACCACTGGGACACGTGGGGCCTCATGGAATCAAGAGGCCATTGTGACACTGCAGGGCCTTTTTGAACCAAAGGGGCTTGTGCTGGGCTGTCACAGGCCAGGGCAGGGGCAGCTGGAGAGCCCCTGGTCCAACCATGAGACTATGGGAGGGGCAGAGGAGGGGCAGGCCCTGATCTCTGCTCTGGGGGACCAGGGACTGAACCCCAGGGAATGGCCTGAAGTTGTGTTAGGTTGGATTTTAGACAAAGATTCTTCCCCCAGAGTGTGGTTGGGCACTGACCAGGCTCCCCAGGGCAGTGGGCACAGCACCAAGGCTGACAGAGCTCAAGAAGTGTTTGGATGATCCTCTCAGGCTCGTGGTGTGACCCTTGGGGATGGTCCTGTGCAGGGTAGGAATTGGACTGGATGATCCTTGTGGGTTGTGGTAGTTTGGTCTAGGCCTTCCTTGGTGACCAGTTTGTAACCAAGGAAGTACCCAGATTTACCCAGTATTCCCTACATTTTTTACATAAGCTGAGGTATAAGAAGAAAGGAAGGGAGGTCATTGCTCTCTCTCCTTCTGGTGGCTTTGGAGGTGCAGGTTCCCTGCTGTTGAGTCTGTCGTGTTGGGGAGTGAGGTCTGGTAAGGCCTTGCTGACCTTGGGAGGCGGAGGTTGCCGACAGTCGCTCCAGCGTGACCCTCCATTGTCCCAAGGAGAGTAGTAAGATATTCTTTACTATTTCTTTTAGTTGCTAGATCTTGGGCTTTTGATCGGGATATATATATATTTTATTTTAATCTTGTTCCTTTTTTCCCTTATCCTTCCCTTTCCCTTTTCCCTGTGAAATTGTATATATATTTCAATTGTATATAACTGTAATATAAATGTAAATACATTTATATATATTGCTTTTGCTATCTCTCTTGTTTCAGTTTTCTTGGTTGTTTTTTTCCCTCTTCTCCCTGAGGTTTTGGGGGATGACTTCTTGTGGTAAGGTTTGGAGACTTGGCAGGGAGCCAGCTTCAAACCATATCAGGGTCCCTTCCAACTCATCCTATTCTGTCATTCTGTGATTATCAACCCTGTGTTCTGCACAAATCCAAAACACAGCCCTGCACTGGCCACGGGGAAGAAATTTAACTGTACTCCCCCTGAAACCAGCACAACCTTTATGGGCTCTCCCAGAAACATCCCCCAGTCCATTTGCCACCTGGAACCAGTGACTCTGAGTTCCTGCTTCCCCAGCCCCAGGGATGGTCTCCTTGTCTGCTCATTCCTCCACACTCTCTTCTCAGAGATGGCATCTTAACCAGACAAGCCCCTTGGGAATAATTGACTTCTAAGGCTTCACTTCTTTTGTGGTTAATTAGACAGATCTCAGAAGTGCATTCCAAGTGAATATACTGTATTAAAGAAACAATGAGAAAACATTTTCTTTTTTATGTCCCGTTTATTTTTTTCCCGTTTTAACATTAATATCAGCAATCACCAGTTGATATTGATCCTGGGTAATTCTTAATTCAGTCTGAATGGATAAGAAAATCAAGACCCTCTATGTCTGACAATCCATCAGACTTTGTCCCTATCCCCACCCCACCATTCCCTCATCAAAGCCCTGGCACTCAAAGCAGCCTTGGGCAAATCTGAGCTCCCTCCACTCAAGGCTGGACCTGCAGGTTTCAGCTCCTTGGCACCAACTCCCACCTGCTTGGCTTGGAGAAAGAGCTGCCCGAGACACAGAGGGATGTTCATTCCTTTCTTTCCACAAGGCCCCAAGTGTTTAATGGTCCCTTCATTCCCCAAGATGGGCAAGGACCTGGAGGGCCCAGAGCAGGCCCAGGGGGTTGGCAGAGGAATGGGAGGTGACCTGGATCTGCTCAGCTCTGCAGTGACCCCCAGGAGAAGGTTCTGGGCTCTGGGAGGGATGTCCTGTGGCACAGGAGCTCAGGATCAAAGTTAATAAGGCCAACTGCATGTGGGGCTGCCTTGGGGGGAGTGTGGCCACTCAGATAAGGGAGGTGTCAACCCCCTAGACTCATCCCTGGGCTCACCACATCTGGACTGGTCTGTCTGTCTGTGAGGTTCCCCATTCTGGAGGAATGAGGAAGAACTATGAGGAGACGGTCTAGAGCAGATCTGACAGGATGGAGCTTTTCTTGGTGCTGGAAAGAAAAAGAAACCCGTAAAGTGCAGCTTGGAAGGTTCAGACTGAAGGTGGGGAAAAAGGAATGTTACTCAAAGGGGAACCTTATGGTGCCAGAGGTCACTAAGAGGGTGATGGCATGGCTTTGTGTTCCAGGGAACAGCCAGAGCTGGTGCAGAGACATCAGGGAGGGTCTAGAAATGCTGCTGGGAGGGGGTGGGAAAGCAGGAGGGGTGTGTGCAGCCTGCAAGGCCAGAGCAGCAGCAGGGCCAGGGCAGGACAGCCTGCAGGAGAGATGGCCAAGGGCTCTGGCAGGGCTGCAAGGCCCAAAGGCACCCAGGCCTTTGTCCCCTTGCCTCTGGCAGCTGCCTCTGCCACTCAGGCCACCACAAGCAACTTTCCTGGCAGGTTCTGCACTTGGGTTCTGCCTCGCCCCTCCCTCAGCAGCCTGGCAGGGGTTGCCCAGTTTTGGGCCTTTGTTGTTCCTCCCCCTCCCATCCCAGTGCCCCCCAAACAGCCCTGAGCCAGCCGGGAGGGACAGGATCTGCTGGGCCAGGGCCTGGGGCTCAGCCCTTGGCCTTTGTGCTCCACAAAACCAAGGCAGGCTTTGCTCAGCATTGCAGGGGCCTGCCCAGAGCCTTTGTCTGCCTGCACTCCTGGCCTCCAAGGAGCTGCTCCAAGGAGTCCCTGGGGAGGCTTTGGCAGTGCCTGCCCTCAGTGGGGCCCAGCAATGCTTCAAGGCACTTGCAGTTTGGCTTCTGACTTCTCGAGCATCTTCTTCAGTCTTCTCTCAATATGTGAGGATGATGGACTTGTCTCTAAACACACCGTGGGGCTCATTAAAACACAGAAAAACACTTTCTTTCACTTAATTTAATTGTCTTCATGTCTTCACGACATCAACAACTAATTAGAGTTGTTTTGTAGTATAGCTGAGGAGGAAGATTTTAAAGTGGAAGTCATAAAAAATATATTTTTGATGAAAGGGAATGATTTAAACAGAGCCTTGGGATGCAGGTGCGTCAGAATGCAAAGGATTTGGACTCAAAGATAAGGGGGAAAAGAGATTAGTAGCATTTAATTACTGACCATTTGAACAGTTATCAAGAGATTCAATAGCATTTGCCACAATTTTAACAGTGACTGAATTAGAGATTCACAACAACATTCCCACCACAGTCAATTCACACCCACACCCAGGCAGAGATGTGTGCACACATCAAGAGCTGGCTGTGGAAAGGTCCCTCTCCCAAATTCTCCTGTTGTCAGGGAAACACTCCCACCAATCCCTTTGTGTTTGCCACCAGACAAGGGTCCCAGCTGGAGGAGTGTTTGTGGAGGGGGATCAGAATTGTCCTGGGCATCAGCGCCGCTCTTTGGAGTGTTGCAAACTGGAGGGTTCCCGAGCTGGGAGAGGCTGCCAGAGGTGTCCCACTGAGAGGGAGGGGCTGGGGAGCTGCCAGGGCCTCCCTCAGCCCCGCTGGGTGTGGGCTCCCAAGGGGACTGGCTTTGGTTATCTGCTGAATTGCCATCCTGGGGTCAGGAATGACTGGAGTTTCCAAACTATTTGGGAATTGTATCCAAACTGTTCCATTTGGGTTGTGATTCAGGCAGGGAATGTTCCAAGGCTTTCATGGGATGACTGATTATCCTGTGTTCCCCAACTGTTCCACTCCGGATTGTTCCCACCTTTATCATCCAGGAGCACCTGGTCCAGTCCAGGGACACTTCCCCACAGCCCTGGTCCAGTCCAGGGGCTCTTCATTGCTCAGCTGGTTTGGTCAAGGCTTGTCAGGAGCTCCTGAGATCATCGACCAGGCCTGAGGAGAATGGGGGGAGGATGCACCACCACAGAGGCTTCTAAGAAAGATGGGGACAAACTTTTTGTGAGGGCATCTCTGAGCACTCTCCAAGGTGTTTGCAGATGAAAACATTGTGCTCATAGTCTAAGACAGTCACAGGGCTACATTTTACCAAGGCCTGGAGTAGCAGAACAAGGGGTAATATCTTTAAACTGAAATAGAGGAGCTTTATATTGGATAAAATGAAGAAATATTTACCAGTGGTGCTGGCAAGAACTGCAACAGGTTCCAAGAGAAGTGGATGTCCCATCTCTGCATTTGTCCAAAGTCAGAAACTTTGAGCAGCCTCAATTAGTGAAGATGTCACTGTCCATGTCCCCGAGTTTGGAGCAGATGATCTTTCTGGGATTCTTTGAGTTTAAAGTCACAAACTCCTTCTCCAAAGAATTTCTATTGCTAGGATATGAATTACCATGTTTTTGAAGAAGCCATTCTAAGCCCAAAAGATAACAAATTAATTCCAAGGAAGTTCCAAGGTATCTGTAGGAAACTGTAACCAAGTGGGTGAATGGCAGAACCTCTCAGGGTGACCTTGCAGCTGAGCATGGGGGATTCGGCCTCGGGCTCTGAGACTCATGATGGGCAGCCAGAAAGGGGATTTGGGGACTGGGCAAGACTTGTCATGGGATGTCTAGGAAAGAACCAAAGCAAGGTGAGAATCACAGTGGTCACTGGAGGAACAAGCATAACAGCTGATGCTTGTGCAGCTGATGCTAAGGAAAAAAAGCTCAGGAGCAGTTAATTGAGTGTGAGACAAGGAAAGGGTTTAATTTGTGCCAAGGCATAGATGTTACAGGACACACACCGGCTGTGCCTGAGATGTTCCATTTTATAATACTACCTGTCCAATCCCAAGTGTTTCCACCCCATTGCTTTTGCTCTGGTCTGCCCCCTGGCCCACCCCTTGGGAATTGGGTCTGGGGGCTTTTGGGACCCTCTCTTCATCACCATCACCATCCTCAGAGCACAAAGGGTACCCGGTCACCCAGTTCTTGACTCTGTTCTGTTGTTCAGGCCAAGATATGAGTGTTCTCTAAACAGCATAGGCCTTGCCTTGACAAGAGACTAAACATTTCTACTGAATTCAGGGGTAGGATTGATTTGGGGAGCATGGAATGGGGTAAGAGGGTTGAAGAATGTGTAAACTACTTGTGCTACAGGGTGAGGGATAAGGACTGCTGCTTCTAAAATCTACTTCTACTACTTATAAAACTTATTAAGTTTACAAAATTAGAAAAATAAGAAACTAAACGGGTCTTAAGGCATCGGTCCCCCCTTTAGAGATTAAACAAGACTCAAAGATCTTGTTCAATCTCTACTACTTATACTTAACACTAATCATATAACAAGCTATTGTGCAGATTTCACACTAACATAAATGGCTGCTCTATCCAGATTCAGCTTGGTAACTATGAAGTAAGTTTGTGGAAGTAAACTTAATGAAACATTTCTAAGAATTTTTTAATTTAAACTTGTTGCCAAACCCATAGTGCAAATTCAGCACTCACCTTTATGAAGAATGTTTGGTGCATTTTGTTAAAGCCAAATGTAAATTTAGGTTCTAAACTCAATTCATAGTTACTGATGCAAACGAGAGAAAAAAACCTTGAACCTTATTTTAACAGTCCTTATAATAGTCTTTGTTGCTCTGCTCGTCTCAGGAACAGAGGTTTTTTCTTCTTGCGCTCGCTGCGGTCCCCGCTCCGTCTGCAGAAGCAGCAGCAGCTCCTGTACCACACCCAGACTCTGATTGTCCCACGGCTGGACTCACTCTCGCTGTGCCGTGGTCAGCGCTGCCCCTGCGCTCACAGAGCGGCGGCGGCGCCTGCGACTGTCACGGGATCTTCCCCTTCCTCTCCCACACCTTGGGATAGGCTGGACTCTGGCTGCCCTCGGCCTCGGTCCTGCTCCGCGTGTTATCGGAGCAGGCATTCTTATTGTCATGACAACCGTAAAGTTGTCGGCTGGTTTCAAAATTTTCACCCCACTTGCACCCGTGGCAGCTGCTTGTGTGGGATCAGCAGCTACAGGTGAAAGGGCTGCCCTCTCCACCTTAGTTAGTACAGGCGGGGGAGGTTTTACACGCTTATTCATTCTCCTTGTCCCTGCTTTTCTCGCAGCTTTCGATGCCTTTGTTACGACTCGATCTACAGTTGTGCTTGTTATGCCTGGGGCAGTCCTTGGAACAGCAGGGGCAGGGCTGGGTCCTGTCACCTCCACAAAGTCAGTGGCCCCAGCACCCCCTCGTGCCACCGCGCCTAATGGTCTTAGAGCTTTCACAGCACTTGCATCTGCCACCCTTGCTTGGGTTACACTAGCAGGGACCAAAGCCTCCTTGTCAGCCAAAGCAACAACTGGGACCACCTCTGCCTGTCCCCGCCCCACTGTGCTCGCCACGGTCTTAAGCAGCCTCGGGACCGCTCCCTGCTCGAGCCTTGCTCTCTCCATCTCCAGGTCTTCTCCTCCTTTCTCGCTTGCTGGTATAGTTGGGACAAACTTTGCTTGGTTTTGTCCGGTTCTGCGCACTCCTACAGCACTAGGAACAGGCAGCAACTTTCTTTTCCCTGCCAGCTGGCTCTGTCGCCGTGGTAACGACCCTTCAGGAAACCTCCCCTGCGCTCAGAGCTGGGAGTTCTGTTCCTGCCGCAACATCTGTTCTTAAAACTGCTCCACCGCTCATTCCTGTCTTCTGTTTTCCATTCTGATATACTGTCCAAGCTATATCCAATAAGTCACCAATATCCTTTTTATCACCACCTGCCTTTTGCAGTTTTTTCCTTATATCATCTGTAGACTGTCCTACAAATACACTAGGTGCTTTTCCCCAGGTCTGACTCTATATCAATATCAGTGTATTTTCTTATGACATCTTTCAGCTTATTCAGAAAAATCTGTGGGTGACTCATTCGTATCCTGTCTAACTTCATACATCTTAGACCAGTTTATTGCCTTTGTATTCGCTGCTACAGTAGCCCAGTCTGCTGTGTTCACAGCACTCAGCTCTGGGGTCCCCCTTGCAATCGGGGCAGCCCCGTTTTTACAGCTCTCACGTCGCTATCGCCACTGACAATCAACGGCTCCAGCGCTTGTCTGCGGTGCTGGGCTGCTCGGTTCCACAAACACCCCGGGGCTGACACCTTCACTCCACTGCCACCGTCAGAGCCAGCGACCCCTACGCCTGCCGCCGTCACTACACCGGCCGGTCTCGGCGCATCTCTCGCCGCCATTTCTAAAGTCTCCCTTCCCTCTACAGCAGATGCCGCATCTATAGTAACTTTTTCTGGTGTCACCACGGCGAAAGCAACCCCAGTAAAAGCTGACTTTTTAGACCTCACAGTTCTTGTCAGGTCATTGGTAGAACTCGCAACTTCAGCTCTCACTTGCTCTGCTTTGCCTGTGCTCACCTCTGCTGTTACCATGACAACCCCATCTGCTCCGGCAAAGCCGCCGGCAGCTGCAAGGGCTGCTCTCCCCACACTCATTGGAACAGGCGGGGAGGGTCCCGCTTCCACTGCCCCTGTGGGGCCAGGAGTCGCTCCTGCTGTTATCCCTGTTGCGGTCAAACCAGACATTACTTCCGAGTTAGCCAGCCCTGCAGCGTCTGTATTACCCCCGCCGGCTCTGCCGCGCCGAAAGCAGTTCCAACAAAAGCCGACCTTACAGATCTTATCTGTGCCGCTGTGCCCGCTCCGGCCAAACCGACAGCCTCTGTTCTATCGTCTACGCCAGCGGGACTCGCTCCCGACACTTTCTCGGGCTTCCTTTTCCCTATCGGGGCTCTCTTGTACTGCTTTTTCCACTCGGGCCATGTTAAAAGAAATAGAAACAATTCTGCAGACCGGATTTCTTCCCATTTTTCCTCTCTATGTAGCATCATAATAAGTTGCATTACAGTATCTAATTCGAACGTTCCAAGTTTTGGCCACACTACCCCCTTTGGTTCCCGTATAAAGGTCACACATTCACAGATAACCAACACAGTTCTTGCTTCTTTAAAGGTGTTTCAGATTGTCCCAGGGGTGTGAAATTAGGACTAAAGGGGAGTCCTCCGTAACTTTCCCCTTGGATTGTGTACTGCCCATACTGTTCAATAGACACAGAAAAACTTTTCACTGCGAGACTCAAACCTGCAGCTTTAGGGTTACGAAGTTGTTACTTTAACCACTTAACTACAGAGCCCCCCCAGCTCCTTCCAGAGCACTCTGGAAGGGTGTCCCCCTCTGACAGAAACAAAACCCAGCCCTAGGCTGACACAAATCTGCTCTGACCTGCACTCGGTGAAACCCTTTTCGCCTACTGGAAATTGACTCTCACGACTTTTGGGCCCAAGTCCAAGCCTTTCCAGTCCCACCGTGTTCCCTGTCTCCCGGGAAACACAAAAACTCTTCCACAGCTGCTAACAAAAAAAAAACTTTTCCCTTATTTCCCCTTTTCTTAACTCACCTCTGTGCTCCGTGCTTGGTTCTGTGGAGCTGGGGCTTCCCTAGATCACTGCGGGAATTCTAAAAAATGCCGGCTGATGAAGAATTCCTGCAGGATGAAAGTTTCCAATCTGGAGTAGCCTCAGGTCTCTGATTTCACCATAAGGGTCACCAGCTGATGCCTAAGGGTGCTGAGGAAAACAACTCCGGAGCAGTTAATTGAGGATGAGATAAGAAAAGGGTTTAATTTGTGCCTAGGCATAAAGATCACGGGACACGCGCGCAGGCCGTGTTCAGGTGTTACAATTTATAATACTGCCCGACCAATCCAAGCTTTGTCCATCCCGTAACTTTTGCCCTGGTTCACCCCCTGGCCCACCCCCTGGGAATTGGGTCTGGGGGCTTTTCTTCATCATCTTCATCTTCTTCAAAGCACAAAGCGTACACGGTCACCGTGTTCTGTGGTTCAGGTTAAGATATGAGTGTTCCCTAAACAGCATAGACCTTGCCTTGACAAAAGACTAAACATTTTCTACTGGAATTCAGGGGTAGGATTGATATGGGGAACATAGAATGGGGTAATAGGGTAGGGAATGTGTAAACTATTGTGCCAAAGGGTGAGGGATAGAATATAGCTACTTCTAAAATCTACTTCTACTACTTATAATTACTTATAAAATTAGAAAAATAAGAAACTAAAAGGGTCGTAAGGATCAATGGAAGTCCCGGTTCATTTGTGATGATCCAATTTAAGAGCACCAATGGTTTATTTTCTGCTACGTCTTTGTCCAGCATTTTTAAGGACTGGCTGACAGCTTCAGCTTTTGCTTTAGTTTTTGGGGAACACCTCCCCTCGTGGGAATACATCCCTCCCATCCTAATAGGTCACCTCTTGTTTGCTGAAGCCGGATTTTTCTTTTCTCCTTTTTCGTCCTTTTTCCCTTTTTGTCCCATCTTTGCAGAGGTGACTGATGCGCACGATTTGTCGAAGAGCTCTTCCTTATCCTTGGAATTCCATCAGGACGGATGCCATGGCAAGATGTCCCAAGGCCTTTGGCCTCTGGTTACCGACGCCTGTTGAATGTCCCGATTGGGGCGGCCATTTAGAGCATTTGTCTTGCACGAACCCAGTCGACACGGGGGTGCAGTAACCCAATTAGCTTTATTAAGATTAACAGAAGCTTATACAGACACTTCAAACGGTGACATGGTGTTATGACCCACCCCAGGAAAAGGTGGAGGGGGTAACTCAGGTTTTTATCAATAATTCCCTTGGGGTGGATTAAAGGGAAATGACACTAAATAATCGGTGTCTGAAAACATATACTGGCAAGGTTTATTTTAACAATTCTGTATCAACAGGGCATGCTAGCAGTTTGGGTGCTGTCATACAACAGTGTGACACAGAGATAACCTTTGGTGGGGGGGGGAAGAAAATGCATAGGGGAGAGAAAGGCAGGATAAGAGCAAGGGGAGAGTAAGGGAAAGAAAAGCTGAGAGTGGACAGATGTATATAGTCACCGCCCACGGGGTCCAGCGATGCTTCCATGTCTGTCAGTTGAAGTGGTGACCTTGATCTGCTGGGGGTGAAGGAGGGAAGCCCCCATACTCCAAGAAGTTATGGGTTATTATATCCATGATTAGTGTCACGGGTCGTGCCTCGAGCCTCCAACAACTCCTAGGTCTGTGCTGAGTTTTTTGTGTCTCGCCTGGTTCCCGCCTTTCCAGATTAGCAGAGGGAGGGAGGGGCCTGATTGCTCAGCAGATATATCAACAGTCAAAAGCCTGCAAACTCAGCTCTTGCCTTTTCAGGCTCTCAAACCTTCAGCACTGGAGGGAGGGAGGGGCCCAATTGCTCATCAGAGGTATCATGCAAGTCAAAAGCCTGCAAAAGTCTCCTAGAATGCATAAATCATTAACCATTTCAGTCTCTGACACCACCCTGTGATTTATGCATTCAATAATTTTTCTTCTTTTGTCGTTCACTGTGAATCTTCTTTGTGGGTGGTGCTTCTCGTATAGTGGACAGAAAGAGAGAAGAGTAAAGAAAAGGAAGAGATAGCCCCAATGCACTGCAATTCTCCTCTCTCAAAAAAACTTTATAATAAAATAGTAAGCTAATTTGTATTAGCTACTCTCTCTCCACCCTGTGAGTAATCAGGGTGAGTAATAGGCTACAATCAAATTTCTTAACATTAATAAGGTTACAAACATACACACATACTTGAAATTATACATCAAAAAACATTGAGTTACATGGGAGCTGGTAAAAGGCTTTCTTATGTTCTCTTTGGGCCTAAATTTAGTTCTATTTGTTAAATTTAACCAAATATGAAATTCAATGCCTTTCAAGGCAGAAGGCTAATGTATATAATACATATTTGTATGATTTCAAATATGCATGAATACTTGTACTAACTCCCAGGTTATATTTCATTGAGTTTAGATATTTAAAAAGACAAAATAAACTTGGCAAAAATTAAACTAACAATACATCTCAGAAAAACTACACAAACAAGTTAACAATTCTTAATACAAGTAATTTTGGGAGTAGGAGAACACAAACACAATGTTTGTGGTAGGTTCAAAATTATTAGGATCATAACATTTTTAAGATAAAACACATGCAAACAACCAATGTGGTAAAAAAACCAGTATAACTCTTCAGTTCTGTTGTCACTTCATGTTCTCATAGGATAATGAGAACTAATGATAGCAGCGGTAGAAGGCTTTATCAGTCTCATGTGGTGTGATCTGCTGGTAGGTTTCTGCAAAAAAAAAAAGAAATCTGGCCCACTATGGACCTATTATTAAAAAGAAGGAACTATCTATTTATCCAACTCCTTTTCTTATCTGGCATAATGCCACTAGGGCAGTAACAATAGAGAAGTTTGGAGCATGTTTTCTCCAAAAAACAAATAAACTCAGAGCATGCTGGAGCTCCTTTTTACTTCTCAGCATCTTTATTTGCTCTAGGGTGGCCAAGGTGTCAGGGGGAATACACACTGCTAATTTTCCTGTGGGAATTTGAAGTCTCAGACTTTCCAAGTGGGTGATAGTACTTGTCTGAGTCTGGTCCACTGTAGTGACATCAGCAATCTGGGCAATCAGTTCAGCTTTGTTATGTACAGCAGCTGTTTGTGAGCCAGTGTCAGCATCGAGGTAACTCACTGGCAGCTGCCACTGCCCATTAGGTTTATGGACAGACCATACTGTCCATGGTGAGTGTATAGGGACAACTACTCCTTGATCCTGCAATTCTTTAGTTTCTGGGGTAATGTTTTCACGTGCCCCTAAAGGGAGTGGGTGGGGGTTTACATTTGTTATTTTAGAAGGAGGTAGACTTGGAGCAGTTTGCAACAGACGGACAGAGGGGGGTGGGAGACCAAACACCCATTCTCTCCCTCTGGCGTCTGTCCAGGCCTTCCCCTTTAGCAGATCTAACCCCAGGATGTTAGCTGGTAATGGCCCCACAATCATGATAGTTTCTGTGGCTGTCTCATCTCCAGGTAACCAGCATTTCACTCGAGCAGTGTGTTGGGGTTGGGATTTGCCAAAGGCATCAGTTACCCATATCTTTTTTTTTGTTGGTTTAATGCCACACTGAGTAGCTGCTTCAGTTTGGAGTGCTGAGACTTGTGCACCCGTGTCTACCACGAATGTAATCACAGATTTAAAAGGGCCGAGAGGAAAAGTGATTACCAAATCTCCCTGGTTGTTTTCTGTAAGCTTTCTCTCATAAACCCACTGGCCATTTTTTGGCTTATTTACTTGAGAGCAGTAAGTCCAGTTTCTTGACTCAGAACTGGTCAAACTGGTTAGTCTGGTTTTTGGAGAGGCTGAGGAGATCACAGTGTTGGACTCTTTAGAGGGGCTGCACTTAGGGGGTGCCTTGTGCTCTTTGATCTTATCCCAGTGCTTTATCAAGTATTCCAAATTAGCAGTGGGTAATTTATCCATCACTTCTCGAGGAATTCCTTTTGCAACACCTTCCACCCACAAACTGTATCTCTTTCTCCCGCTAGATGACACATTTTTGGAAGGGACGAAGATGAATGGCAAAGATATGAAGCCTGGAGGAGAATCTACAACCCATGAATGGACATTTATATGTTGGACTTGACTTATTTATGCCGGATGTGACACCCTATGAATGTGACAGTTTCACCCCAGTTCTCCCTAGTTTATTGTTATATTGTTGTATGTTTCTATATACCCCCAGTTGTTGTTTTTTAGATTGTCCTCCATATTGTCTTCTTCTCCTCCCCTCAGTTTTCCCGCCTTTTCCCTGTTTTCCCGCTCCTCTGCCTGCCATTGGTCAGTGTTTGGTGCAGTGCAGAGGTAGCTGTCATTGGTCCTTACACCTTAACTCCACCCCTCTTTATCCAGTTATCCAATCACCTTTATCCCCAAGTTGTCAGTCTCTTGCTCCTCCCTAGCCCAAACTCCACCCTAAAACCTACCCTATATAAGTTGTTGTTCCCTTAATAAACTTTGGCATTGCACCTCGACCTCCACTGTGTGAAGAACCCTTCTTTGCAGTGCTCGACCCCATTCCCTTTTTCCCCGCCAGTCGTGGCAAGTGGCGCCCAACGTGGGGCACGGTGGAGGTCTCTTGAATCAAGAGAACTCCTGTGTCACCATTTGGGCTCAGGCATCTCCAAGAGGGGAGACTGCTCCGCCGACCCTCCCCTGTGAAGCAGACGACTGTGGACTCTTCCGGTCGCACGAGTCGCACACCGGACAAGGTGAGCCGCAGGGGACATTCCCACTACCCTCACCCCACACCACATCCCCGAAACGAAAAATTTAAAAAGGGAGGAGTAACATCTGAGAGTGCGACTCGATTAACATCATGGGTCTGACACTCTCGACCTCTCAAAAGTTCGTGTACCGTCGCCTAAAGGACTTCGTCATAGAACATGGCCACCCGCTTGACAAGAAGTCTGCTAAAGCATTAGCCATGTGGCTGGACCGCCAAGGCTGCCCTATAGCAGACGACATCAAGCTAGAAAAATGGCAAGCCTTAGGTTATAACCTATGGCGGGATGCGGACAAAGGCGACAGACTGGCCAAGCAAGCTTTAATTGCATGGAGGCTTGTTCTGATGGTGCTACAGCACCAGATGATGAACAAGAATATCAGCCTCCCCACAGACGACACTGAAAATACCAAGCAGGACATGGACACTAGAGGCACACAAAATGGCAGGAGGGAGACGGAGACAGACAGCACATCACAAGATGGCGGGAGGGCTCCAAGAAGGAGATCGCATTGAACGGAAAATGG
>NW_021939210.1:51421-62539 GCF_001715985.3 Manacus vitellinus | reverse complement strand
TTAAATGTGACAAAAGAATTGGCATTGGAAGCGGTAAAAAGAGTGGCAGACGCCTATGCACAAGCACCCTCTTTTACGCTAATTAATCAGGGTATTAAGGAACCATTTGTTGATTTTATAACTAGGCTCAAAGAAGCCATTGCTCGGCAGGTACACCAAAAAGAAAGTCAGGAGATCCTATTCAATAAATTGGTCATAGAAAAAGCAAACAAAGACTGCCAGAGAGTTTTAAAAATGCTAAAAGATCCCACACTGCTGGAAATGATAGAGGCATGTAAAAATGTAGGTTCCAACGCCCATAAAGCACGTATAATGGCTGCTGCTCTCTCAGGCCCCCAACAATGCTTCGAATGTGGTGAGAAGGGACATTTTAAAAAGCATTGCCCCATGTTTAAATCAGAGCCAAATTTACCTAATACTCTGTGTCGTAGATGCGGAAAGGGACGTCACTGGACCTCAAGCTGTCGTTCAGTAACCAACATCAATGGCGAACCCCTTTCCCCCAAGAGATCACCAAAGCTACAAAAACGGGTCACTTTTTCATCTATGCCGGATTTGAGGCGGTGTTCATGTGAACCGCTGGGAAAAGGGGAGCTGAGTGCCCGGGGGGGCGCGATGACACAAGTTGCCCCCCATTCGCGCTCCATTTTGCGCCAAACACCGCGCCCAGCTACCCCGTAGTCCGGCTACCTCCGGCGGACCAGGTTCCTATCGGGGAACAATGCAGACCCTTAAACTGGAACATCCTAAGTGTTATCCACCCTTCTACTCACCTCAGTTCTTACGAACAATTGGCTAGAGTCACACCATCAGCCCCAGTCGATCCAGACCTGACTTATTTGGTAACTTCCCATTTCTCGGCAGTTGGTAAAGGCATCGTAGTGGTGCCTACTCTCCTGACGGGGTTGACACATTCTAATACTGCAATATGTTTAACTGTTCATCTTCCCCCCGTGCAGCTGGAGGACCGCTTCCCCGTGGCGAAGATGGTCTCCACTGAAGACCTGCTGTGCGTGCTGCCCGCGGATGAGGAGCAGAGGCAAAAATCACAGAAGGAGGTCCTCTGGACCACGATGGTTAAAACCTCTCGCCCTCTCCTAACATGTTTCATCTACTTTTCATAGCCAAGGAAGCCGCAGCGGGTCAAGGTGGAGGGCCTCCTCGACACGGGGGCGGATGTTACGATCATAGCCTCCAGGGACTGGCCACATGGGTGGCCAGCCCAAACTGCGTACGTCCGAGTCAGTGGCGTGGGGGGAACCCAGTATCCCGTCAGGAGCAGGGAGGTACTTACCATTTATGGGCCGGAGGGCAGACCAGCGACGCTCCAACCGTATGTATTAAATATAC
Organism: Manacus vitellinus; assembly: GCF_001715985.3. NCBI lineage: Eukaryota > Metazoa > Chordata > Aves > Passeriformes > Pipridae > Manacus > Manacus vitellinus. Next base: position 61,189 of record NW_021939210.1, on the reverse strand, counting down.
CGGTCACACTTTGGGGACGGGACGCAATGGAGCAGTGGGAACTGAAGTTAGGGACCCTGTCTCCAGAAGAAAATTTTTAGGTGGGGGTCACTGAAGTTCTGCAGCTCCCCAGACTGAGCTGGAAGACAGATACGCCAGTCTGGGTTGATCAGTGGCCCCTACCATACAAAAAGCTGCAAATTTTGAACGAATTAGTGAATCAAGAATTGGCAAAAGGACACCTGGAGTCTTCCACTAGCCCCTGGAACACTCCAGTGTTTGTCATTCAAAAGTTCTCAGGTTCCTGGAGATTTCTCCAGGACCTGTGCAAAGTCAACGAGGTCCTTGAACCAATGGGAGCCCTCCAGCAGGGAATGCCTTCACCATCCATGCTCCCTGCTGAATGGCCCCTAGTGGTCATTGATATTAAGGACTGCTTCTTCCATATTTTTCTCAATCTGGCTGATTCGGTCAGATTCGCTTTCTCCGTCCCTGCAGTCAACGCTTGTGAACCTCACCGCAGGTTCCAGTGGCGGGTGCTTCCCCAGGGGATGAAAAATTCCCCAACACTCTGTCAGATGTTCGTGGTAGAGGTGTTGAGACCCATTCGGCAGAAGTATCCGCAGTCAATCATCTTCCATTATATGGACGATGTATTGATCTGCGCCAAATCTCAATCGGCAGTAGATGAAACTCTAAATTCAACAATTTCGGCCCTAAAAGACAAAGGATTGGAGATATCCCCTGAAAAAAGTGCAAAGGGAAGCACCTTGGAAGTATCTAGGACTCCAAATTACCAAGATGGCCATAAAACCTCAGACAATTGAGATTAACCGACGAGTCCGTACTTTAAATGACCTCCAAAAGCTACTGGGTGCGATCAATTGGATCCGACCTGTGCTGGGGATCACAACTGGAGATTTGCACCCCCTTTTTGAGCTGCTGAAAGGAGACGCTGATCTGTCCTCCCCCAGAGTTTTAACATCAGACGCAATAAAAGCCCTTACCACTGTCGAGAAAAAGATAACAGAGAGACAAACATTCCGGAAGATGGAGGGGCTGCCATCTTCTTTAGTTGTACTCAGAGAACAACGTCAACCTTTAGCCCTTCTGGGCCAATTTACAAGCGACTATAGAGACTTTTGCTTATGGGAGTGGATGTTCCTCCCTCACCAATTTGGCAAAACCATCACCACTATGGTTGAAATGATTGGCAAAATAATATCCAAAGGTCGCACTAGATGTTTAGAGCTCAGTGGAGAAGAACCAAATTTCATCTATCTCCCACTGACCTCTGAACATCTAGATCAACTGCTGCAGACCTCTATTGACTTTCAAATTGCCATCGGGGACTACCCGGGCGAAATCAGGCTACACCTCCCGGTGTGCTCGTTCATACAGAGATTAGTCCAGATTCCAATAAAATTGAAAATTATACAATCAGAGATACCTATTAAAAATGCAAAAACAATTTTTACCGATGGCTCGGGGAGGACAGGTAATGCAGTAATAGTTTGGAAAGAAAAAGATGATTGGCACCAAGACATCCATAAAGTACAGGGTTCTCCCCAAATAATAGAACTCTCAGCAGTTGTGCGAGCTTTTGAAATTTTCAGTGGTGAACCAATAAATATAATTTCAGATTCGGCTTATGTAGTGGGTGTGGTCAAAAGAATTGAAAACTCTTATCTAAAAGATGTAACTAATCAGATTTTATTTAACCTATTAACCAAATTATTGTTTCTTATAGAGAAGAGGGAATTTGAATATTACATTGTCCACACCCGGTCACACACCGCTCTACCCGGTCCTGTGGCGGAGGGGAACCAAATCGCCGACCATCTAGCAGGTATGGCTGTAACCCCCAATTTATATCAACAGGCGAAACTTTCACATGAATTTTTTCACCAGAATGCGCGGTCACTACAAAAGCAATTCGGTTTAAAATTGTCGCAAGTAAAAGAAATCCTAAAAACGTGCTCTGATTGCCAAATGTTTACACCTGTTGCTCCGGAGGGAACAAACCCAAGAGGTTTATCACCCCTAGAAATCTGGCAATCGGATGTCACCCATGTGGCTGAATTCGGCAAGCTAAAATATGTACACGTGTCTATTGACACATTCTCTAAAATGATTGTAGCCACCGCGCATCCTGGAGAAAGGAGTAGCCATGTCAAAAAACACTTCCTGTCTGCATTCACAAAGATGGGAGTCCCCAAACAGATCAAAACAGATAATGGACCCTCCTATGTGTCTGCAGACACGAAGAAGTTTTTTGAACAATGGGGGATACAACATACCACCGGGATCCCTCATAACCCCACAGGGCAGGGTATAGTGGAGTGTGCACACCAAAATGTAAAAAATATGCTTAAAAAACAAAAAGGGGGGAGTATTGGCCTGTCCCCCCAAGAACGATTGGAAAAAGTAATGTATGTTTTAAATTTTTTAAATATGATGGAGGAAACGGACACTAAATATGATGGAGGAAACGGACACTCACTTAAGCAAAAGTCCTGTAGATCGCCACTTCAGAACAATCTCTCCAGCTTTAACAGAACAAAAAGCAAGAGTAATGTACCGAGATCCATTGACAGAGAAATGGACGGGCCCCTTCCCCTTAATTACCTGGGGGAAGGGCTACGCGTGTATTGCAGGCTCCGAAGGACCAAGGTGGGTCCCCGCTCGACGGATCAAAATCTACCAAAGCTAAAGAGAAGAAAAGCGCAGAAGAGAACATCAATGCTGCCGTTTCGCCATCTCCTCCTAATCCTCTTGGTTGGATTCGTCCATCAGACTACAGCCGTACCATTAAAGGAATGGATGAACCAACCAGCGGAGAATCTGTGGGTAACGCTGGCCAAGGCCACCGGTACAGACACCTTGTGCCTGGCCTTGACCAGCGCGGGAAATCCATTTAAAACATGCCTGGTAGGGATCCCCATCATCCCACCCGAATGGAACGCGTTCGTGTCCCAAACGCGAATAAAAGGACCCCTACCGCTTAACTCCCCCAATTTAGCGCAAACCATCTCCGCGCTCACTTTCGTAGACATTCCCTTCCAGGAAATCGACCTTCTTGGTTCGTTACCCTCCACAACTTGTGTTATTTTCCATAGATACACCCGACCAGTTTTGTTTACACCCCTTGACGTAACCCCGTACAAACCCATCTATAGAGGGACCGCTTCGCCGTGGTGTAATAGCTTGATAGCGACCACCGTTCCAACAGAGCATATTCCAAGAAACATGAAACTCCCTAAGGGATATTTCCTGCTGTGCGGGGATCGGGCGTGGCCTGGAATTCGAGCCTACCCGGAAGGGGGTCCCTGCACAGTAGGAAAGTTAGCCCTTTTTAACCCGGTGAAGTTCCAGTTAGAAAATCAATTGGTATTCCCTAAAAATCGAGTTAAAAGATCCCTCTCATTTACGATGGGTGCTCCCCTCCGTTTTCCTGGGTCCAAACCTGCTGTCCCAAAACCCCCATCGGAATCTAAAATCACTCCCCAACCAATTCGGCTCCAAAATTCTCTCCCTGCACCCCATATGAATATTGGGAAACCTCAGTATTGGCCCACACCTCTGCCCTTCCCAGAGGATTGTGATTCCAATATCCATATCTGGTCTAGGGTCAAAAACTTTTAGGTGTCTTTTCCTGTCCCCGGGATAGGGACCGCGCATGCCCTCTCTCTCCTGACACATCTGGGTTGCTGGTTGACCAAGGAGGCAAATGCCACCACTCGGGCGATTGAGGGCCTGCTCGAAGACACCCAAAAGTTAAAAGAGGTTAGTTTACAGAATCGAGCTGCCATTGATTTCCTTCTCTTGGCACACGGCCACGGGTGCCAAGAATTTGAAGGAATGTGCTGTATGAATTTCTCCGATCATTCTGAGTCGATTCACCAAAGCATCAACCAGCTGAAAAGTTTGGTCGGAGAAATTCGTCAGGACAAAGGAGGAGGCCTCGACAACCTCTTTGATTGGATACAGTTACCAAATTTACCCAGTTGGTCTAGAAAACTTATTATGTTATGTATTTTATCCCTTTTCAGTTTGATTTCTCTTTGTACCATTTTACCATGTTTAGTTTTATGTCTACGCAAGTTGCTGCTAAGTTCCATCCAAGCTAATGCTGCTGCTCTTCAACAAAATAAAGAAGGGGGAGATGTTGGAAGGGACGAAGATGAATGGCAAAGATATGAAGCCTGGAGGAGAATCTACAACCCATGAATGGACATTTATATGTTGGACTTGACTTATTTATGCCAGATGTGACACCCCATGGATGTGACAGTTTCACCCCAGTTCTCCCTAGTTTATTGTTATATTGTTGTATGTTTCTATATACCCCCAGTTGTTGTTTTTTAGATTGTCCTCCATATTGTCTTCTTCTCCTCCCCTCAGTTTTCCCACCTTTTCCCTGTTTTCCCGCTCCTCTGCCTGCCATTGGTCAGTGTTTGGTGCAGTGCAGAGGTAGCTGTCATTGGTCCATTCCCTTAAGTTACACCTTAACTCCACCCCTCTTTATCCAGTTATCCAATCACCTTTATCCCCAAGTTGTCAGTCTCTTGCTCCTCCCTAGCCCAAACTCCACCCTCAAACCTACCCTATATAAGTTGTTGTTTCCTTAATAAACTTTGGCATTGCACCTCGACCTCCACTGTGTGAAGAACCCTTCTTTGCAGTGCTCGACCCCATTCCCTTTTTCCCCGCGGGTCGTGGCACATTTTCTTGACAAATACCCGGCGAGGCAGGTTTTTGGACCTTCCCTGCCCTCCTGCAGTGTATTCTCTGGCCACTGGTACCAGAGAGCCCCAGCTGCTGACCAGTAGCTATTAATTCTTGGGCTATCTCCAACCAGGTTATCCCTGATGGAGCACCTCTTCCTCTAGGTCTGGGGGTTGCCTTTATGCGCTCCTGTAATTGTTTAGCATAAACTTTTAGTGCATCAGGCAGGCCTCGAATTAAGACTGGAAATCTCTGTGGATTCGCCTCGAGTTCCATTGGGGAATTTCGTTGTGGGTCTAATAATTTTGTGTGCATTAATTGGAGACATGCTGTTTTTTGTACACTTTTTACAATGTGGCCAATTGTGGGTGTTTTAATCGTGTGAGGATCTCCCCTTTCTATAGGGTCTAACCCGCCTGCCCAGTAGGCAGCTCTCTGGGTCAGGGACGGTGCTCGGTTATCATTTGTGGTCAGGAAGAACCCTGGGCCCCAAAATCCTCTGGCCTCATCTTCACTCAGCAAAATCCGATCCCCTCCTGTAAGGGACACCCTCCACACATATCCAGTCTCTGATTCACTGACCTTATGACTGTATTTCTCCTGAATTTTGGCCAGTGCTTCCCCTGTGTATGGGGTAATTCGTGTGGTAGTTTGCTGATCTGCCCCCTGGCCAGTGGTTTCAGTTTTAATGAGGGGACGCAGATGTATTACCCCGTCCTCCGGGTAACTTTGCTTCAACTCTTCCAATTCCCCAGAGGGGTACAGGGATTTGTTAACATCTACTGGTTTAGGGTATTTTGAATTGATGTCTCGCAAATCACAATTTTTCATTTCCAGTATCTTTTTAAGCCTTTCATTTTGTTCCTCCTCATCTTGCAGGGCTGACCGAAGCAATGAGTTAATCTCTCTCTCTCTCCCTGCAGTGGCTGACGCTCAGCAGTTAACTTCTTTTCCTAATTGCTCCTGTAATGCCTTCATTGACTCTTGAAGAGATCTTATCACCTCACCGGTAGATTTTTGAATAGCCTCTTTTTCTAGCTGGTCCTGCAAAGCTCTCATTGACTCTTGGAAAGATTTTATCACTTCACTTACAGATTTCTGAATAGTTGATTTTTCCTTTTGCACTGCTCTAAGGAACACGCCTAAGATAGCACCCACAAGAAACAGTTCTAAACCAAGGATAACTATCAGGAGGGAATAATCCCCATATAACTCAACCAGGGGTGTCATCCCCTTTGCCTCAATCATTAACCCAGCATAGGTTAATGTCTTTCTCCCCCTTAACTCTCTGAGGGCTGGTTTGACTCTCCCCTGGAAAAACCTTTCAACAGGTCCAGGTACCAGGAAACCTTTCAACAGGTCTGATGTGCCCGGGTCACACCGAGAGGAGAAAAATTCTCACTATAATTTTACAGCGAGGGGACGGTCACCATTTGACTCGCCCTCGGTGTCAGTTTTAGAATACACCGATTACTCCACCACATCCAAAGGATCCTGCCGACTACGCCAAAAATGTTACGACCCGCCCCAGGAAAAGGGGAGAGGGGGTAACTCAGGTTTTTATCAATAATTCCCTTGGGGTGGATTAAAGTGAAACGACACTAAATAATCGGTGACTGAAAAGGTATACTGGCAAGGTTTATTTTAACAATTCTGTATCAACAGGCATGCTAGCAGTTTGGGTGCTGTCATACCACAATGTGACACAGAGATAACCTTTGGGGGGGGGAAGGAAAATGCATAGGGGAGAGAAAGGCAGGAGAAGAGCAAGGGAGAGTAAGAGAAAGAAAAGCTGAGAGTGGACAGATGTATATAGTCACCGCCCACGGGGTCCAGCGATGCTTCCATGTCTGTCAGTTGAAGTGGTGACCTTGATCTGCTGGGGGTGAAGGAGGGAAGCCCCCATACTCCAAGAAGTTATGGGTTATTATATCCATGATTAGTGTCATGGGCCGTGCCTCGAGCCTCCAACAACTCCTGGGTCTGTGCTGAGTTGGTTTTTTTTTTTGTGTCTCGCCTGGTTCCCGCCTTTCCAGATTAGCAGAGGGAGGGAGGGGCCTGATTGCTCAGCAGATATATCAACAGTCAAAAGCCTGCAAACTCAGCTCTTGCCTTTTCAGGGCTTCAAACCTTCAGCACTGGAGGGAGGGAGGGGCCTGACTGCTCATCAGAGGTACCACGCAAGTCAAAAGACTGCAAAAGTCTCCTAGAATGCATAAATCATTAACCATTTCAGTCTCTGACAGCTGCGTTTCCCAGGACAAGGGGCGCTATCACCACGTCATATCACGAAGTGCAGGGGTCTTCATGACAGTCCTTATCTTCCAGGGATTCAAGTTCCCTACAGAGCTCTGTGCTCTGTCTCAAGCAGCGAGGTGGGGGTGGGGGGCAAGGTCACTCCCTCTGGATTCCTTCTCTGAGCTTTGCAGCTCTTTTCTGCAGTGCTGCTAAAGTTTTAGGACTTCCATTCAGTAGGAGTCCATCCTCTCCACTTAGGAAAGGTCACAAAAGGAGTTTAGGGGTTTTTGATTCAGTTCTTACCCCAACTTTCTCTCTCTCTCTCTGTAGAGCCTAATTCTCTCTCTGCTGCTGGCTCTCATTCTCTCAGACAACTCTGTGTCTCTTGCTCGGTTGCATGCTTGTTTGCTGCTTCTCTCTTATCTCTTCTGGCTCTCTGCCACTGTCTTTGGCCAGTGTTGTTTTTGCGGCCGCTTCTGCTGCTCACAGTGGAGAAAACTCCTTCGGCTTTCAGCTACAGGCACTTAGCCCAGTCTAACACTGTTCCAAGTCCCTGCAGCCCCAGCCGAGGGCTGGGGGGGGGACAGAGCCCCCCAGGGGGGGCTCCTACCCTCTCGTCGTGGCCTTACAACATGGCTACTCCTTCTACAACAACTGCAACAACCTTCTCTTCCGCTCTGCTTGTGATATGCTTATATTTTGCAGAAGTGCTCATTGGGTAAAACCTCAACACTTCAAGGGTCACCACCCCCTGGGGTTTTACCATTTTATAACTTCAGGGGGGAAACTGTTTCCCCCCACCACACTTCACGTTTTGTGCAACCCTACCTTGGATCATCTTCATAACAAGAGCCATGCCTCCTGACTGGACCACCTTTGACCAGCAGAACGTCTGGGTGACACTCACCAATGCAACCGGGACCGACACATTGTGTTTGTCTGTGGCTGCCCCAACTGATCCGTTTCGTACCTGTTTAGCAGGCCTTCCTTTCAATTGCACCCAGTGGATTACCTTTCTACACCAGTACTTGCCACAGTGCTCTAACCTTCACAAGGCACAATTACTACAATGTGCCAATAACCAAAACCTTTAAAATAATTTTCCTTGAACTTCAATAGAACCCCAAGAAATTAATGTCATGGGCAGTCTGACTGCACCTTTCTGTTTTCAATTCGATCCCTCAGATTCAAATTCAAATCATTATTTGGCAATTGATGTATCTCCTTCTAGAACATACCAAAAGGCTCGTTTTTGATGTAAATCACCCAATTCTACAGTATTAAAATCAGGGGCGACACCTCTTGGCTTGCCCAATGGTATTTTCTCAATCTGTGAGCCACGAGTGTGGAAAGGTATTCCCACTAGAGCAAAAGGAGGACCGTGCACATTTGGAAAATTAACACTGTTTAACCTTCACAAATTACCCATAAGCACACACATTCAAAAGAGGCAAAAAAGATTCGTGCAACGATACAATAAGAATTGCAATTCAAGAGTACATATCTGGGGCCCAGCTGAAAGAGTATTCCCCAGTCTTGTAGCTGGAATTGGAACAGCTCATGCCTGGACCACCTTGGATAGACCAGGCTGCTGGCTTGCCAAGGAGGCCAATGCCACCAGTTTAGCAGCTGACGCCTTACTAACCAATGTCAGTTCAATTAGGAAAGCCACTGTGCAGAAAAGAGCAGCCATTGATTTCTTGCTATTGGCTCGTGGACATGGTTGCAAAGATTTTGAAGGCCTTTGCTGCATGAATCTTTCTGATCACTCAGAGTTGATTCATCAAAGCCTTGCTCAATTAAAAACCCTAACAGTGCAGCTTAATGCAGAGAAGGACCCAGGCTTAGACAGTTTGTTTAGCTGGCTAGATATTTTTAACCTAGGTCCAAAACTCAAGAAAGTTGCCATTGTAGCTCTAACTGGAATTTTTGTGTTTTTCTGTATTTTGCTTAGGGTGCCATGTTTTATGTCTTGTGTGTCACGTTTGGTTCGCTGTAGCTTTGCACAAGTTTTAGTGTTTCAATTAGAAAATAAAAAAGGGGGAATTGGGGGAAACCAGATGTGTTCAGGCGAGGGAGCCAGAGGCAGCTGCCCAGCAAGAGGCCTCAGAGATAACACTGGAATCCATCAACCGGCCTTGGGCATGCTGTGAGAGTGAGAGAAGAAGCTGCTGACTTCAGCATATTTAGAAATATTAAATAGCCAAAAACAGTATAAAAGTTTAAAACTGTGCCAGAATAGATTTTAGGCATCGGCAGGTTGGGACCCAAAAACTGTTCAGGGAGGAGACTGGGGATTGAGGGGAAAATGGGAAAGTGGGAGAAACAGGGACAAGGGTGGAAAAGGGGGGGTGGTCTGGCAGGTCCGATGGTCCATGGGGGTCTTTGGGCACAGGGGAGCTGGGAAAGGGAGGTGGTCCCTGAGCTCCCAACTTCCTGTGGGGTGCTGGGGGCTGCTGGATCCAATCTCAGCCTTGGATTATGCCAACACTTTCAGTTTAAAAGAATTACAGAGGTGTAACTGAACCATTTAGGTCCCCCAGGTTTTAATGACGGCAAATCAGATCTGTTGATAGAAATGAATTATTTAGGGTTGCAAATGATCAGACAAAAGGTCTTCAGCAGAATTATACACAATATACACACTAAAAGTACCAGGAGTACAGGATAAGACACTGAAGTGTCTACACTAAAGCAATTGTTGAAACAATCCTACACAAGCTGGCACAAAAGCAATAATTCTTAATTAGAGATGGATGGAACTCCCCCAGACCAACGCTTGTGGGGAGATCTCTGCTCTCAACCTCCAGCAGTGACCTTGGG
>NW_021939210.1:43964-49993 GCF_001715985.3 Manacus vitellinus | reverse complement strand
CAGGCATCCTGTGACCATAAAAACCTCCAAAACACCAAGATTCAGCCCAGTAAAACAAAAATCACTGAGATTCAGGAAAAAAAACATCAGAAGTATCGATATGAACCCCCCTCAAACTGCGAAAAGTTAAAGTTTAGCCAGGAAATACTGCAAAATATGAAGATTCAGTCAAAAAAAAGGTGTTTAATTGGGAGGATGAGGAGAGTGAGGTCATTTCACAAGCACTTGATTGAGTTGCTATATATTAATAAAGAGTTGTATTAATGTAGTTTCACTTAAAACTCGACAGGGCTGTTCCTCGAGCTTATCTGGCCCTCTGCCAGTCCGAGGCTGTTTCTCCAAACCACCAATCCAACTGTGCCAAACGCCCTGGTTGGTCAGTGCTGGCTGGGGGAGCGGGAACTCAGTGAGGGGATGAGAAAACTGCACCCGGGGCTGGGCTGAAAGAGGCTTCAGCACCACTTCTGATGGCCCGGGGCAGCATCTGGCTTCTCCCAAACAGAGAGAGTGTTGAAAGATAGAAATTGTGTGAACAATTTCCCTTGCATTTCTGTGTGTACTACCTTGACATGGCTGGGTGCTGATAGTAAAAATTACTGCGCCACTAAGATGGCTACGCAAGCTAAAGTTAGAACAAAGGTGGATTCATGCCAGATGCCAAGGAGGAGATTTGGCAGGTGAATAAAGTTTTCTCATCTCCTATGACCACCTGTTGTGGTCCAATTAGCAGTGGACAGCAGAGTAGTTTTTCCTTATGTAACCAATGTAGTGTGAACAAGAAGCTGAGCGTCATGAGCACTATATAATCTGTCTTTTTCCTAATAAACCCGACATATTGCCTGAGCACATTGGTCTAAGAGAAGTCTGTCCGTTCCCTTCCATCAAGAATTGGTGCCTGAAAAAAGAGGGACTCCAAGTTCGTCAGTTCTCTGGGACGTAAGGCGACTGGAAGAGCCGAAGGAAGCAGCTGTTACAGGCAGCACTGAGCCCCGGTGCTGTGAACAAATCCGTGCACAGTTAAAATTAGGATCTCGCTTTGGCCAAGTGAGTCAGCTGGCAGGAGCATGGGGCCCACCCTTTCCAAAGATGAAGAAGCAGTGGAAAGGCTCTTGCAATCTACAGTCTTTCTAAGAGAGCCAAATTATGATGAAAAAGCCCAGGTTCCAGTTTTGCCTGCAGTGCCGGCATTGCCTCCTCCAAACCCCTCTCCTGGGATGCCCGGGGTGGGAACTTCTGGTTTAGGGGTTCCAGCCCTGCCGGGTGGAGGGAGGAGGAAAGGGGGGGGGTGAGTGTTAATCCAGCACAGAATTGGAAAAACATTATACAGGCTGCTGCCTCTGAAGGGGATTTTACGCTCTTAGAATCTAATGCTTTTCCTGTATTTGTAGACAATGCAGGAAATAATTCCTGGGAAGCTATAGACTGGAAGATCATAAAAGAGGCAAAGGCAGCTGTTTCACAATATGGTTTAAAAAGCAGTTATTCACAATCAATAATACAACATCTTTTTTCTGTGCATTTGTTGGCACCACATGATACTCGTATGATTACAAACACGTTGCTCTCTCCATCGCAGCAATTACAGTTCTTTAGCAAATGGAATGCCAGCTGTGCAGCGGCTGCTGCACAGCCTAGGCAACAAGGGCATCCTCCCTACGGTGTTACCTCTGATGCACTCATGGCTCTTGGTCAGTATGAAAAAGCAGATGTACAAGCACAGTTTCCAGATGAGGTATTACAAACTAGTCAGGATTTAGCTTATAAGGCATTGCTTATAGTAAGGGATGCAAAGTTAGGACCCCCATGTACTTCAATCAAACAGGGGCCCAATGAGTCTTATAGTCAGTTTATAGATCGCCTGCATCAGTCATTAGATGCAGATCCAGATATGGATCAGAATTTAAAGGCAAGATTCCGGGACTTGTTGGTCTATGATAATGCCAATGATAAGACCAAGCAAGCTTTAAGCACAATGCCAAGGGGTGCTGGTACAGCTCAACTCCTAGAAACTGTGTCAAGGATGATTAAGCAGGAGGACGCAGCCTATCTAGCTACTGCAGTGGGTGCGGTAGTAAAACCTCTAATGGCTAGGAGAGGAAGGAGTTTTAAGGGAAGAAGAGGAAAGATGTGTCTTGCTTGTGGTCAGAAGGGACACGTCAGGACCCAGTGTCAAGCATTTCCTTTGCTAGGAACTGCTCGTCCTGCAATAACAGCAGGACCTCCTGTTACTGCAGGAGGTTCAAAGTGGTGCAGTAATTGTCAGATGGATAATCATAACACAAATGAATGCAAAAGGCAGGGAAACTTCAGGCGGAGCGCGATGCACTCTGGCACGATGACAACAAATCGGGGTGCCTGGAATGCTGCCGTGCAGCCACCGCAGGAAGCGCCGGTGTGGACCTGGCAACAGCAGTAGATACCATGCTTGAGACTCAAGAAGTGTACGTGATTGAGTCTACATTGCAGGGACCTTTAGGTAGAGGATTGAGCGCTCATTTGGTAGGATGTTCATCTTTGTCTCGTCAGGGAATTTTTGTGGTGCCAGCAGTCATAGATGCAGATTCTACGGCTGTAATCAAAATCATGGTATACACTCTAACACCACCAGTTTTCATTCCTGCTAACAGTAAAATAGCTCAGTTGGTGCCTTTTAAAGCAGAAGTGCCTAATGCAGAACCAGTAACACGGGGAGATGGAGGCTTTGGTTCAACAGGCTCCCCTGATGTGTTGTTAGCAGTAGATATAAAGCAGGAAAAACCCGAGGAAAACGTAATTGTACGGCATCCTAATGGACAATCCAGCACTATGACTATGCCTCTTGATACGGGAGCTGATATTTCGATCATTCCCAGGCATAAATGGCCTCAAGCATGGCCTGTGGAAATGGCACCCACAGGAGTTAAAGGTGTAGGTGGTGTACAGTAGACATGGATTAGCAAAGATGTGATAACTTTTCAGTTCTCTGATGGGGCAATAGTGGGGACTCGTCCTTATGTGTTGTCTTTATCAGTAGGCCTGATAGGTCGAGATCTGTTGGGGCAAATGGGAGCATGTCTGGTTACTTCTCCTTTTCAGATGCGGCCATTGATAGGCAGCCAACCTTAAAACTGTGATGGAAAACAGAAAAACCAGTATGGGTAGATCAGTGGCCGTTGAAGGAGGAGAGGCTGTAAATAGTACAACAATTAGTTCAAGAGCAATTGGATGCAGGACATATTGTTCCATCTACAAGTCCATGGAACACTCCCATATTTGCTATTCCAAAAAAATCAGGAAAATGGAGATTATTACATGATCTGCGAGCTGTCAACGCAGTCATGGAGGATATGGGGGCTTTGCAGCCTGGTCTACTTTCTCCTGTGATGATCCCCCATGATTGGGTCATACTGGTAATAGATTTAAAAGACTGTTTTTTCACAATCCTTTTGCATCCAGATGATGCTGTCAGATTTGCCTTCACAGTGCCTTCAATTAACAAAGCAGAACCAGCACAGCGTTTTCATTGGGTAACTCTTCCCCAGGGGATGAAAAATTCACCCACCTTGTGTCAGACCTATGTTGCATGGGCCTTGCAGTCATTCCGGACTCAACACCCTGACTTATTAGTGTATCATTACATGGATGATGTTCTGATAGCGGGAAAAAATCTGAATGTGCCAATGCTGTTACAGCAGTTAGAACAAGAGTTGAGTCATCGAGGCCTACAGATTGCCCCTGAAAAGATTCAGAAGCAGGAACCATGGCAATACCTTGGTTGGACCATCACAAAAGGAATAGTGAGACCACAGAAGTTAGTTATTAACACTGCCATAAAAACCCTGACTGATGTGCAGAAGCTGATGGGTGACATACAGTGGGTCAGACCTGTGTGTGGAATAACCAATGATGATCTAGCTCCTCTGATGCCTTTGCTAGGGTCAGTTGCTCAGGCAGGACTTCATAGAGAATTGTCAGAAGATCAAAAGACAGCTATAGTTAAGATCTCTGAAAAGATAGCTACAGGATATGCCTGTCGAATAATACTGGAACAGCCAGTGCAGTACCTGATTGTTAATTCTGGAGAAAGCAAAAAGCATCCGTTGGGTATCATCTGTCAAATCGCAACCAGCATAAGAATTTTGGAATGGGTATTTTTACCATATCAGCCCAAAAAGACAATCATGACACAACCTGAATTGTTTGCACAACTTGTCATAAAAGGGCGACGGAGAATTTGTGATTTAATTGGCAAAGATCCATCTGTAATATTTGTACCAGTCTCCCAGAACTATTTGGAGTGGTTGTTTGAGAAATCAGAACCATTCCAAATAGCCATGGCAGATTTTGAAGGTCTGGTCACAAATCATTATCCCTCAGACAAATTGTTGCCTTTGCTGCAACATCAGACAATTGAACAGCTTGTGTTGCGTTCAGATGATCCAGTTGATGGGATTACTGTTTTTACAGATGCTGGAAGAAAATCTCAGCGTGCAGCAATTACTTGGCAGGAAGGATCAGAGTGGAAACATAAACTGCTTCCAGGTGTTTCAGGAGACACACTGCAAACCCTTGAATTGAGAGGTGTAGTATGGGCCTTGAACTTCTGGAAGGAAGAACCTGTTAATGTAGTTTCAGATTCACTTTATGTAGTAGGTACAGTACAACGAATCGAACGGGCAATGGTCAAAACCCTGAAAAATAAGATCTTAGCAGCACTCATGACACAGTTGCTGCATTTGCTAGATCAGCGCACACAGCCCTATTTTATCACTCACATTAGAAGCCATCAACAGCTAGATGGTGGTTTAGCAATTGGAAATGATAGAGCAGATAAATTAGTAGCACCTGCATGGACTGGTCCTGCAGTAAATAAGTTTCAGCAAGCAGTTCTGTCTCATGAATTTTTTCATCAGTCTGCAGATGTATTAGCCAGGCAGTTTGGGCTCACTTCCTCAGATGCACGAGGGATTGTACAGGCCTGTTCAGCCTGTCACAAGAACGGGCTGGGCATTGGCTTGGGAGTCAATCCTCGGGGGTTACAAGCACTGCAGCTTTGGTAAATAGATGTCACTCATGTTGCTGAGTTCGGGAGGTTGAAATATGTGCATGTATGCATTGATACCTTTTCTCATGCCATGTGGGCCTCTGCCCAGACTGGGGAAGGTGCCAAATGTGTCATTCGTCATATGCATGCATGCATAGCAGCCCTTGGGATCCCCACAGAAATTAAAACTGATAATGGATCTGGTTATACCTCACAACATTTCCGAAGGTTCTGTATGAATTGGGGTATTTCTCATGTTACTCACTCTCCTACAGGTCAAGCTATTATTGAACGAGCTCACGGAGTTCTGAAAACACTTTTGCAAAAACAGAAGGGGGGAGAAGAGCTAGCCAGTCCACATGACCGACTTGCAAAAGTGTTATATGTGCTGAATTTCTTGCGGTTGACGGGTAATAGAACAGACCCTCCCATTGTTATTCATAACACTTCCTTGCAGTTGGGTCTGGTAAGTCAACAAGCAATAATCAAGGTGCAATATAAGGATCCACAGACAGGGGAATGGAAAGGGCCTGCAGAAGTGAAGATGACTTGAAGAGGCTATGCTTGTCTCTTAACAGATACAGGTGTTCACTGGCTACCTGCACGATGGGTAAAACCTTGGAAAGAAGCTGGTTCTTCAGAACAGGGTTAATGCTCTTCCTGTAGGTAAAAGTAGCACTATCAGAAGCTGTTGTATATAATAGTTTTTCAGTATTACAAGAGCAAAATTTTTAGTATTATGAGCACAAATTTTTATATATTTTTAAGGCACATAAGTTTAAAAAGCACATAATTATAGAGGTTAAGAATTTAAGAGAGTGTTTTGTATGAATTTTGAATTATTCACTGGTTGTTGGTGAAGGAAAGTTTATAAGAAGCTTTAACATTATAAGGTATTAGAGAATTATGGCTTTTTTATCTTATAGAACACGGTGAAATGGAACTCAAAAGTATGTCTGTGTGAATGTGTGTCTAATTGGTGGCCACCAAATGAAAGTGAATGGAT
>NW_021939210.1:37907-38950 GCF_001715985.3 Manacus vitellinus | reverse complement strand
GCGGCCATTTGCACGTGAGCGGAGTGAGGGTAATACGTTTTTCGGTTTTCTTATTTTTCTGTCTTTTCTTTTTTTTCTCTTTTTTTTCTTTCTTTTTACCCCTCGTTTTTCTTTCTCTTTTTCTTTTTCCCTTTTTTCTTTCTTTTTTATTATTTGTCTCATTTTTGCCTGTTTTTTCTGTCTTTTTTCTTTTTTTCTCCTTTTTCTCTTTTTCATCCTTTTTTTCTTTGTATTTGCTTTTTTATTTTTTTCTTTTTTTTTTCTCCATTGTTTTCTATCAGTTGTATTTTCAAGGAAGATTTAAATACATATCAAAACAATCTCCACGTACATATTATACAACAACAGATAATCTGCCATTGTTCCAGGTCTGAGAGGATTCCCAAGATCACAAACACTGAGATACAAAGGGTGCTCACACAAAAAAAACCAGCTTTTCCTGCTTTTTTCCACAGGTAAAGCAAGTGTGCAAGGGGCACTTGGCCCCAGGCAAGATGCTTTTACAGCCACTTTAGGCAGCCCAGAGTGGATCTGGCTGGGAAATGGGATTATGCCCATGCTTTCAAGGAGGATTTCCACAGTACATTGAGGGGAAACATTGAAGACCATTTCTTCATCTACTGAAGGGATGAGAAGAGGGGGGCAGGTGCTGTGGCCCCAGAGCTTCTCTCTGCTTTGGGGACACTTCTGTGTTTTCCTCTGTTCATTGAATTTCCCACAAAGAAGGAAAAAGCTACAGGAACTCCAGTCTGGAGTGGTCAGGACATGTGGAAGCAGGGGAATTTTTCTTCCCAGCTGGGATTGAGAGTGCAATTTCACACTCCTTTGGAGAGCATTAACTGAGACATCCCATTTCTGCCCAGGGATCTCCCAGGGGGAACTCAATCCAGGCTCTGGGCAGGTCCCTGCAGGGGCAGCAGCTTCCTCTGCACATCTGAGGGGATAAAGCTGCTCTAACCCTGCCCTCCAACTACTCCACAGCAATTTAGGACCTCTGAGGACAGTTCCCCACTGTTTCCACCCCAGCAGAGACCTGAACACAT
>NW_021939210.1:30340-33268 GCF_001715985.3 Manacus vitellinus | reverse complement strand
ACACATGGGTCTCTTGTGTTTGCCACTGGTGATATGGGGAGAGAAGTGGTCACAGTGTTTTTCCCAGTCCCTTATTTTACTGGTGGAAAATCTGTATGGTTTTTTAGCAGTATTAAGGCCAAACATAACTCCAAGTATGTTTAGTTAGAACAATGAATAAACTATCTGATTGAAAATCAGGATTAGCGTTCCCTTTGTTGCCAGTAAACACTTTGATGGATGGCTTGAACTCCAAAATACATCTGAGATACTGTTGTTGATACTTAAATTTGTCATTTTGGCAATATCAGCTGAAGACCAAGAAACTTTGTTTTCCTCACAACAACCAACTCCCATATTAGTCTATTAGATTTTTCATGCTGATCTTGCCAGTTCCATGTTAATGTCTGTTTTCTAATGTTGCAGCAAATCAAAAGACAATTTAGATATGCCAGCAGGTTGTCTTCTCCCAAGAGCTTGTTCAATCCCATTGGATTTTGGGGATTCATAAAAGTGTCATTTAAACAGCTGTTTTGATTGGCAACACCAGGAAATTTTAGGATTTTTTTCCAAAAAACACCTGCTGAATGCAGTTTGATCCTTTTCTAGTTGTTTGTAATTGCATTGTCTGAAAATTTGACTGCAAGGCAGCAGGTTAACTGAAAAGCAGAGTTTCATGTTTATTTTAGGTATGTGATGACTTTGGCAACCAGTGATGAGTTGTTCCAGCATGGTCCCAACTGCCTTCAGAATGCCCCCAGTCACTCCCAGTATGACTCCAGCCACCTTCACTGTGGGCCCAGTTGCTCCCAATATGATCCCAGTTGTGCCCAGCATGGTCCCAGTTGCTCCCACTTCCTCCCAGTGGGATCCCAGTTGCTCCCAGTTGCCCCTAGCACAGACCCAGTCGCTCACAGTATGATCCTGGTCTGATCCCAGTATGGTCCCAGTATGATCCCTGTACGATTGCAGTTGCCCCCTGCATGGTCCCAGTTTGTCCCAGTTGCCTCCAGCATAGATCCAGTCAATCCAAGTATGATCCCAGTCTTCCCCCAGCATGGTCCCAGTCAATCCCAGTTGCCCCACTGCAGATCCAGTCACTCCCAGTTGTTCCCAGTTGCCCCCAGCATGGTCCAAGTCACTCCCCATGTGGTCCCAGTCGCCCCCAGGATGGTTGCAGACACTCCCAGTATATCCCAGTTGCTCTCAACATGCTCGTAGTCATACCCAGTTACTTCCACTTGCCCCAGGATGGTTCCAGTTTCCATCAGTATGATCCCAGTCACTCCCAGTTTATGCCAGTTGCCTCCAGCATGCACCCTGTCACTCCCAGTTACTCCCAGTTGCTTCCAGCATGATCCCAGTTGCCCCAAGTATGTTCCCAGTTGGCTTCCAGCACGGCCCCACTGGCTCCCAAATCCCCCCTGTGTAGTTCCAGCCACTCCCAGTTTGATCCTGGTCCCTTACAGTCACTCCCACTATGATTCCAGTATGGTGCTGGTCACTCCCACTATGATCCCAGTCACTGCCAGTCACTCCCAATAGGATCCCCGTTGCCCCCAAGGTGGTCCCAGTTGCTCCCAGCCACCCCCAGGATGGTTCCTTTCACTCTCAGGGACTCCCAGTCTGAGTCCAGTCTGGCCCCAGTCACTCCCAGTCACTCCCTGGAGGATGCCATTTGCCCCCTGCATGGTCCCAGTTGCTCCCAGTATGATCCCAGTAACTTCCAGACACTTCCAGAACAAAGCCAGTTTGATCCCACTCATCCCCAGTATGGCTTCAGTCCCTCTCACACACCCCCAGTATTGTTGCAGTCACTCCCAGCATGATCCCAGTATGACCCCAGCAGGGGCCCAGCTGCTCCCAGTAGGATCCCAGTTGCCCCCAGCATGGTTTCAGTTGCTCCCATTCACCCCTACTATGGTTCCAGTCACTCCCAGTATAATCCCAGTCACTTGTAGCCACTCCCAGTATTATCCCAGTTGCCTCCAACATGCTTCCAGTCAGTCCCAGTGTGATCCCAGTCTCTCCTAGTAGGATCCAAGTTACCCCCTGCATGGTCCCAGTTGCTCCCAGTCACCCCACTGTAGTTCCAGTCTCTCCCAGTACAGCTCCAGTATGATCCCAGCGACCCCCTGTATGGTGGCACTCACATCCAGGATGAACCCAGACATTCCCTGGCACTCCCAGGATAAAACCATCTGCCCCCAGCAGGGTCCCACTTGCTCCCAGTCACCCCACTAGAGTTCCAGTCCCTCCCAGTATGATCCCTGTCACTCCCAGTCTCTCACAATATATCCCAGCTGACCTCAGGATGCTCCCAGTCAGTCTCAGTACACTCCCAGGCAGTCCCAGTATGATCCCAGTCACTCCTGGTCTCTCCCAGTATATCCCAGTTGCCCCCAGTGTGGTCCCACTCACTCCTGAATGCTCCCAGTAGCTTCCAGCATGATCCCAGTTGCTCACATCCACTCCCAGTCAGCCCCAGTGGGGTCCTAGTCACTCCCAGTATGATCCCAGTCACTTCCAGTGTGATCCCACTTGCTCCCAGTATATCCCAGTTGTGCCAACATGGTCCCAACTGCCCTCAGAATGCTCCTACTCACTCCCAGTATGACCCCAGTCACCTTCACTGTGGGTCCAGTTGTGCCCAGCATGGTCCCAGTTGCTCCCACTTCTTCCCAGTGGGATCCTAGTAGCTCCCAGTTGCCCTAGCATAGAACCAGTTGCTCCCAGTATGATCCTAGTCTGATCCAGTATGATCCCAGTACAATTGCAGTTGCCACCAGTATGATACCAGTGACTTCCAGACACTTCCAGTACGAAGCCAGTTTGATCCCACTCATCCCCAGTATGGCTGCAGTCCCTCTCACACACTCCCAGGATTATTGCAGTCACTCCCAGTATGATCCCAGCATGACCCCAGCAAGAGCCCAGCTGCTCCCAGTA
>NW_021939210.1:28586-29532 GCF_001715985.3 Manacus vitellinus | reverse complement strand
GTGGAAGATGTGAGAGGAGGGAAAAATGGGGGTTGGGACCCCCAGAGTAATCTGGAGGTGGGGTGGGGATTGAGAGGACCATGGAAAAGTGGAAGGAACAGGGAGAAGCATGGAAAAGGGAGGGTGGTCTGGTGGGTCAGATGGTCCTGTGGGGGTCTTTGGGCACAGGGGGGCTGGGAAAGGGGGGTGGACCCCTGAGCTCCCAACTTCCTGTGGGGTGCTGAGGGCTGCTGGATCCAATCCCAGCCTTGGATTATGCCAGCACTTTCAGTTTAGAGGAATTACAGAGCTGTGACTGAACCACTTTTGTCTCTCAGGTTTTAATGATGACAAAACAGATCTGTTGATACAAATGAATCATTTAGGGATATAAATGATCAGACAAAAGATCTTCATCACAATTAATTACTGCACAAGAGAAACAGTAAAACTGCCAGGAGTACAGGATAAGATAGGACAGTGCTCTACACTTAAGCAATTGTTGAAGCAATTCTACTCAAGCTGGCACCAAAGCAATAATTCTTAATTAGAGATGGATGGAACTCCCCCAGACCAACGCTGGTGGGGAGATCTCTGCTCTAAACCTCCAGCAGTGACCTTGCGGGTCCCCAGCCAAGGCAGAAATCTCCACACACCCTCAGGAAGGGTTCAGTTTGAAGAAGCTGCCCCTGGGAAAGGGGACTGGCCCTTTGTGGTAGAAACCTCAGTCCGCTCAAGTGCAAAGTGCCGCTATGACCCCCCTCCCCAAAGGACAAGACAACTGGGGAAGGAAAGAGGGGCTTGGCTAACAGAGATCAAAGATTCCATGAGGTAAAACCAGGTTCAGTTCAGGCTGAGGGCGCTGCGGCACCGCCCGTGCGAACATTCCTGACGGGCGGGCGGAGGGCGGGGCCGCGCCCTGATTGGCTGCGGCGGGGGCAGGAAAGGCGGTGCGCGCGCAGAGCGC
>NW_021939210.1:23326-24694 GCF_001715985.3 Manacus vitellinus | reverse complement strand
GGGGGAGGCTGGAGAGAGGGGGGAGCTTAGAGAGCCCCAAGAGCCTGGAGAGGGGGCACTGAGAAGGGGGAGCCTGGACAGTGGGGACCCCTGGGATCCCTGGGACAACAAGGTCGAGAACCTGGAGAGGGGGAATGTCTGGGAACGTGGCACCCCGAAGGTGAGAGTCAGAGGAGAAGAGACCCTTGGGACCCCCAACACTCCCAGCATCCTTAAATGGGACCCCCAGCATTCCAGACAGCGGTGACCCTCCAAACCCCAGAGGGGACGAGACTAGAGAGGGGGAATTTTTGGGAGAGATTTTTTGGCTAAACTTCATATTTTGGGGTATTTTTTAGCTGAATTTCAACTTTTGCAGTTTGAGGGGCTAAGGGTCTTCTTGCAATTTGAGGGATTTTTGCCTGAATCTCGGTGGTTTGGGTTTTTCTGGGCTGGATCTTGGTCTTTTGAAGGTCTTTACGGTCACAGGATGCCTGGTGAATGTAGGGAATTGGCTATAGAATACGGCTTGCCTAGGCAGTGAGAACATCTGAAATAGCGAGGTTACAGTGCCCTTGTACCCTGTTAGCTGGCTGGCAAACAGGACATTGTGATTAGCAAAACAAAAGCAACTGAGAAGCCACCTGTGTCAACAAAGAAAGGGAGTGAGGGGTGGAATCAACATCTAAGCCAGAGCCAATAATGAGCTTAGCTTTTGCAATATGTATGAGCTAATTATAAAGCATATATTAAGCTGTTAGCAATGATCAATAAACGAAGCTTGCTGATTCTCATATTGAGGGTCCCTGTCTTCCCTTGTCGTGACATTATGGTGCCCGAAGCAAGGGACGATAAACAAGGATCCTGCTGAGTTTTGCGCGGTTCCCGCAGTCCCCGAAGCTTGCACGGGGGCTAAGTTATATCTGTGGTTCCAGGGACTAAGTTGAATCTGTGGTCCCCGAAACCTGAACGGGAGCTAAGTTAAATCTGCACTCCCCGAAGCCACGGTCTGACGCAGTAGCCGGTCGGTCCTGAAGCAGCACAAGAGGCGAAAGAGCTGGACTCTGCGCCCCAGGCGACCTTACAGGAGGGTCCTGGCCGACAACACCGCCGAGGTCTTGTAAAAGGCTGCAACAGCGCGCTGAAGATTTATAGGTATGGAAAGACAAGAGGTGCTTTTATTACTCCAGTGCTTTTTAGAAAAGCAGGGACTTAAGGGTATAGATTTGAAAAAAGAATTACCAAGATTGCTTACGACGGGGGTTGCTAAAAGTTGTTTTGTAGACCCTAATACAGTTTTTGATGAAAGAGAATGGAGACGTTATGAGGTTAAGTTGTGGGAGGTTGCCGCGGAGACGGAGCTCAGTGTAACATGACAGAAGTGGAGAA
>NW_021939210.1:20336-21814 GCF_001715985.3 Manacus vitellinus | reverse complement strand
TTTCTGCTCTAACTGGAACCTGGGGACACGTTCTCAGTTGTGTCCCTCAGTGAGACTCATTAGCACTACAAGAAACTTCAGTGTTTAAATCTCACTTTGACTTCTTGAAAACTTGTTTGAACTTCCTCTCAGGGACTGAGTCTCATGTAAACAACATCAACTCCCCTGAGGGTCATGAAATGCCTGGGGCTGTTGCTGTGCTGCTGAGCTGGGCCGGGCTCCTGGCACACAGGGAGCTCCTGGCAAGCAAGAAGAGCTTCAAAGAGACAGCTCTGCCCAGGAGCAGCTCCTCTGCACAGCCCAGCAGGGCTGAGGGCACTGCCTGCAGCACCCAGGGCACAAAAGCAAGTTGTGGGAACCACAACTCATCAGGTTTGTGTTCTTTGGGAGGGCTGGAACTGGTGAGACTTAGAGCCACAGGAAGTTTCTCTTCGTTACCCACAAACAAAAAGTAAACATGATACAGTTTATAAACATCCCAGTTCTTTCTGCAGCTTTCCTCAGTCACAGTGAGCTGGAGAGTGCACGTCCTTGGATGTTCTGGTGCCACAGCCCAGGGTGCTCCTGGCCTCCCTTGCTGCCAGGGCACACGGCTGCCTCCTGCCCAGCTCCCTGCCCACCCACAGCTTCTGACAGGGCTGCTCCCAGCCAGGCAGCTCCAGCCCGTGCCATGGCCAGGCTGAGTCCCCTGCAGGGGCAGACACTGCCATTTGTCCCTCAGGGATTTCAGCAGGTTCCTGCCCAGACGTGCTCTCCTCCTCCCTGAAGCCCTTCCCCGAGCACAGAGGCCTGAGAGACCTTTCCAGGAAAGACTCAGGCAGAGAAGCCATGGAGTCCCTGAGCACCACATCAGTGTCTGCTGGAATTAACCCCCCTCCCCATTGCACAGCAGCCCTGCATTTCCCTCCTGCAGCCTTGATGTGAATCCGAAAAACCGGTTCGACAAACTGCCCAGAGACTTTTGATCTTTAGAGCAGCAAAGGTATTTATTAGCAGCGCTGGGAGCAAGCCAGCTATTGCTGGAAAAACTTGCTCACCGGCTCCTCAGAAAATCAGCACTTTTATACAATTTTCAGATGTGATTAAATGCATATTCAAACAATTACAACATCTATCAATACATATTAAAAATAGGCGGAGTATAGGTGGAGTTCAGGGCGGTGCTTCTCTTGGCTCCCCATTTCGAGGGGTAGTTCCCATCCTCATCCATAGGGCAGGGGTCTCTAACTCATCTTCCTCAACTTGTCCCTTCTTCCTATCCATTGTTCTTGACCCGCTCACTGAAGCTTGGAAAAGGCCCTGGCTCCAAGCCTATTTCTCCTATTCAAATGTCTACCTGATCCTGTTATACTTCTAATTTATTGCTTCTAAGTCCACTACATGTTCTTGTACTGTTCTCTTAAGCTTTGGTCCAGTAAGTAGAACAGAACAGGTACAGATCGTTTTGGATATTGGTAACTTGTTTGCAGGCCCAAATC
>NW_021939210.1:12889-17357 GCF_001715985.3 Manacus vitellinus | reverse complement strand
ACACACAAAGCCTTGGGCTCATCCAGACTCCTTCTGGGTGATGTGTTGCACCACATCATTGCCCTCAGAGTGAAACTTCTTTCTCTTTCTTTCCAACCTGGACATCTTTAGCTGCCCTTGGCATTATTTCTTTATTTCTCAGGCTGTTTCCTGCTCTGACAAAAGGATTCACCATCTCTGAAACCACCCTTCAACCCTCTCTGGCTACTCCTGCACTGTCCTCAGTCTCCACACCACAGAGCCCAGAGCTCCTTAGTCCCTACAGAGTGGTCATGGTCTTGAGGCCTCCAAATCTTTTCTTGGGAGATCTCTGGGTACTCTCCAAGGTGTTTTCAGCTGAACACATGGTACTCATAGTCTAAGGAAATCACAGGGATACGTTTTACCAAGGCCTGTATTGGCAGAACACAGGGCAGTGGCTTTGAACTGAAAGAGAATAGTTTTATATTTGTAATAGGGAGAAATATTTAACAATGAGGGTGGCAAGAACTGGAAGAGGTTTCCAGAGAAGTGGATGTCCCATCCCTGCATTCATCCAAGGTCAGGGACTGTGAGTAACCTGAATTGGTGAAAGATGTTACTGCCCACATCCAGGGACTTGGACCAGATGACCTTTTAGCTCCCTTCCAAGCCAAATCATTCTGGGATTCTTTCAGTCCCAAACTCTTTCTCCAAAGAATTTCCAAGTTGAGGACATGAATTGCCATGTTTTTGAGAAACCCTTCTAAGCCCAAAAGGTAAAACAATAATTCAAAGACACTTCCAAAATATCTCTGTGAAGGCTTCACCAAGTGGGTCAATGGCAGAACATCCCAGGATGACCTCACAAATGTTGGTGGGGTTTTCATGCCTGGGCTCTGAGACTCATGATGGGCAAGAAAGCACATTTTGGGACTGAGGAAGACTTGTCATGGGATGTCTAGCAAAGAATGAAAGGAAGGGGAAGGATGGGATCACAGCGGTTTGTGGAGGAACAAGCATGAGAAAAGAGAGGGAAAAGGGAATGAAAAAGCTGGTCATGGTAAACAGGAGGCTGGTCAAGACAAGTCCTTGGCTGTGCCATGATTCCCACAGCCTGTCCCCTTTTCTTAAGAACTCCACTGCCAAGAAGTTTCTGTGGGGAGGGACCTCTCTGCTCCTGGCACAGATTGTGACCAAAGTTCCAACCACTGCAGCAGGAGCCACAACTAGTCAGGGAATCAAATAATCAGGTCTTGTGTTATTTGAAGGGCAAGACTCTGCTCAGACTGAGGTGTGTGTTTGTGGGTTGGAAGCACAAAACAGTGAAGGAAATGCAAAGCTCAACCTGCAATGGGGCCTGTGGGGATCAGAAGAGGCACAGAAGTCAGATGAAAGTCCTGTGGTGTGTGTTGCCACAACACCAGGGAGGAACATGGAGCGAGGTGGAAGCTGCGTGGTCTCGTTCTTCTCCTTGATACCCAGAGATGTTTTGTACAAGCCAAGTGCACCTCCTACCAAGAAATATTCTGTACAATGTGCCCACAAAAGAAGTGGAAGGTTTGACCATAGTGCCACCCACAGCACTTTGCACAGTCCTGGTTACTGAGGTATAAAATGTACCCTGGATATGCCCCTAAGTTTGGGATGAGAACTGGACCCAACATGTGCAGGGACAGAGGGAGGGGTTTGTCCCCCTGGCCCTGCCCAGAAGGGACACCTTTCAGGAAGGGTTGTGGCCTTGGCTGTGCTGAGGGTTGCCCCGGGCAATGCAGCTTGGGATTGCAGTGGCACTGTCAGGGCTCTGCAGAGCTCCTGGCAGTTCCTCCATTTGTCCCCAGCAATGCCAGAGACCTGCAGGGGTTGCAGTCAATCACTTGTGCTCTTTGTGATCCCACCTGGCTCTGCTGAATGTCAGCAGGCCTGGAGTTCCCAGACTGTTCCTGCATCCAGGGTCGGGCCTGCAGTGACGTTTGTGCAGCATTCAATTGGTGCAGTGGCAGGATGGCCATGGATCCATTCCTGCACAAACACAATGGGGCTCCATCCCAGGCACAGATAGAATGGGCCCACAAATGTTGGAAGGATACGAAGCAGGGAGTTTTAGCACTGTCGCATCCCATGGAACCAAAGGAACCCTGGGACATGGAATCAAGGGGACATTGTGACCCTGCAGCACCTCATGGAAGCAAAGGGAGTCTGGGACGTGGCAGGGCCTGATGGAAACAAAGGAACCTCCTGGGAACAAAGGGACCCTGGGCACTGCCAAAAGTCAGGGAGACAAGGGAACCCCAGGACACTGTGGAATCTCCTGGAATCCAGGGGCCATTGGAATACACTGGGGCCTTCTGGAACCAAAGGGAACATGGGACACTGCAGAACCTCATGGAATCAGAAGGACCCCAGGACTTTGTGGAACGTCCGGGAATCAAGGGGCCAGTGTGAGATCCAAGAACCTTTTGGAACCAAAGGGGACCAATGGGACATTGTGGAATCTCATGGAATCAAGGGTCCATTGTGACACTGTGGAACCTCATGGAATCAAGGGTCCATTGTGACCCTGGGTAAAATGATGGAATCAGTGGGCCATTGTGATACTTCGGGGCCTTACAGAGCCAAAGAACACTGGGAAACAGTGCAACCTCATGGAATCAAGGAGCCATTGTTGCACTACGGAGCCTCAAGGAATAAGGGATCCAATCTTTGCCTCAGTTTTTGCCAGCCCCACTGCTAAGTATTTCTTCATTTTATCCAATATAAAGCTCCCCTATTTCAGTTCAAAGACATTGCCCCATATTCCTCCACTACAGGCCTTGGTAAAATGTATCCCTTGGACTATGAGGACAACGTTTTCATCTGCAAACACTTTGGAGAGTGATCAGAGAAGTCTCTACAAAAAGTTTTTCTTAGAAGCCTCTGTTTTGGTACATCCACCCCCATTCTCCTCAGGCCTGGTCGATGATCTCAGGAGCTCCTGACAAGCCTTGACCAAACCAGCTGAGCAATGAAGAGCCCCTGGACTGGATCAGGGGTGTGGGGAAGTGTCCCTGGACTGGACCAGGTGCTCCTGGATGATAAAGGTGGGAACAATCCGGAGTGGAACAGTTGGGGAAAACAAGATAATCAGTCATCCCCTGAAAGCCTTGGAACATTCTCTGCCTGAATCATTGCCCAAATGGAACAGTTTGGACAAAATTCCCAAATAGTTTGGAAACTCCAGTCATTCCTGACNACCAGCCTGAGGAATAATGGGATCAAAGACCTCCTGTATTCCTGGGCACTTGACTGACCCTGTGGATCAGGTTTGGTAGCAGGGAGGGGGCTGCAGGTTTCCCTCAGGGAAGAGGAGATCAGGAGTTGACTCTGTGTCAGAGAGAGACAGTTTCAGGTGGCTCCAAAATGGATCAGCCAGTGCCCAAAGCTGAGCCAAAAAACAATTCCAGAGGCACCTCTGTGATCACCCCTTGGAGAAAGGATAAAATCCAGGGTGCTATAACCCAGAGAGGAGTGAGAGAAATGGGGGAGAAACAACCCTGCAGGCACCAAGGGGAGGGGAGAAGGAGGAGGAGTGAGAGAGAGCCTTGGTGGGCACCTGGCAGCCAAAAGCCAACCCCCAGCCCTGAGAGCCACAGCTGAGCCCAGCACAAAGCTCCTTTAGGTCTGGAGGTTCTTTGCAGCAGCTTTTTAGCAGAGCTGCCAGCTGAGCCATCAAAGGGGATGCTCAGCTGGGTCTGAAACCTGTGTGATCCTAGTCAGCCTTGGCTCTGTAGGAAAGAACTATAGAATCTGAAATAGTTTGAATCACATGAGACCTTTATAGGTCATCTAGTCCAACCCCCCACCCAGAGTGAACAGGTTTACGTTCAACTAGATCAGGTTGCTCACAGCCCTTTCTAACCTGGCCCTGAATGTTCCCAAGGGTGGGGCTTCTATGACCTCTCTGGGTGACCTGTGCCAGTGTTTCACCACCCTCAGTGTAAAAATATTCTTCCTTCTATCTAGTTCAAATCTGGTCTTTTTTAGTTGAAAACCATTATCACTTGTCTTATTACAACTAAGTCTGTGCCCATCCTTCTCATAGGTATGATCTCAGGAGCTCCTGAGAAACCTTGACCAAACCAGCTGAGCAATGAAGAGCCCCTGGACTACCAGGGGTTGTGGGAAAGTGTGCCTGGACTGGACCAGCTGCTCCTGGACCATAAAGGTAGGAACAATCTGGAGTGGAACAGTTGGGGAACACAGGATAATCAGTCATCCCATGAAAGCCTTGCAAAATTTCCTGACTGAATCACAGCACTAATGGAACAGTTTGGATACAATTCCCAAATACTGTGGAAACTCCAGTCATTCCTGACACCAGGATGGAAATTCAACAGATCACTAAAGCCAGTCCCATTAGGAGCCCAAAACCAGCAGGGCTGAGGGAGGCCCTGGCAGCTCCCCAGCACCTCCCTCTCAGTGGGACACCTCTGGCAGCCTCTCCCAGCTCGGGAACCCTCCAGTTTGCAAC
>NW_021939210.1:8743-11344 GCF_001715985.3 Manacus vitellinus | reverse complement strand
TGGCTGTTGCCATGTGCACTTGGCCTTCTGAACTTGGATCCTGAGCCCCTGTGCCACAGGACATCCCTCCCAGAGCCCAGGCCCTTCTCCTGGGGGTCACTGCAGAGCTGAGCAGATCCAGGTCACCTCCCGTTCCTCTGCCAACCCCCTGGGCCTGCTCTGGGCCCTCCAGGTCCTTGCCCTGCTCCCAAGGGCTGTGGGGGTGCTGAATGGTCAGGGCTTGGTGTTTAGAGCTCAGGGTGGGGATTAGGCAGAACTTTGGGAGGTTTGTTGTTCTGCTGGCAGTGTCTGGTTCATGATTAGGGGAAGAGGGTTTTGGTCTGGCTCAGGATTAAACCTTGGCTTTTCATACTGGGAATACAGGTTTGGGATTGGGGTGGGCATTAGAGGATGAATAAGAGTCTGGAGTTCTGGGTTTGGGCTTTTTCTGGTTTGGAATTAGAGCAGTGGATTCCTTTCAATGGGAGGGGCAGCATTTTAGGTGGTGTTGGGGCTTGAGGTTACAAAGAGAGTAAAGGCCTACCAGGAGTGTTTGCACAGTCAGTGTTTCAGCACCCTCAGCATTACCTGAACCTGGTTTTACCTCATCAAAATCCTTCCTCTCTGTTGATCAAACCCCTCTTTCCTTCCCCAGTTTTCCTTCCCTTTTGTCCCAGTTCCTCCAAACCTCCTCAGAACTTTCATCAGGATGGGATCAGCTTTGTGATAACACGGTGCAACCTCCTGGAATCAAGGAGCCACTGTGAAACTGCAGAACCTCATGGAATTATGGGGCCATTGTGACACTGGGGAAACCCTTGGAATCAAGAGGCCACTGGGATGCTCCAGGGCCCCATGGAGCCAAAGGAACCCAAGGACAGTGGGCAACCTGATGAAATAATGGAACCATTGTGACACTGCAGAAACCCATGGAATCAGGGGGCCATTGTGGCACTGCAGGGCCTCGTGGAAACAAAGAAACCCCAGGCCATATTGGAATTTCATGGAATCAAGAGGCCATTGTGACACTGAGGAACCTCATGGACTCATGGGGCTGATGTGACACTGCAGGGCTTCCTGGAATCCTGAGAAATTTCAGAGCCTTCTGGAACCAAGGGGCCACTGTGCCTGCCCAGAACTCCATGGAATCAAGCAGAGCCGCTGCCTCCCCCCCGCCGCCTCACGGACCGGAGTCGCCGGCTCTGCCCCGCTTGGACACCTCTGGAGTCAGCGTGTTCTTGGGCAGCACAACTTAGATCAGAGAATTTCCCAGATTTTGCTTTGCCCCCTCTTTTCCCCAGGGACAGGGCAGCCGCTTTCCATGTCCCTCTGCTCACACAGGGTGTGCTGCTCTTCTCCTGGCACATCCCATCTCCCCACAGAGCCTTTCCCCAGGGGAACACGTCTGTGCTGGCCTGAGCAGCCCTTCCTGCACCCCCTGCCCGTGCTCCCCACAGCCCCTGAGCTGGGGGGGCTGCTCTGCAGAGCACGGGGGCTGTGGGGCCCAGGGCCATGGGAGACTCTCTTGGGCTGTGCTGCTCAAGCTGGGAGGCAGAGCCAGCTGATGGTGCTCCCTGCACTGACCACCTCCCACAGATGCTCCTGTGTGGCCATGGAGGGGGCTCAGAAGGGCTCTGCCTTGTTCCAGAGCTGGGTCATGGCTTTGGGGGTTGCTCTTGGTCAGCCTGAGGAAGTTCACTGAGGGGAAGATGAGTCACTCCTCAGACTCCTGTCCCTGTTCCTGCTGTGTGCCCTGTGCTCTCATGGATTAAACCAGACACGTGGTCCTTGATCTCTGGGTGACTCCAGCCCAGGCAGGATTCTGCTGTACTTGAGCCCAGCTCTGTCCCAGCAGTGCCCAGGGCCTGTCCCTGCCCGTGGTCACAGCACTGACACCAAGCAGAACAGTGACCAACCAGCCAGAGCACTCAGGGACCTTCCCCAAAGGCACAGAAGGAGAGTGTTGAATTGGGAAGGATCAAGTGCTGCTGCTCCTTCCTTGCAGAGCTGCTGTTCTGGTCCCCTTTTCCCCAACCCCCCTGCACACAGGCACTACCTTGACATTTTACAAAGGTCTCTGAAAAACTATCTCAGAAACACCAGGTTTCTACTGTGTNTGTGCTGGTTTCAGGGGGAGTACAGTTAAATTTCTTCCCCGTGGTCAGTGCAGGACTGTGTTTTGGGTTTGTGCTGAACACAGGGTTGATAATCACAGAATCACAGAATAGGCTGAGTTGGAAGGGACCCACAAGGATCATCCAGTCCAACTCTTAGCCCTGCACAGGACCATCCCCAAGGGTCACACCATGAACCTGAGAGTACTATCCAAAAGCTTATTTAACTCTCTCAGGTTTGGTGCTATGCCCACTGCCCTGGGGAACTTGTTCAGTGCCCAACCACCCTCTGGGGGAAGAATCTTTTTCTAAAATCCAACCTAAACCTCCCCTGACACAACTTCAGGTCATTCCCTCAGTCCTGTCCCTGGTCCCCCCAGAGCAGAGCTCAGGGCCTGCCCCTCCTCTGCCCCTCCCCAGGAAGTTGGACCTGCACTGAGGTCTCCCCTCAGTCTCCTCTTCTCCAGCTGAACACACCAAGTGCCCTCAGTGTCCTCACACGCCTTCC
>NW_021939210.1:0-1105 GCF_001715985.3 Manacus vitellinus | reverse complement strand
CAATGACCTGAAAGGAGGTTTTAGTGGGGTGGGGGTTGGTCTCTTCTGCAAAGCCTTTAGTGACAGGAAGAGAGGAAACGGCCTTAAATGCTTTGGGCAAGGTTCATATTAGATATTCAAAACCCCTTTTTCCACTGAGAGAGTGCTCAGGCATTGGAACAAGTAGCCCAGGGAGGTGGTGAAGTCTCTGGAAGTGTTCAGGTGGCATCTGGATGTAGCGCTT
Organism: Manacus vitellinus; assembly: GCF_001715985.3. Taxonomy (NCBI): domain Eukaryota; kingdom Metazoa; phylum Chordata; class Aves; order Passeriformes; family Pipridae; genus Manacus; species Manacus vitellinus. The sequence continues at coordinate 882 of NW_021939210.1, read as the reverse complement.
TGGGATGGGGTTTAGGGGTGATTCTGGTGGTGCTGGGTTGACAGTTGGACTCGAAGATCTGGAAGGTCTCTTCCAATCTTGATGATTCTGTGATTCTCTGACCTGTCATCCCTGTTTGCAGGTTTGTGCTCTAACAAGACCCTGGGGATGTTTTCTCTGTTGGGTCCACCGAGATTGTGTTGTGTGAGCTTTTTTCCTCTATGATCAAAACAAAGAACAATTAATGCTAAATACAGCAGGTGGCTTTCAAGTACTAACTTGGTCCAGTTTGTCCAACTGTGTCCAAACAGGTGAGGAAAATCTGGAACTTTTGAAGGGTTAGTTTTTTTACCTCATTAGCAGGATATCCAGGGGTGCACCAAGTGCCTTCCAGTGAGGAGCACAAGAGACCAGTAGACAGTGACAATATTGTTCTGATGTTAATGTCACTGGAGCACAGAGTGAGATCACATCTGAGTTATGTTTCTTTAATCAGTGATTGGGAATAAAGAGAAAAAGCCATCTGTTGGATTTAGCAATAATTACTTCTTGTTTTGATCTGAGGGAAAAAGGCTCACACAACACAGTCTCTGAATGCTCCTTTGAACTTACCCACAGTGTGTTCACAAATACACAGAGCAAGGCTTTTAGATTTGGCTGCTACCCTCTGTTCCAGCATACAAAGAAATGTCTCTGTGCAATAACAGCAATTGCCTTACCATGTTACTGAACTACATTCAGTTTATCTGGTCTCAAACAAATACTCCATATTTTCTCCTTGTTTTATTTTCAAGGGCATGGGTATGGGTATTTAGGTGACTGCCTTCACTGGTATAGGATAGAAACCGTTCACATGGCTATAAATGAATATTATTCTCTTGACAAAACACCTTTCCCAAAGCC
>NW_021939209.1:0-1557 GCF_001715985.3 Manacus vitellinus | reverse complement strand
CCCCCCAGGAGACCCCACGGATGTGGAGAAACCTTCTGGAGAACCTCCCAGAGATCCCGAAATCCCTGGAAAACCAGGAATGGGGAATTCCTGAATATCCCTGGAGACCCCCTGGGACCCCCAGAGATCCCAAATCCCCCTGGAGACCCCTTGGAAAACCCCTGGAGACCCTCAGGAGACCCCCAAATACCCCCAGGAGACCCCACGGATGTGGAGAAACCTCCCGGAGCTCCCAAAATCCCGGGAAATCCGGGCCTGGGGAGGGCCCCAAGAATTCCCAAAGATCCCTGGAGACTCCCAGGGACCTGGAAAACCTTCTTGGGGATCCCAAAATCACTTGGAAAACTCTCCAGGGATCCCAAAATCGCCTGGAAAACCTCTTGGAAATTCCTAAAATCTCCTGGAAAACCTTCTTGGGGATCCCAAAATCACTTGGAAAACTCTCCAGGGATCCCAAAATCTCCTGGAAAACCTTCTTGGGGATCCCAAAATCACTTGGAAAACTCTCCAGGGATCCCAAAATCTCCTGGAAAATCCCCTGGAAATTCCTAAAATCTCCTGGAAAACCTTCTTGGGGATCCCAAAATCTCCTGGAAAACCCTCTGGAGACCCCCAGGACCACCTGGAAAATCCAAGGGATCTCCTGGAGATCCTGGAAAACCCTCTGGAGACCCCCAGGACCTCCTGGAAAAGCCTCTGGGATTGAAGAGTCATGAATTCATGGAATCAGAAAATCATGGAATCACAGTCATGGAATGATGGGATCAAGGAGTCAAAAACTCATGGAATGATGGGATCAAGGGGTCAAAAACTCATGGAATGATGGGATCAAGGAGTCAAAGAGCCATGGAATGATGGGATCATGGAATGATGGGCTGGTGGCATGGCGGGATCACGGAACGGTGGGATCAAGGGGTCAAAAACTCATGGAATGATGGGATAAAGGAGTCAAAAACTCATGGAATGATGGGATCAAGGAGTCCCAGAGTCATGGAATGAGGAAATCATGGAATGATGGGCTGGTGGAATGATGGGATCATGAAATGATGGGATCAAGGAATCAAAGAGTCATGGAATTACGGGATCAAGGAGTCAAAGAATCATGGAATGGTGGGATCAAGGGGTCAAAAAGTCATGGAATGACGGGATCAAGGAATCCCAGAGCCATGGAATGATGGGATCATGGAATGATGGGATCGTGAAATGATGGGATCAAGGAATCACAGAGTCATGGAATGGTGGGATCAAGGAGTCAAAGAGTCATGGAATGGTGGGATCAATGAATCCCAGAGCCATGGAATGAGGGGATCATGGAATGATGGGCTGGTGGCATGGCGGGATCACGGAACGGTGGGATCAAGGGGCCAAAAACTCATGGAATTACGGGATCAGGGAACCAAAGAGCCCTGGACTGGAGGGATGGGGGGCTCTGGGGACACCCACCGGTGCCGTGGGGGTGGTCCCCGCTGTCGGGGGGCTGCAGGAAGACGTGGTCCATGAGGAAGGAGGCGAGCTGGGAGTGCAGCCCCGGCTCCGGCGGCAGCACCAGCGGCTCCA
>NW_021939208.1:0-1614 GCF_001715985.3 Manacus vitellinus | reverse complement strand
AATGAGAACCCAAATTTTTTCAATGTTGGGTGTCCCTTCAACTAAGCAGTCAATTCAAATTAACAAGCTGAGTGATTTGGCTTCAGGATGGGTCTTAGGAAACTTGACTACAAATCTAATGGCAGGTTCTGGTCCTTAGAGTCAGTATAATGCAGCCTTTGGTGGATAAACTTCAGGCACACCTTAGCCCAAAGCTGTTTGGTATTTTCCTTCATATAATTGGAAGGAACTGAATTATCAGAAGCATGGTGTCAAAGAACACAAGCCAGACTTCCTAGAAATGAAGGATGATCAAGATATTGCCTTGGCTTTCCAGAGCTAAGGATCACATCTGCACTTTTGCAGACTTAGGAAATCACTCAGCTTTTCTATGCCATAGGACATTGTAGAATACAAAAACCTGAGCAATAAAATGACAAATAGACATGAGACTGAGATGTTCAGGTCATTGGGGCATCTGAGTAGACCTCTGAAAAACTCATATACTTCACTGCCTGGTGCAGTAGGAGAATGAATGGGGGACTCTGCAGTTTGGTCCATGGAAAGGTATTTTTTTGTTGACTTTGGACACACTGTACTTGTAAAGTTTAAGATCTGTTTAATCATACAGGCAAAGACCTATCCTACCTTCCATGTTTATGTTAGATAAACCATATATACTGAAGTAAAATCCTTTGTAGTGTCAAGACTATATTGAACTGCTGAAGAGCAAAAAGGCGACAAAACAAAATCTCAGAAGAACATCTGTTTTGCACAAAGTAATTTGTTAGTATATTGAGGGCTCTTTTCAGCAACATAAAACTCTGCCTTTTGGAGACCACATGAAACTGCAAGAAAATGCCAAGAGAAAATTCTAAGAGTTATCATAAATAAAGCACTTGTCATATTGCCCATAAGTGCAGAGGTCTCTCTACTTTGTTATGCTCCAGTAATGGGCATAATGGTTTTATTTGCATAAAACTCAGATCCTATTATACTGTAGCTGCTTATTCTTAAGCTCTTAAAATTACACTGGCTTCCTGAACTATCATGTTTGGGGCTGTTTAAAAAAAAAAAAACCAAACTACACAAACATTTGTTATCTTTTTATGAAGTGAATTATTTGCATAATGCATTTAGACTGGGAACAAAAAAATATTTAGAGTAAAAGACATTTCTGCCTGCAGAATTGAACTCACTGGAGTGACTAACCAAGGAAAAAAATGTGTTGCTGCTGCTTAATGGACACACCAAGAGGCAGTACAGATACCATGGTTCCCTAAATGACAGAGAATTTAAAATGAGTCACCTTCATAATATTATGTTCAGGAAAGTGATTGTTTGGAAAAAAAAAATCTTTTTTTCCATTTTTTTATTTTTTTTATTTTTTTTTTCCTGAAGCAGATTTTCGTGTGGTCTTATTATTAGGAAAAGAAAAGAAAAAAAAAAGATTCTTTCTAGTTCCTTCCTTCATCTACTCCCAGAGAACTCCAACCAAGCAGCCTTATGGAACCCAGATGAGCAATAGCAGGAGCTGAGGCTTTTGGAATATCCTCCATAAGGCCTGTATCACTACGTTTTAAGAATATAAGAAGTATGTTATTTACTGGGTATCCCAAAGCACACATTCATTTG
>NW_021939207.1:0-1575 GCF_001715985.3 Manacus vitellinus | reverse complement strand
CACAGCTCAGAGCTGGGTGCAAGAGCCAACCCTGGGGTTGGGGTCCCCAGTGCAGCCAGGGCTGAGGTACAACATCACAGCTGTCGGGGATCCCCATGGCAGAGAGGGTCCCCATTGGAGCCAGCCCCCCAGCAGTCCCAGGAAGGCACCAGCACTCGGCATTCCTGCCTGTCTCCAGCTGCAGGGTGACCACAGGTGACCCCCCACCATGCCACTCCCACCGGGGTGTCCTCCAGACAACCTGCACCTCCAAATCCCTGCCAGGGACATCCAAAGCCCAATCGCCCCAACCTGCCCCCAAAGCCCGAGTGCTCCCTCATCAAGGCAAGGAGAGGGAAAAGTTCCCTGTTGGGGTGCTCGGGGGAGTCACCCCAAACCCCACAGTCACACCCTCATCACCACCAGCAATGACCTTTCAATGGGACTGCACTGAGGAAACACCACCGTGAGCTCCCAACTGCCCTGACCCCCCCAGAGCAGCACCAGTCCTGGGAATAATTTCCTTTTTTAAAAGCTGTTGGTCAAACATCAATGCTTTTATTTTTTTCCCCTGACCTTTTTGCCTTTTTTTTGTTGTTGTTGTTGTTGTTGTCATTGGTTTTTTTTGGAAGGGGAAGGTCTGCAGAAGGTGGAAAGTAATCAGGTTTTGGACCTCGGATAAAAAATAGCTGGAGTAGGCTGGGCTGACTCCTTGTAATTAATAGTGTGCCTCGTAATAGGATTCTACAGCCTTCGGTGCTCCCTGGGAACACCTTTTTACATAGGATATTGCTCACGATGGAGCAGCAGAGTTTTGATTTATGGGGGTTTGGCCTCCAAGAAGCACCTGGGGGAGGTGGCCTGACTGGTGGGTGGTATGGGGGGGGCAAGGGGCCAAAGGCAAGGAGGGTGTTTCTGGCAGCCTGGCAGCCAGGGCAGGGGAAAGGGCTTTGTGGGGGGATGTCAGTGATCTGGGGGACAGAGCTGGTCCTGGGGCTGGGCCTCCTCTGCTCCAAAAGGGAGAAGGAAGAGGGTGAGAAAGGGTTTGGGGCACCCTGCTCAACATCACTGGGTGATGCTCAGGGTACAGGCTCAGTGGGGGAACCAGCTGAAGCTGGGGAAGCCCACAGGGAGCAAGACCCCACATTGCCCGGGGAGCAGAGGAAGGAAGGAAGGGGGAGAAATGTTGGTAGGACACAAAAAACCCAGGAGGTGCCATAGCAAAGAGTTAAAAGCAAACACAGCAGTACAGAGCGGGAATGGGGGAGAGCAGGAAAGCGTGGGGGAAAGGGAGGGGGTGGGAAAAAGAGTAGAAAAAACCAGAATCTTAGGGGGTCCAGGATGGAGTACACACCCCCCCACATGTGTTGGAGCACCTTGGAATCTGCGGGTGTTAAACCCGGTCAGGGATCTCCGCCCGTAAATCACCGTAACAAGCGCGGCCGCGCGCCTTGTTCATGTCTGACCGCAGCCAGCACGGCAGGAACGGCAGAGGAGTGTAATAATTAATAATCATTAGAATAATAATGCATAAAGACAGTAGCAAAGCAATTAGTCAGAGAGGGAGCGCTTGCTAATCGAGGTGGGGAGTTCCAG
>NW_021939206.1:0-1620 GCF_001715985.3 Manacus vitellinus | reverse complement strand
GCAGCTGGGCAAGATCTCCTGGGCAGATTTGAATGAATCTTTTCTCAGATTATCACATCCTTCCCAAAGAAGGGGATTTCTGAGAGCCAAAAATTGTATCTGGGTTTCTCTCAGAGTCGGAAAATTGTCGCTGCCAGAAGAAAAATCTTATTTTGCGGTGTGGGACTGGGAGATGGAGTCACATTTTTTTATCTGGAGATTCCTCAGAATGGAAGGATTCTGTGGTTTGTTTAGAGACAATGATTTGCCCAGAGAAGCTGTGGCTGCCCCTGGATCCCTGGAAATGTTTAAGGCCAGGTTGGATAAAATTGGAACAACCTGGGATAGGGGAAGGTGTCCCTGGATGGGCTTTGAGGTCCCTTCCAACCCAAACCATTCCATGATTTTATGATAATCCCAGTATTTCCTCTGCCCTTAAAGATGTTACTGTTGGAGTTAAACTGGTGTCTAAGAACGAGTCATCCTGTTTCCTTTGAGGTATTCCCTGGAACTGGCAGTGTTACTCCTGTGCCCAGCAGAACAAAGCCAGCCTGGGGGAGGCTGTGCATGTCCATGCACGTCTTCCACGCAGACAGCTCTTGATTCCCAGAATTCCTGCACTAACTTGCCACTCCTTCACTGTGGCTCCACGCAGGCAAGATGTTCAGCTAGAGGATAAAACCATGGAGTGGGAGGGACCCACAGGGATCATCCAAGGATGCCCAGGACACCCCAACAATCCTCCCTGTCCCTCAGAGCGTTGTCCAAACCCTCCTGGAGCTCTGGCAGCCTTGGGGCCGTGCCCACTGCCCTGGGGAGCCTGGGCAGTGCCAACCACCCTCGGGGGGAAGAACCTTGTCCTGAGATCCAACCTGACCCTGCCCTGGCACAGCTCCAGCCCTTCCCTGGGTCATCTCCCCTCAGCCTCGTGGCCTCCTGAATGGGAATCAGTGTCTTTAAGCAGTTCACTCATCCCTGGCAATCTGTCCCTTTATTTTCAGGAGATTGTACATTCCAGGAAGCCTCACATGGGGGGTCTTTCTCTAAGCTCTGACTACAAGAGATTCTTTATTTTTCTCAGATCCTTTCAGCAGCTCAGCTTCCCTGGTGCTGAGATGATGAGTGAGACAGCCCTGCTGTCAGAAATCACAGAATCATGGAATATCCTGAGCTGGAAGGGACCCCCAAGGATCATCAGTTCAACTCCTGGCCCTGCCCTGGACACCCCAACAATCCCCCCCTGTCCCTGAAAGCCTTGTCCAAACACTCCTTGAGCTATGACAGGCTTGGGGCCAGAAGAAGGATAAAACCCTGTGTCCTCTAAAATAAGTTGCAACAGAAAAAGAGAATTGGATCTCCTGGGAGCACCAACTTTCCTGAGAAGCTCCCAGCACTCCCCTATTCTCCAGCTCCAGAGCACGGCAGGAGCAGCCATTTCCCTCCTCCATGTGACACCAGGAGCAGATCAGAGCCCAGGGCAGCAAAAGATTCAGCTTTTTAAAGAAAAAGCACAAAACAATATAAATCTTTCCAAAGCCTAAACAAATGCCAGTGTTACTGGATGGGCACGATCCAAGTTGAGCTTTTCACAGAATCACAGAAATCCCAGAGTGGGTTGGGTGGGAAAGGACCTTAAAGATC
>NW_021939205.1:0-2101 GCF_001715985.3 Manacus vitellinus | reverse complement strand
GCGGTAACCATGGCAACAAAGGACATCAAGGACCACGGTAACCATGGCAACGGGGACAGTGGTAACCATGACAATGGGGGGTTACCATGGTAACCGGGCTGTGCCACAGTAACCACGGCAACGGGGGTGTAACCATGGCAACGGGGGGGTGAGGATCATAGATACAATAGATACCATGGTAACCATGGCAACCATGACAATGGGGACCACAGTAACCATGGCAACGGGGATGTGTTTGACCCCGGTAACCATGGCAACAGGGACATACAGGTCCTGTTGTCGTGGCTATGCCACAGTAACCATGGCAACAGGCCCATGGGGAGGGGACCGTGGTAACCATGGCAACTGTTGGGTGATGGGGTAATGATGGCGATGGGCAGGACTGCGGTAACCATGGCAACGAGGATGGGCTGGACCAAGGTAACCACGGCAACAGGGGGGGTGAGGAGTGTGGTAACCATGGCAACGAGGATGGTAAAACCCACGGTAACCATGACAACAGGAGGAATCATGGTAACCAGGGCAAGAAGGATGTCAAGAACCACGGTAACCATGGCAACGGGGGGTGTCTGGACCATGGTAACCATGGCAACAGGAGGAATCACAGTAACTATGGCAACAGGGGTGTGGGGACCACGGTAACCATGGTAACAGGAGGAAACATGGTAACCATGGCAACAGGGGTTAGGGGACCATGGTAACCATGGCAACGGGGGTGTGGGAACCACGGTAACCATGGTAATGGGGAACTCACAGTAACCATGGCAACAAGGATGTCAAGAACAATGGTAACCACGGTAACAGGGGTTTGGGGAACATGGTAACCATGGCAACAGGAGGAATCAGGGTAACCATGGCAAGAAGGATGCCAAGAACCACAGTAACCATGGCAACGGGGTGTCTGGACCACAGTAACCATGGCAACAGGAGGACTCACGGTAACCATGGCAACAAGGATGCCAAGAACCATGGTAACCATGGCAACAGGAGGAATCACAGTAACTATGGCAACAGGGGTGTGGGGACCACGGTAACCATGGCAACAGGCGAACTCACAGTAACCATGGCAACAAGGATGTCAAGGACGATGGTAACCACGGTAACAGGGGTGGGGGGACCACAGTAACCATGGCAACAGNGGTTTGGGGACCACGGTAACCATGGCAACAGGAGTAATGGCAACAAGGATGGGCAGAACCACCGTAACCATGGCAACAGGGGTGTGGGGACCATGGTAACCATGGCAACAAGGGCAGGCAGGGCCACAGTAACCATGGCAACAGGAGAAATCACTGTAACCGTGGCAAGAAGGATGTGAAGGACCATGGTAACCATGGCAACGGGGGGGTCTGAGCCACGGTAACCATGGCAACAGGAGAACTCACAGTAACCATGGCAACAGGAGGAATCACAGTAACCATGGCAACAAGGATGTCAAGAATGATGGTAACCATGGTAACAGGGGCTTGGGGAACATGGTAACCATGGCAACAGGAGAAATGACAGTAACCATGGCAACAGGAGGAATCATGGTAACCATGGCAAGAAGGATGCCAAGAATCATGGTAACCATGGCAACGGGGGGGTCTGGACCACGGTAACCATGGCAACAGGAGGAATCACAGTAACCATGGCAACAAGGATGTCAAGAATGATGGTAACCATGGTAACAGGGGTGGGGGGACCACAGTAACCATGGCAACAGGAGGACTCACAGTAACCATGGCAACAGGGGGGTCTGGACCACAGTAACCATGGCAACATGGGTGTGGGGACCATGGTAACCATGGCAACGGGGGTGGGAGGACCACGGTAACCATGGTAACAGGAGAACTCACAGTAACCATGGCAACAAGGATGTCAAGACCGATGGTAACCATGGTAACAGGGGTGTGGGGACCACGGTAACCATGGCAACAGGAGGACTCACGGTAACCATGGCAATGGGGGGGTGGGGACTGTGGTAACCATGGCAACAGGCGGCAACAAGGACGCCCAGAACCGCGGTAACCATGACAACAGGAGCCACGGCGACGAGGGCGGGTAGGCCCGCGGTAACCACGGTAACGGGGGGGTGGTCCCCCCGCGGTTGCCATGGCGA
>NW_021939204.1:0-1516 GCF_001715985.3 Manacus vitellinus | reverse complement strand
ATTTTTGGGTGAATTTTGGGGGAAATTTGGGTTCATTTTTGGGTGAATTTGGGTGGAATTTGGGGGCTCATTTTTGTGTCAAATTTGGGCTCATTTTTGGGTTAATTTTGAGTGAATTTGAGGCTGATTCTGGGGTGAATTTGGGTGGGATTTTGGGCTCATTTTGGGGTGAATTTGGGGCTGATTTTGGGGTGAATTTGGGGCTGATTTTTGGGTGAATTTGGGTCAAATTTGGGTTCAAATTTCGGTTGGATTTGGGGCTCATTTTTTGGTGAATTTGAGGCTCATTTTGGGGTGAATTTGGGTGAAATTTGGGTTCATTTTTGGGTGAATTTGGGTGGGATTTGGGGCTCATTTTGGGGTGAATTTGGGGCTCATTTTGGGGTGAATTTGGGTCAAACTTGGGTTCATTTTTGGGTGGATTTGGGGCTCATTTTGAGTTGAATTTGGGGCTCATTTTGGGGTGAATTTGGGTCGAATTTAGGTCAAATTTGGGTTCATTTTTGGTGAGTTTGGGGCTCATTTTGGGGTGAATTTTGGTGGGATTTGGGTTCATTTTTGGGGTGAATTTGGGTTCATTTGGGGGTGAATTTGGGGCTGATTTTGGGGTGAATTTGGGGTGAATTTGGGGCTCATTTTTGGGTCAAACTGGGTGGGATTTGGGGCTCATTTTTGGGTTAATTTTGGGTGAATTTAGGGCTGATTTTGGGGTGAATTTGGGTGGGATTTGGGGCTCATTTTTGGGGTGAATTTGGGTCAAATTTGGGTCAAATTTAGGTTCATTTTTGGGTGAATTTGGGGCTCATTTTGGGGTGAATTTTGGTGGGATTTGGGGCTGATTTTGGGGTGAATTTGGGTGAAATTTGGGTCAAATTTAGGTTCATTTTGGGGTGAATTTTGGGGGGATTTGGGGCTTATTTTGGGGTGAATTTGGGTCAAATTTGGGTTCATTTTTGGGGGGATTTGGGACTCATTTTTGGGTGGATTTAGAGCTCATTTTGGGGTGAATTTGGGTGAAATTTGGGTTCATTTTTCAGTGAATTTGGGGCTCATTTTGGGGTGACTTTTGGTGGGATTTGGGGCTCATTTTGGGGTGAATTTGGGTCAAATTTGGGTTCATTTTTGGGTGAATTTGGGGTTCATTTTGGAGCTGATTTTTGGGTGAATTTGGGTAGGATTTGGGTTCATTTTGGGGTGAATTTTGGTGTGATTTCGGGTTCATTTTTGGAGTGAATTTGGGTCAAATTTGGGTTCATTTTTGGGTGAATTTGGGTCAAATTTGGGTTAATTTTGGGGTGAATTTTGGTGGGATTTCGGGCTCATTTTGGGGTGAATTTGGGTCAAATTTGGGTCCATTTTTGGGTGAATTTGGGGCGGATTTTGTCTCAATTTGGGGTGAATTTGGGGCTGATTTTTTGTTCAATTTGAGTGTTATTTTGGGTTCAATTTTGGGTGGATTTGGGTGGGATTTGGGTTCATTTTGGGGGTGAATTTGGGTCAAATTTGGGTTCATTTT
>NW_021939203.1:0-1622 GCF_001715985.3 Manacus vitellinus | reverse complement strand
CCTCCTTTTCTCCAGGCTGAGCCCCCCCAGCTCCCTCAGCTGCTCCTGCTGCTCCAGCCCCTTCCAGAATTCCTCTTTTTTTTTCAGTCAGAGTCCCAAGAACGAACAGGACTCAAGGTGTAGGATGACCCAAGCAACGTGGGTGTCTTAGTTTTACTTGGTTCCTCGCCAAGTCCCAGACCCAACACCAAAATACCTCCAGTACAGTGCTAAGGAAAAAAAAACATGAAAAATCCAAACTTATATGAAAACAGATGTATTTATGTTATATACAACTATATACAGTTGAAACACCATACACAACTCCAAGGAAAAGAGAAAGGGAAGGGGGAAGGAAAAGGGAACAAAAACAAAATAAAATATACACGATCAATAACCCAAGATCTAGCAACTAAAGAATCAGCAAAAGAATATCTTACTACTTTCCTTGGGACAACAGAAAATCGTGCTGGAATGACTGCCAGCAACCTCCATCTCGCAGGGTTGACAAGGCCTTACCAGGCCTCACTAGGCCTCACTAGGCCTCACCAGGCCTCACCAGGCCTCACTCCTCAACATGGCAGAACCAACAGCAGGGAACCCGCACCCTCAGAGACACCAGAAGGAAAAAGAGCGAAGGCCTCTCCTCCTTTCTTCTTTATACTCCTGGCTTACATAAAAATTGTAGGGAATACTGGGCAATCTGGGCACTTCCTTGGTTACAAACTGGTTACCAAGGAAGGCCTAGACCGAAACTACCGCAGTGCGATCAAGGCCAACATTTGCTGCTCCCCCACAACTTGAAGGGAAGAATCAATGGCACTGGAGTAGTCACTTGATTTTTTGGCCCTGGCTGGGAACCCAACAGAAAACACCCCAATAATTATATAACTTCCTGAAAATGCTATAATTTTACAAACAGCATATCGTTTCATCTCCTTCATCCACTTCCCTCAACCCTCCTTTTCTTAGAAAAGACTCTCCAGCTCCAGTTTGGGGGTGTAAAATGCCTGGGAATGTGAAATACTTGTACATTGTGTCATTTAGTTAACTCAGATGGATTATTGGGAAATAATTAACTTTTGACGAAAATTAAACAAAGCAAAAAATTCAACTTGGGACCATTTTTATCTGAGAATTTGCTAGAAATTATAATTATAACACTGTGGTGTCTATAACACTCTGCTGTTTCTCTCTCTCTGCTTTTGGTTTTCAAGCTTTTGAAATTGTTCCTTCCAGACCTTAACAAGAACAGTGTTAAAAAACCAACAAAAGGGAAGCAAATAAACCACCAGTTGCTGATATTTTTCCTTTCTCTCTCATTTACTTTGAGCTAAGAATGGTATGAAAAACTGTTCCTTCAATTTGACCACACTCAAAATTTTATTATGAACAGAAAGGAATATTTGTAACTAAAAAATTATGGTTTCAAAATGCAATTATAAAGACCATTTAGTTAAATTTATTATTAAAATGTTGGCCTTTTTTTTTTAAGGGATCAAAAATTTATCTTATTTTTTCCTCTTCCAAAGTCAGGCTGTGCTCTGTTAAAACTGTATATATGTGTATATACAGGTATATAATGGAATTAGAGATTCCTGGGGAATGGAGACCATGTTGGAGATAGTAAAGGATCTTTCAAA
>NW_021939202.1:98614-101292 GCF_001715985.3 Manacus vitellinus | reverse complement strand
GGGATGGAGGGGTTTAGGGATGAGGGCCTGGGATTGAGGGATTCAGGGATGAAGGACTGGGATTAAGGGATTCCTGGATGAGCTCCCAGGATGGAGGGATTCCTGGATGAGCTCCCAGGATTAAGGAATTCAGGGATGAAGTCCCGGGATTAAGGGGTTCCTGGCTCCTGGGATGGAGGGATTTGGGGATGAGCTCCTGGGATTGAGGGATTAATGAATCAACTCCTGGGATGGAGGGATTCAGGGATGAGCTCCTGGGATTGAGGGATTCCTGGATGAGCTCCCAGGATTAAGGGATCCCTGGATGAGCTCCTTGGATGGAGGGATCCCTGGATGAGCTCCCAGGATTGAGGGATTCCTGGATGAGCTCCCAGGATTGAGGGATTCCTGGATGAGCTCCAGGGACAGAGGGATTCCTGGATGAGCTCCCAGGATTAAGGGATTCCTGGATCAATTCCCCTCGTAGCGCCCGCTCCGGTTCCGCTCCAGGTGGAGGAAGAAGAAGGAGAGGAAGGAGACGTCTGCGGGGAGAGGGAGGGAATGTGGGATGAGATCCCAGCAGGGAATGTGGGATGAGATCCCGGCAGGGAATGTGGGATCAGATCCCAGCAGGGAGGAGAAAGGGATTCCAGGAGGAGCTCCTGGGATGGAGGGGTTCAGGGATGAGCTCCAGGGACAGAGGGATTCTGGGATGAGCTCCAGGGATGGAGGGGTTTAGGGATGAGCTCCTGGGATTGAGGGATTAATGAATCAACTCCTGGGATTGTGGGATTCAGGGATGAGCTCCCAGGATTAAGGGATCCCTGGATGAGCTCCCAGGATGGAGGGACTCAGGGATGAGCTCCCAGGATTGAGGGATTCATGGATGAGCTCCTTGGATGGAGGGATCCCTGGATGAGCTCCCGGGATTAAGGGATCCCTGGATGAGCTCCCAGGATGGAGGGACTCAGGGATGAGCTCCCAGGATTGAGGGATTCCTGGATCAATTCCCCCTCGTAGCGCCCGCTCCGGTTCCGCTCCAGGTGGAGGAAGAAGAAGGAGAGGAAGGAGACGTCTGCGGGGAGAAAGGGAGGGGATGTGGGATCAGATCCCGGGAGGGAGGAGAAAGGGATTCCAGGAGGAGCTCCTGGGATGGAGGGGTTTAGGGATGAGGGCCTGGGATGGAGGGATTTGTGGGATGAGGTTCTGGGATTGAGGGATTAATGAATCAACTCCTGGGATTGTGGGATTCAGGGATGAGCTCCCAGGATTGAGGGATTCCTGGATCAATTCCCCCTCGTAGCGCCCGCTCCGGTTCCGCTCCAGGCGGAGGAAGAAGAAGGAGAGGAAGGAGACGTCTGCGGGGAGAAAGGGAGGGAATGTGGGATCAGATCCCAGCAGGGGATGTGGGATCAGATCCTGGCAGGGAATGTGGGATGAGATCCCGGCAGGGAGGAGAAAGGGATTCTGGGACGAGCTCCAGGGATGGAGGGGTTTAGGGATGAGGGCCTGGGATTGAGGGATTCAGGGATCAGCTCCTGGGATGGAGGGATCCCTGGATGAGCTCCTGGGATGGAGGGATCCCTGGATGAGCTCCTGGGATTGAGGGATTCCTGGATCAATTCCCCTCGTAGCGCCCGCTCCGGTTCCGCTCCAGGTGCAGGAAGAAGAAGGAGAGGAAGGAGACGTCTGCAGGGAGAGGGAGGGGATGTGGGATCAGATCCCGGCAGGGGATGTGGGATGAGATCCCGGCAGGGGATGTGGGATCAGATCCCAGCAGGGAATGTGGGATGAGATCCTGGCAGGGAGGAGAAAGGGATTCTGGGACGAGCTCCAGGGATGGAGGGGTTTAGGGATGAGGGCCTGGGATTGAGGGATTCAGGGATGAGCTCCTGGGATGGAGGGATCCCTGGATGAGCTCCTGGGATTGAGGGATTCCTGGATGAGCTCCCAGGATTAAGGGATTCCTGGATCAATTCCCCCTCGTAGCGCCCGCTCCGGTTCCGCTCCAGGTGCAGGAAAAAGAAGGAGAGGAAGGAGACGTCTGCGGGGAGAGGGAGGGAATGTGGGATCAGATCCCGGCAGGGAGGAGAAAGGGATTCCAGGAGGAGCTCCAGGGATGGAGGGGTTTAGGGATGAGGGCCTGGGATGGAGGGATTCAGGGATGAGGTCCTGGAATTGAGGGATTCAGGGATGAGCTCCTGGGACTGAGGGATTAATGAATCAACTCCTGGGATTGTGGGATTCAGGGATGAACTCCCAGGACTGAGAGATTCTTGGATGAGCTCCATGGATAGAGGGATTCATGGATCAGCTCCTGGGAATGAGAGAGTCCTGGGTCCCAGGATTAAGGGATTCATGGATCAACTCCTGGGATGGAGGGATTCAGGGATGAACTCCCAGGATTAAGGAATTCAGGGATGAAGTCCCGGGATTAAGGAATTCAGGGATGAAGTCCCGGGATTAAGGGGTTCCTGGCTCCCAGGATGGAGGGATTCATGGATGAGCTCCCAGGATTAAGGGATTCCTGGATGAGCTCTTGGGATGGAGGGATTCATGGATGAGCTCCCGGGATGGAGGGATTAATGAATCAACTCCTGGGATTGAGGGGTTCAGGGATGAGCTCCTGGGATGGAGGGATCCCTGGATGAGCTCCCAGGATGGAGGGATCCCTGGATGAGCTCCCAGGATTAAGGGAT
>NW_021939202.1:94513-96385 GCF_001715985.3 Manacus vitellinus | reverse complement strand
ATTCCCCTGGGATCCTTTTTTGGGATCCGTTTGGGATCAATTTTTTGGTACCTGTTTGGGATCTTTTTGGGGATCAGTTCTGGATCCATTCGGGATCTGTTTGGGGATTTGTTTGGAATCAGTTTGATAGTTACTTGGGATCAGTTTTGGGATCCTTTTTTTGGGGGATCCCTTTGGTATCAGTTTGGGATTCACCTGGGATCCACTTTGGGATCCCTTCAGGATCCATTGGGGATAATTTGGGATCCATTTGGGATCAGTTTTGGATCCATTTGGGATTCAGTTTGGGATCCGTTTGGGGATCCGTGTTTCGGATTCATCTGGGATCAGTTTGGGATTCACCTGGGATCCGTTTTGGGATCAGTTTGGGATCTCTTTGGGGATCTCTTTCAAGATAAGTTTGGGGATAATTTTGGGATCCGTTTGGATCTGTTTTGGGATTAATTTGTGATCCATTTTGGGCTCTTTTTTGGGGGGGATTAATTTGGGATCCGTTGGGGATTCACCTGGGGTCCAGTTTGGGATCAGTTCGGGATCCATTGGGGAGAATTTGGGATCCATTTGGGGTTTAGTTTTGGATCCATTTGAGATCCATTTGGGATTATTTTTGGGATCAGTTTGGAATCTGTCTGGGGATTCATTTGGGATCCATTTGAGATCAACTTTGGGATCTGTTTTGGGAATCATTTGGGATTCACTTGGGGTTAGTTTTGGGATTTGTCTGAGATTCATTGAGGATTCATTTTGGGCCCCATTTTGGGATCTCTGTGGGATCAGCTTTGGGATCAGTTTGAGATACAGTTGGGATTCATTTTGGGATCCATTTGGGATCAGTTTGGGGTCAGTTTGAGATCCATTTGGGATCTATTTCAGGATTCATCTGGGGTTCCTACACCCCCTATAGCTCCCCTACACCCCCTATAGCTCCCCTATAGCTCCCCTACAGACCCACCCTTGTATCCCCTCTATAGCTCCTCTATAGCTCCCCTATAGCTCCCCTACAAACCCACCCCTATACCCCCTATACCTCCCCTACAGACCCACCCCTATACCCACTATAGCTCCCCTATAGACCACCCCTACACCCCCTATAGCTCCTCTATAGATCCACCCCTACACCCCCTATAGCTCCTCTATAGACCCACCCCTACACCCCCTATAGCTTCCCTATAGGTCCCCTATATCTTCCCTACACCCCCTATGGCCCCCCTATANCATTTGGAATCTGTTTGGGGGATCCATTTTGGATCTGTTTTGGGATTCATTTGGGATTCGTTTGGGATCCATTCTGGGATCTGTTTAGGACCTGGTTTTGAGATCAGTTTGGGGTCAGCTTGAGATAAGTTTGGGATCCATTTTGGATCTGTTTGGGATCAATTTAGGATCAGTTTGGGGTTCACTTGGGATCCGTTTGGGGATCCGGTTTAGATCCACTGAGGAGTCATTTGGGATCTGTTTCAGGACCTCTTTGGGATCTGCTTTGGGATCCATTTGGGATCTGATTTTGGGATTCACTTGGGATATGTTTTTTGGGATATGTTTTGGGATCCCTTTTGGGAGCAAATTGGGATCAGTTTGGGGATTCATTTGGGATCTGTTTGGGATCAGTTTGGGGGTTCATTTTGGGATCCATTTGGGATCTGCTTTGGGATCTTTTTTGGGGACCAGTTTGGTAAATGTCTGGGATTCATTTTGTGATCCATCTGGGATCTGTTTGGGGATTTGTTTGGGATCAGTTTGGGATCTGCTTTGGGATCTGCTTTGGGAATAATTTGGGATTCACTTGGGATCTGTTTTGGGATCTGTTTGAGATTCATTGAGGATTCATTTGGGAACCATTTTGGGACCCATTTAGGGATCTCTGTGGGATCA
>NW_021939202.1:79215-80795 GCF_001715985.3 Manacus vitellinus | reverse complement strand
GGTTGGTCTCCTTCCTCCATGGAGTGTCTTGGGTTGGTCTCCTTCTTCCATGGAATGCCTTGGGTTGGTTGGTCTCCCTCCTCCCTGGAATGCCTTTCCCGGGTGGGTGCTCTCCGATGCTCCACGATCCCTAAAAACCCACTGGGATTGCGCCTTCCCGCGGGCCTGGGGAGCCAGAGTTCTGTGGGGCCGGAGGGAAATTCCTGGTTTTTGGAGGGGAGGGAGGAACGTCGGGATTCGGTCACGGACGGGGATGGACACGGGGATGGGAGACCCTGGAATGTTCGTGCAGGATGTGCTTTCAGGGCGGCTGGAAAGGACGGGTTATTCCGTGTTATTCCGTGTTATTCCGTGTTATTCCGTGTTATTCCGTGTTATTCCGTGTTATTCCGTGTTATTCCGTGTTATTCCGGGTTATTCCGTGTTATTCCGGGTTATTCCGTGTTATTCCGTGTTGTTATTCTGTGTTATTCCATGTATTCCGTGTTATTCCGTGTTATTCCCTGTTTTTGGGGGGAGAAGGGAGAAGGAAGAGGGAGAGCTCCAGGTGGGATTCCAGAGGGAAGCCCAACGGGACGGATCCCACGCGGTGTCCGTGGAATATCCCGGAATCCTGGAATGGTTTGGGGTGGGAGGGGCTGGAAAGGTCCCTTCATTCCTCCCCCTTCCCTGGGATCCCGCTGTCCCGGGTGGCTCCAAGGCCCGGCCGGCCCGGCCTGGAGCTGGAGGGATCCATGAGGATCATCCCAGTCCAGCACTTCCTTCAGCTGATCCCAGCCCTGATCCCGGGAATGCCGAGCGGGAGGAATTTTAGGCCTGGAAGCCTAAATTTGGACGGATTTAACCCCGGGCTGGACTTTGGAGTCGCCGATCCCGCCGGAACCCGGGCTGGGCTTCGGATCCGAGCCAATCCCGAGGGTTTGAGTTGGGAAAGAGCATTCCAGAGCTCTTCCTCTGGGAAGGGAGGGCCTGTGGCAGGGCCCTTGTTTTTTTGGGAAGTCTTTGCCCGGATCCGGGCGCGATTCCCGCCAAAACCTCCCGTGGTCGTTGTGGTGTTTTTCCCGCTGCAAATCCCGACATTCCAAGAGCTGGGCTGCCCTTGGGAGCAAAGAGGGGTGGGGGAATCGTGGAATCATGGAATCACCTGGGCTGGGAAAAGACCCTCCAGGTCATCCAGCCCGACCCTGAAAGGTGGGAAGGAGACCCTGGAAGGTCGTCCCAAGTCCTGGTTTTCCAGGAATCCGTGACGACGAGGGCGGGATCGGTCAGTTCACGCTTTCCTTTTGGGATGGGGTTTTTTTTGGGATTTAATTTTTCCAGGAATCCGTGACGATGCGGGCGGGATCGGTCAGTTCGCGCTTTCATTTTGGGGTGGGGTTTTTTTCTTGGGGATTGAATTTCTTCCTGCTGCTCCTCCCTTGGGAAAAGGAGCCGCTTTTTCCCCCAAAAAAGTGGATTTCCTGGATGGCCCTGGGTGGCTGGTGCAGCTGCTGGATTTGCTGGGAATTCTGGGAGGGCTCTGGACCAGCTTTGGGATAATTAGCGAGGATGTTTTCGCGCCGCTGACGACCCTGGAAATG
>NW_021939202.1:77092-78245 GCF_001715985.3 Manacus vitellinus | reverse complement strand
CCGGGAATTCCTGCTCCTTGTTCAGGTGAACACCTCCCGGGTTGGTCTGGTTCCTAAATTGATGTTTACACCAGGAAAGGGGAAGATCCAGGCCCAGTTTCTATGGATAATTCCTCCTGGGTTGTTCTGGTTCCTAAATCCACGTTTAGGCCGGGAAAGGGGAAGATCCAGGCCCAGTTTTCCTGGATAATTCCTCCCGGGTTGTTCTGATTCCTAAATCCATGTTTAGGCTGGGGAAGGGGAAGATCCAGGCCCAGTTTTCCTGGATAATTCCTCCTGGGTTGTTCTGGTTCCTAAATCAACGTTTAGGCCGGGAAAGAGGAAGATCCAGGCCCAGTTTTCCTGGATAATTCCTCCCAGGTTGTTCTGACTCCTAAATCCACGTTTAGGCTGGGGAAGGGGAAGATCCAGGCCCAGTTTTCCTGGATAATTCCTCCCAGGTTGTTCTGGTTCCTAAATCAACGTTTAGGCCAGGAAAGGGGAAGTTCCAGGCCCAGTTTCTATGGATAATTTCTCCTGGGTTGTTCTGACTCCTAAATCCACGTTTAGGCCAGGAAAGGAGAAGATCCAGGCCCAGTTTTCCTGGATAATTCCTTCCAGGTTGTTCTGACTCCTAAATCCATGTTTAGGCCGGGGAAGGGGAAGATCCAGGCACAGTTTTCCTGGATAATTCCTACCAGGTTGTTCTGACTCCTAAATCCATGTTTAGGCCGGGAAAGGGGAAGATCCAGGCCCAGTTTTCCTGGATAATTCCTCCCGGGTTGTTCTGACTCCTAAATCCATGTGTAGGCCGGGGAAGGGGAAGATCCAGGCCCAGTTTTCCTGGATAATTCCTCCCAGGTTGTTCTGGTTCCTAAATCAACGTTTAGGCCGGGGAAGGGGAAGATCCAGGGCCGGTTTTCCTGGATAATTCCTCCTGGGTTGTTCTGACTCCTAAATCCATGTTTAGGCCGGGGAAGGGGAAGATCCAGGGCCGGTTTTCCTGGATAATTCCTCCCTCTCCCGTGGGTTTAATTCTGGTTTAGGGCTGGCTTAGGCCGGGTTTAACTCCCCCAACCACCCCTGCGAGGCCAAATCCTGGCGGAGCCTCCTTCCCCCGGGGAAAAAAAGGAAGGATTTGGGGATCCCACCTCTGGGAATTTGGGAAATCCCC
>NW_021939202.1:75078-76502 GCF_001715985.3 Manacus vitellinus | reverse complement strand
TTTTAGGCATTTTAGGAGGTTTTTTAGGGATTTTAAGGTTTTTTTTTAGGGATTTTAGGGTTTTTTGGGGGATTTTAGGGTTTTTTTTGGGATTTTAGGGGTTTTTTAGGGATTTTAGGCTTTTTTAAGGGATTTTAGGCTCTTTTTAGGGATTTAAAGGGTTTTTTGGGGAGTTTAGGCTTTTTAATGGGTTTTTAGGCTTTTTTAATGGATTTTAGGCTTTTTATGGGTTTTAGGCATTTTTAGGGATTTTAGGCTTTCTTTAGGGATTTTAGGCCTTTTTTAGGGATTTTAGGCTTTTTTAAGGGATTTTAGACCTTTTTTGGGGATTTTAGGCTTTTTAGGGATTTTAGGCTGGTTTTTTTAGGGGTTTTAGGGGTTTTTTTAGGGATTTTAGACCTTTTTGGGGAGTTTAGGCTTTTTTTATGGGTTTTTAGGCTTTTTAAAGGGGGTTTAGGCCTTTTTGGGGGGTTTTAGGCTTTTTTTTTAGGGATTTTAGACCTTTTTTTTGATTTTAGACTTTTTTATGGTTTTTTAGTCTTTACTTTTTAGGGATTCTAGGCTCTTTTGGTATTTTATGGTTTTTTTAGGAATTCTAGGCTTTTTTTAGGAATTCTAGGCTTTTTAAAGGAATTTTAGGCTTTTGGGGGGATTTTAGGCTTTTTTGAGGGATTCTAGGGGGTTTTTTAGGGATTTTGGGCTTTCTGGGGGGATTTTAGGCTTTTGGGGGAGTTTAGGCTTTTTTTAGGGATTTTAGGCTTTTTTTAGGGGATTTTTAGGCTGTTTCCAGCTTTCTATGGCCTGTTTTTTTTGGGAATATTTTTCCAGCAGCCAAATATCCCAGAGAAGTTCCCCTTGGCATCCCATGAAGGTCCCTCCGAGTGTCCCCACGACCTTCTCCTTCCCAAGCCCCTTCCCTTGGGATCTAATTCCTCGCCCTTTCCTTCCCATCCCGGCTTTTCCCTCCCTCCCTTCTGCTCCAGAGGTGATTCCCTCCCAGAGAACTCGCTCAGCTCCGACCTTTCCTCGGCTCCCTCCGGCTCTTCCCAAAAATAACCCGCATCCCGCCGGCGACCTTTGGGTTTTTTCCCCCTCTCTCCCCCTCCACTTTCCCAACTCATCCGGGCTAGTTTGGAATTCCGGGAAGAGAGGGAGGGATAAACACACTCCAGGGGCTCGGGGGGGATGCTGGAATTCTCCTGGAATTCAGAATTCCCTGTTATCCCTCCGTTTGCTCCCGGGTTTTGGTTCAGTTTTCCAGCTCCCGGCCCGGTTTTCCCAAAGCTCCCGAAGGAGCCCCTCGGTGCCGTTCCCAGGGGAGGATCCCGGCCTTTGGAATTCCCGGTCCCTCTCTCTTCCCTGGAATTCCCAGTCCCTCACTCTTCCCTGGAATTCCCAGTCCCTCGCTCTTCCCTGGAATTCCC
>NW_021939202.1:70278-72093 GCF_001715985.3 Manacus vitellinus | reverse complement strand
GGAAAACGCGGCCGGAAAACGCCCGGTGGGAATTTTTCCCCCCTCTGGGGCGGAAAAATTGGGGCTCAGCTTGGGGAAAACGTGGTCTCTTTGGGGGCTGATTCTGTGGGAATGGCCGGGTTCTGTCTGCAGGGTGACCAGGAGGAGCAGGAAAGGGGATTATCCCCCTCTGAGGAACCTCAAATCCTGGGATCGGTTCTGGGCTGATCCACGGAGGGGCTGGAGCGTGTCCGGGGAAGGAGCTGGGAATTCCCAGCCAGGAATCCCTTCCCAATATCCCACCCAACCCTGGGAAGCCATTCCCTGTGTCTGTCCCTCCAGCCCTTTTCCAAGTCCCTCTCCAGCTCTCCCGGAGCCCCCTCAGGCCCTGGAAGGGTCTCCAAGGTCTCCCTGGAGCCACCGGAGTTTGTGTCGTTTTTATTTGGGATAAATCACCTCGTTCCTGAAGGAAAATCCCTCTGGGATTTTGTCCCTTGGAAAGGGGGAGGCGCTTAAATGGAGTTATTTTTAATTGCCTAATTAATATTAATTGATATAAAGCACGTTATCATAGACTTTATTAATAATGATTACTCCTTAATTATCGGATTAAAACCCCCTCGGCCGCCGTCCCTGGCTCTTCCTGGCTCCTGCTTTTCCTTCCCGCCTCGGAATCCTCCGGGAAAACCGTGGAAAATCTGCTTTGTGCTTCTCCCAACCCCCTGGAACGGTTTTGGGTCGGGAGGGATCTGAGGGCTCATCCATTCCCACCCCCTTTCCATGGGCAGCTCCAGCGATCCCGGCTCGCTCCAGCCCGGCCTTGGACACTCCCCGGGATCCGGGGGCAGCCACGGCTTCCCTGGGAATTCCATCCTTTTATTTTTCTTGAGGGGATCGAGTTCCATCGGGATAAAATAAAATCGGCATTTTTGGGACCTCTTTCATCCCATTTCTCGGCTGGTTTTGGGAACTCAAACAACGCGAACCGGAATCGTCTCCGAGGTTTCTCCATCTCCGGGGCGGTTTCGGGACCCAGAGCTCGAACATTCCCGAGGAACCTCGGTTCTCCCGCTTCCTGGGCAGCGCTTTAATCCCGGATTTCCCCGGAATCCGACTGCCAGGCTCTGCCGGGAGGAGGAACAGGGATGATCTTTATCCCGGAGCCGCGTCCGGGCTCCTCGTCTCCCGCTTTTTTAAGGATTTGCTTTGCGGGAAACGAAAGAAAGGAGGAAATTTTTCCCTTCCTTGGGCTCTTCCCAGCGTGGACACGACTGAACCCCGAGGGAATTGTGGAGCAACAGCATCCCAGAGGATTTCCAGGGAGGGTTTCCCTGCTGTGGAGTGTCCCGGGCGTGTTTTAGAAGGAATGCTCTCGCCGGGAATGTGAGGAATTGGCAGCTGGATCGCGGGATCCGGTTCCCTGCAGGGGTCAGTTAAAAACGGCTCTCCCGGGAAATTCCAGGGAAATGTGTCCATCCCACCTGTGAGCTTTGAGTTTCCATCCCTGGAAGTGTCCGGGTCGGACAGGGCTTGGAACAACCCGGGATGGTGGGAGGTGTCCCTTTCCGTGGCAGGGCTGGAGCTGGATTATCTTTAATCCGACCTGAACAATCCCGGGATTCCACGGATTTAACTGGGTTTAGCTTAGTAAGAGCTTAAATCCATGGAATTTTTAAACCTGTTTCGGCTCGAGGGGGATCCAGGGCCGTGTCATCAGGTTTTCCTCCTGATGTATCCCTGAGGAATGTTTGGAGCGGGAATGGAAAGGCCCAAACGTCCAAGGGGGCTAAAAAAAAACCCCTCCCAGAATCCCTCAGAAAACAGGGATCGGCAGGG
>NW_021939202.1:66462-68342 GCF_001715985.3 Manacus vitellinus | reverse complement strand
GGCCTGGAAGTTTGGGTTTCGGACATGGAAGTTTGGATTTCGGGCCTGGAAGTTTGGATTTCGGACCTGGAAGTTTGGATTTCAGACCTGGAAGTTTGGATTTCGGACCCGGAAGTTTGGATCTTAGGCCTGGAAGTTTGGATTTCAGGCCTGGAAGTTTGGGTTTCAGGCCTGGAAATTTGGGGTTCGGGCCTGGAAGTTTGGATCTCAGGCCTGGAAGTTTGGGGTTCGGGCCTGGAAGTTTGGGGGTTGGGCCTGGAAGTTTGGATCTTGGGCCTGGAAGTTTGGGTTTTGAGCCTGGAAGTTCAGATTTCGGGCCTGGAAGTTTGGGTTTCGGGCCTGGAAGTTTGGGTTTCGGACCTGGAAGTTTGGATTTCGGGCCTGGAAGTTTGGATCTCGGCCCTGGAAGTTTGGATTTTGGGCCTGGAAGTTTGTATTTTGGGCCTGGAAGTTTGGATCTTGGGCCTGGAAGTTTGGGTTTCGGACATGGAAGTTTGGATTTCGGGCCTGGAAGTTTGGGTTTTGGGCCCGCAGGTTTGGATTTCGGGCCTGGAAGTTTGGATCTCAGGCCTGGAAGTTTGGGTTTCGGACATGGAAGTTTGGATTTCGGGCCTGGAAGTTTGGATTTTTGGGGCCTGGAAGTTTGGATTTCGGGCCTGGAAGTTTGGGTTTTGGGCCCGCAGGTTTGGATTTCGGGCCTGGAAGTTTGGATTTTGGGCCCGGAATTTTTGCTCCTGGTTGTCGTGGGTTTGGGAAAACCCTCGAGGTCTTTGCTTGGCGGGGCAGGGATGGAGGAGCCGATGGATTCTTGCCCTGGAATTTGAGGGGATCGGGCGAGGGAGAGGCTCCTGGAGTTGTGGGAAGTGCTGTAGAGGATAAATGTGGAATATTCCCTGTTTTCCTCAGTAAAGTGGATGGGAGGAGCTGCTGGAGTGGGAAGGGCAAAGTCAGGACAAGGTTCAAATCATGGAATCCTGGAATGGTTTGGGTGGGAAGGGACCTTAAGGATTTATTTCTATTTAATTTTATGCATTTTATTCCATTCCACTTTGTTTCTTTATTTTAATTCTTAATATTTATTTCTCTTTAATTTTAGGCATTTCTCTCTTTAATTTTATTTCTTTATTTTAATTTTATATTATTTATATATCTTTAATAATTTCATTTCTATTTAATTTTATTCCATTTAATTTCATTTCTTTATTTGAATCCTTATTATTTATCACTATTTGATTTTATGCATTCTTTCCTCTTTGATTTTATTTCTTTATTTTAATTTTACACTCTTTATTTCTCTTTAATTGTATTTCTATTTATTTCATTTCTTTTTGTTTCGTTTCATATTATTTACTTCTATTTAATTTTAATTCCATTTAATTGTATGTATTTTATTCCATCCCATTTCATTTCTTAATTCAAGTTTGATCTGATTTATTTCAAACTTTATTTCTATTTAAAGCCACCAAGGGACTTATTTTGTCCCATTTCAAGCCCAAAGACAAGAACTCGGCAGTGGGCGGATCTTTGGCCCCGGATTTAGGAATTTCCTCTCTCTCCACCTCAAATTGGAGCATTTCCCGGGAAAAAAAGAGCCCCGTTCTATCCTAAATTTATCTCCCACTGAACTGGCAATAAATTATAAATATCCCACAGGAAAAATCCGGGATTTTTAAGGAATTGTGTCCCTGGCAGCTCCTGTCAGTCCCTTGGAATGTGGTGCCTGCTCGGCTGGAAGGGCCTTTCCCTGGGTGGATTCCCAGGAATGTGTCTCCAGGCAGAGCTTTTCCATGGGCTGGGAGAGCTGTGCCAGCCGGGAATTCCGACCTCGGAGCAGCTTCTGGGGGACTTTCTGCCCTTTTGGGGTTTAAAGTGTCTCGGGA
>NW_021939202.1:60184-61979 GCF_001715985.3 Manacus vitellinus | reverse complement strand
ACAGAAAAGCTGCTGGTTTAAGGAAGGGACCTGCTTGGCTTTGTCATTCCATGACAAGCTCCCAAACTTCTTGTAGGTGGCATTTCTGGATTAAAGGCTTTGCCACAAAACCTGGGCACTGAAAAGCTGGGCTTGGGCACAGAAAAACTGAGTTTAGGCACAGAAAAGCTGAGTTTAGGCACACAAAAGCTGAGCTTGGGCACTGAAAAGCTGCTGGTTTAGGGAAGGGACCTGCTTGGCTTTGTCATTCCATGACGAGCTCCCAAACTTCTTGAAGGTGGCATTTCTGGATTACAGGCTTTGCCACAAAGCCTGGGCACTGAAAAGCTGGGCTTGGGCACAGAAAAGCTGCTGGTTTAAGGAAGGGACCTGCTTGGCTTTGTCATTCCGTGATGAACTCCCAAAGTTCTTTCTGGATTAAAGGCTTTGCTGTAAACTTTGGGTACAGGAAAACTGAGTTTAGGCACAGAAAAGCTGGGCTTGGGCACTGAAAAGCTGGGCTTGGGCACAGAAGAGCTGAGCTTAGGCACACAAAAAAGCTCCTTGGCTTTGTCATTCCATGACAAACTCCCAAACTCCTTGTAGGGTGGCGTTTCTGGATTACAGGCTTTGCCACAAAACCTGGGCACTGAAAAGCTGGGCTTGGGCACTGAAAAGCTGAGCTTGGGCACAGAAAAACTGAGTTTAGGCACAGAAAAGCTGCTGGTTTAAGCGAGGGACCTGCTTGGCTTTGTCATTCCATGACGAGCTCCCAAAACTCTTGAAGGTGGCATTTCTGGATTAAAGGTTTTGCCACAAAGCTTGGGCACAGAAAAGCTGGGCTTGGGCACTGAAAAGCTGGGCTCGGGCATTGAAAAGCTGGGCTTGGGCATTGAAAAGCTGAGCTTGGGCACTGAAAAGCTGCTGGTTTGAGCTTCTCCTCTGGGAAATTGGGACTTTATTGAGCCGCAGGGAGCGTTTTGGGCTCAGGTTCCTGCTCCGAGGAACCCCCTCAGCCGGCCCAAAGCTCAGCTTTGAGCCCCAGAGCCCGAGGACTGTCCCTTTAAATCCCCCCTCCTGCCCGGGGCAGTCCCTGCCCCGACTGGTCCTGCCGGAATTCCCGTGCCAAGCCCGCTTCATCCCACAGCTTCTCCCCCGGAATTCCCGCGCCAAGCCCGCTTCATCCCACAGCTTCTCCCCCGGCCCAGCTCCCAGGCTGCGGCTCCGACCGCAGATCCCAAAGTTTGGAGTCGGCTCCTCCAGCCCTGTCGGCTCCAGGGGGGTTTTATCTCCCTCCACCCCCCTCCATCCCTCAAATCCTCCTCGCTCGGCTCTCCCACCTGCTGGCACAGGGATTGGGGGAAAACAGGGAGTGTTGCCGGCTCTGGAAGTGGGAAAAACAGGGATTGTTTCTTGCTCTGGAAGTGGGAAAAACAGGGATTGTTACTTACTCTGGAAGGGGGAAAAACAGGGATTGTTGCCTGCTCTGGAAGTGGGAAAAACAGGGATTGTTTCTTGCTCTGGAAGTGGGAAAAACAGGGATTGTTGCCTGCTCTGGAAGTGGGAAAACCAGGGATTGTTACTGGCTCTGGAAGTGGGAAAAACAGGGATTGTTTCTTGCTCTGGAAGTGGGAAAAACAGGGATTGTTGGTGGCTCTGGAAGTGGGAAAAACAGGGATTGTTGGTGGCTCTGGAAGTGGGAAAAACAGGGATTGTTGCCAGCTCTGGAAGTGGGAAAAACAGGGATTGTTGCCTGCTCTGGAAGGGGGAAAAACAGGGATTGGAAGTGGGAAAAACAGGGATTGTTGCTGGCTCT
>NW_021939202.1:46780-48904 GCF_001715985.3 Manacus vitellinus | reverse complement strand
TTCCCGGCCAGAGCCGGGGTTTCCCCTCCCTTTCCAGGGATTTCTCCCGCCCAAACAATTCCAGGGCTTTGCTGCCCTGGGGATTTGGGGCCTCGGAACCCCCTGGAGCCGCCCGGGAATGGGATGGGGATGGTGCAGTCAGGACCTGCATCCAGGACCTGCATCCAGGACCCGGATCCTGAGGGCTGGAATCAGAACCTGCATCCAGGAGCTGGATCCTGAAGGCTGGAATCAGGAGCTGGATCCTGAAGGCTGGAATCAGGAGCTGCATCCAGGACCCGGATCCTGAAGGCTGGAACCAGGAGCTGGATCCAGGAGCTGGAGACTGGAACCAGGACCTGGATCCTGGAATCAGAAGCTGGATCCTGAAGACTGGAATCAGGAGCTGGAACCAGGACCCAGATCCTGAAGGCTGGAACCAGGACCAGAATCCAGGAGCTGGATCCTGAAGACTGGAACCAGGACCTGGATCCAGGACCCAGATCCTGAAGGCTGGAACCAGGACCTGGATCCTGAACACTGGAATCAGGAGCTGGATCCTGAAGACTGGAATCAGGAGCTGAAGACTGGAACCAGGAGCTGTATCCTGAAGGCTGGAACCAGGACCTGGATCCAGGACCCAGATCCTGCAGGTTGAAATCAGGAGCTGGATCCTGAACACTGGAACCAGGAGCTGGATCCTGAACACTGGAACCAGGAGCTGGAGACTGGAATCAGGAGCTGGAGACTGGAACCAGAAGCTGGATCCTGAAGGCTGGAACCAGGAGCTGGATCCTGGAATCAGGAGCTGGAGACTGGAGTCAGGAGCTGGATCCTAAAGACTGGAATCAGGAGCTGGAACCAGGACCCAGATCCTGAAGGCTGGAATCAGGAGCTGGATCCTGAAGACTGGAACCAGGAGCTGGATCCAGGACCTGGAGACTGGAACCAGGAGCTGGAGACTGGAATCAGGAGCTGGATCCTGGAATCAGAAGCCAGATCCTGAAGGCTGGAATCAGGACCTGGATCCAGGAGCTGGATCCTGAACACTGGAATCAGGACCTGAATCCTGAAGACTGGAATCAGGAGCTGAAGACTGGAATCAGGATGTGGATCCTGAAGGCTGGAACCA
Organism: Manacus vitellinus; assembly: GCF_001715985.3. NCBI lineage: Eukaryota > Metazoa > Chordata > Aves > Passeriformes > Pipridae > Manacus > Manacus vitellinus. The sequence goes on along the minus strand of NW_021939202.1, from coordinate 47,793 downwards.
GGAGCTGGATCCTGGAATCAGGAGCTGGAGGCTGGAGTCAGGAGCTGGATCCTAAAGACTGGAATCAGGAGCTGGATCCTAAAGGCTGGAATCAGGAGCTGGATCCTAAAGGCTGGAATCAGGAGCTGGATCCTGAAGGCTGGAATCAGGACCTGGATCCAGGAGCTGGATCCTGAACACTGGAATCAGGACCTGAATCCTGAAGGCTGGAACCAGGAGCTGGATCCAGGAGCTGGATCCTGAAGGCTGGAACCAGGAGCTGGATCCTAAAGGCTGGAACCAGGAGCTGGATCCTAAAGACTGGAATCAGGAGCTGGATCCTGAAGGTTGGAATCAGGACCTGGATCCAGGAGCTGGATCCTGAAGGCTGGAACCAGGAGCTGGAGACTGGAATCGGGAGCTGGATCCCGAAGGCTGGACCCTAAACCCCGAGTGGAGTTCATGTGAGGATGAAGTGTTTCCCAGCTCCCAGCCAGGGTTGCCCAACCCCTCCGGGGACATTCCAAGCCTGGATAACATCAGGGCCTGGAAGACGCCGCGGCTCCGTGGTCGGAGGAGCCGCCGGAGGAGCTTTTCCTGCTTTTCCAGCGCCGTGGTTGGTCGTTGGCTGCTCCCCGAGGTCACCCCACAGCTCCCAGTTTGGCCAGGAGCCGTCCTGGCTTTGGGGATCCTCCTTTCCCGAGCCCCTTCCCGGGTTTCTGAATCCCGAGGGAAGCGTCTCAGCCGGGCGTTCCCGGGATTTTGGTGCAGTTAAACACCCCTGGGAGACAAAATCCTGGGGGGGGACAAACCTGCTCCTGAACAATCATCCAGTGGGGGTGGTTTGGGATCATCCTTGGGATCTGGAAATCCAGGGAAAAAAGCCCCGTGTGCGTCCGTGACACCGTGGGGAAAACACTCCTCTCCGTGTGTAATTGTCATCGATAATATCCGTAATTAATTAGGACCAGGAAGGTCCCCCCGACTCCCTGGAGTGATTTGGGATGGGAGGGGATCTTCTCCCAGTGCCTCCC
>NW_021939202.1:44304-45500 GCF_001715985.3 Manacus vitellinus | reverse complement strand
TCTTATCCCTTTCCCGGCCCTTCCCGCCTCATTTCCCCTTTAAATCCCCCCCAGCAACCAGAAGGAAACCCCCAAACCCCCCAAATATCCCAGGGGGGGGATTTTTGGAGCTCTGAGCAGGGACCTTTTCCCGGCAGAGTTCTCTCCCACCTCCCTTCCAGCTGCCAAATCCCAAAATTCCCGACCTTCCCCCCCCTTCCAGCAGCTGACTCGGGATCCGACAAAACCCAAAAGCTGCTGAATTTGCCTGGAATTGCGGATTTTTTTCCGGTTCTTTGTGGGTCCTTCACCCCCGGGAGGAGCTGGAGATTCCCAGCTGGGAATCCTTTGGAATCAGCACTCGGCAATTTCCTGGCCTTTCATTCCCCTTCTCCCAAAAAAAGCTCCGGATCCCTCTCCCCCCCCTTTGTCCCTCTCCAGCCGGGGAGGGAATGGGGTGATTGGATTCCGGGGGGGAATCGGCTCCTCCGGGGGGGTTGGATCCCAAGGACACCAGGAATTTTCCAGGGAAAAGAGCCCAGGGGTGTTTAAGCCCTTCTGTTTTGTGGGATTAACCAGCTGTGCCTCGTTTTTTATGGATAAAACCAGGATGGGAACGGAGGGATGAGGTGGGATCGTGGAATCGTGGAATGGTTGGAGTGGGAAGGGGGATTCAGGACCACCCATTCCCACCCCCTGCCAGGGGCAGGGACAGATCCCATCAGATCCCCATCCCAGGGGGATCCAACCTCCCCTGGGACACTCCCAGGGATCCAGGGCACTGGAAAAAAGGCGGATCTGAGGCCGCTTCTCTTTTAAAAATGTCAGGATGGGGACTCTGGAATTTTATGGGAATCAAAACACCATCTCCTCCTGCTCAGGAGCTGCGAGCTCAGAGGTCACAATTCCTGTTTTTTTCCCTTAATTCCCTATTTTTCCCTGGAAAAAAGGTGGATCTGAGGCCACTTCTCTTTTAAAACATCAACATGGGGACTCTGGAATTTTATGGGAATCAAAACAGGGTCTGTTCCTGCTCAGGAGCTGCGAGCTCAAAGGTCACAATTCCCATTTTTTTCCCTTTAATTCCCTATTTTTCCCTGGGATCTGAGGCCGCTCCTGTTTTAAAAACATCAGGATGGGGACTCTGGAATTTTGTTGGGATCAAAACAGGGTCTGTTCCTGCTCAGGAGCTGCGAGCTCAGAGGTCACAATTCCCA
>NW_021939202.1:41974-43113 GCF_001715985.3 Manacus vitellinus | reverse complement strand
TCCCCCCCTTTTCCAGGGAAAAAAAATAGCTTTGGGAGGAAGTGGGAGTTTGGGGAATGATCTGTGGGATGAGAAATCCCTGGAATGGTTTGGGATCGGTGGAAATCTGGATAATAATGATCTGTGGGATGAGAAATCCCTGGAATGGTTTGGGATCGGTGGAGTTTTAGGAGGTTGGAAATCTGGATGATGATGATCTGTGGGATGAGAAATTTCTGGAATGATTTTGGGATCGGTGGAGTTTTGGGGGGTGGAAATTTGGGGAATGATCTGTGGGATGAGAAATTCCTGGAATGGTTTGGGATTGGTGAAGTTTTAGGGGAGGTGGAAATCTGGACAATGATCTGTGGGATGTGAAATCTCTGGAATGGTTTGGGATCGGTGAAGTTTTAGGGGAGGTGGAAATTTGGGTAATAAGGGAATGAAGGATCCTGAAATCCCTGGAATGGTTTGGGAACGGTGGAAATCTGGATGATGATCTGTGGGATGAGAAATCCCTGGAGTGGTTTGGGATTGGTGAAGTTTTAGGGAGGGTGGAAATCTGGATAATAATGATCTGTGGGATGAGAAATTCCTGGAATGATTTGGGATCGGTGGAAATCTGGATAATAATGATCTGTGGGATGAGAAATCCCTGGAATAATTTGGGATTGTGGAGTTTTAGGGGAAGTGGAAATTTGAGGAATGATCTGTGGGATGTGATATCCCTGGAATGGTTTGGGATCAGTGAAGTTTTAGGGGGTGGAAATTTGGGGAATGATCTGTGGGATGAGAAATCCCTGGAATGATTTTGGGATTGGTGAAGTTTTGGGGGAGGTGGAAATTCGGGTAATAAGGGAATGAATAATCCCAAAATCCCTGGAATGGTTTTGGGATCGGTGAAGTTTTAGGGGGGTGGAAATCTGGATGATGATAATCTGTGTGATGGGAAATCCCTGGAATGGTTTGGGATTGGTGGAAATCTGGATGATAATCTGTGGGATGAGAAATTTCTGGAATGATTTTGGGATCGGTGGAGTTTTGGGGGGTGGAAATTTGGGAAATGATCTGTGGGATGAGAAATCCCTGGAATGGTTTGGGATTGGTGAAGTTTTAGGGAGGGTGGAAATTTGGGGAATAATGATCTGTGGGATGAGAAA
>NW_021939202.1:36734-37942 GCF_001715985.3 Manacus vitellinus | reverse complement strand
TATTTTATTTTTATATGATTTATCTCCCTTTAATTTTCTTATTTTATTCCATTAATTTCCTTCATTTCTTTATTTTCATTTTATTTATTTCTGTTTCATTTTCCGTATTTTATTCCATTTAATTTCATTTCTTTCATTTTAAATTATTTCTTTCTATCTCACTTTATGTCTTTTATCCTATTTAATTTATTTTCTATTTAATTTTACCTGTTTTGTTCCATTTAATTTCATTTATTTATTTGTTTTCATTTGATTGATTTGTTGAATTTTCCGTATTTTATTCCGTTTATTTTAATTAATTTATTTTAATTTTATATGATTTATCTCTCTTTGGTTTTCATTTTTTATTCCAGTTAATTTCATTATTTTATTTTTTTTTAATTTCTGTTTCATTTTCCGTATTTTATTTCATTTATTTTGGTTTCTTTATTTTAATTTTCTCTGATTTATTTCTATTTAATGTCAGTATTTTATTCCATTTCCTTTCATTGCTTTATTTTAATTTTATGTGATTTTTTCTGTCTCCTTTTATGTATTTTCTTCCATCTGATTTTAGGTATTTCATTGCCTTTAATTTCATTTTTTTAAATTTTATTTATTTCTGTTTAATTTTACCTATTTTATTCCGTTTCATTGATTTCTTTATTTTAATTGTTTATTATTTAATTCTATTAAATTTTCTGTATTTTCTGCCATTTTATTTCATTTATTTAATTTTCTGTATTTTATTCCATTTGATTTTATTTATTTACTTTTATTTTATATTATTTTTCTATTCAATTTTATGTATTTCCTTCTCTTCCATTTTATTTCTATTTAATTTTGTGTCTTATTCTCTTTCATTTCTTTATTTTAATTTGATATCATTTCCTTCTGTTTAATTTTATGTGTTTTATTCCACTGACTTTCTTTTTTATGTTAATTTTACATTATTTATTTCCATTTAATTTTTTATCTCATTTCATTTAATTCTTAATTTTATTTTTATATTATTTTATTCTATTTAAATTTTGTGTTTCATTCCATTTAATGTTATTGATTTATTTTCATGTTATATTATTTTTCTATTGAATTTTATGTATTTTGTTCACTTTAATTTCATTTCTATTTAATTTCATGTGTTTTAGTCCCTTGGATTTTCTGTATTTTATTCCATTTAATTTTCTGTCTTTTGCTCTGTTTTATTTCATTTCTTTATTTCAGTTTTC
>NW_021939202.1:26537-27420 GCF_001715985.3 Manacus vitellinus | reverse complement strand
CCCTCGTGCCGAGGATCCTCCCTTTCTTGGGAGAAGGGGTTTTGTGGATCAGCTGAGCTACTCCTGGGGTTTGATCCACCATAAATCACTCCCTGGGGGTGTTTCTGGAGGAAGGAAATCCCAGGAAAAAACATGGATTTGGGGGGGAAAGGATGGAGAGGAGCCCTGGGGAGAAGGACTCGGGGGTGTTGGTGGATGGAAAAACGGGATACGCCCCGTCCGTGTGCGCCGGGAAGTTTGGAATTCCCCACGTCCCGGGGTCGTGGCACAGCGCGGGCAGCGGGAGAGGAGGGAATTCATCCCGCCCCTGGAATCCCGCCCCTGGAATTCCCCCGTGCCCTGGGCTCCCTAAAACAACGAGGGAAAAGAGGGAAAACCATTCCCTGGATGTTGGATTTTCCCCCTTCTATGGATCGTCTTCTCTTCCTCCACGATTCCTTCGGCTCCGATTTTTCCCGTCCGTGCCGGGCCCGGCCCCACCTCCCCCCCCCGGAGGAGTTTTCCATCGGATCCGACCGTTGGAAGGGAATTCCTATGGAATTGTGGAGGTGGGAAAAGCCTTCCCGGGTCACAACAGACCCCACGAGCTCCTCCAGCCCTTAAAATTCCTCATTCCCTTGGCCGGATATTCGGGAACGGCCACGGGTGGAAAACACATTCCCGGCAGGAAAATCGGGATCCCGCTCCCGTTTCCTCCCTCCACCCTCAAAGATTTTCGGGATAAAAACAATTCCAGGCCGGGGCTGGGAGGTGAAACTGGGAGGGGAAGGAGTGTTTGTTCCTTTTTTTAATTCCCTTTCCGTGGATTCTCCGCTTCCCACGGGCCGGGGTTTGCCCGACGTCGCCGTTCCCGTGACGTAATTCCAGGGAAAGCCGGGGCGGG
>NW_021939202.1:22786-25737 GCF_001715985.3 Manacus vitellinus | reverse complement strand
GGCTTTTCCGTCCCCGGCTCACTTTCTCCCGGAGTTAAAAATAACCGGGAATGAGGCTCTCGGAGCCGGAGGGGAACGGAACTCCGGGATTCGGGGATTCAGGGATTCAGGGATTCAGGGATTTAGGGATTTAGGGATTCAGGGATTTAAGGATTTAGGGATTTAGGGATTTAGGGATTTAGGGATTCATGGATTTAGGGATTTAGGGATTCAGGGATTCATGGATTTAGGGATTTAGGGATTCATGGATTTAAGGATTTATGGATTTAGGGATTTAGGGATTTAGGGATTCAGGGATTCATGGATTTATGGAGGGGTTCTTTGTTTTCAGTGAATTTCTGGGATTTGGTTGTTTTTCCAGAGGGTTCCCCAGTCGAAGCTGCCGGGGGCGGGGTTGGGAAAATTCCGGATGGGGCAAAAAAAAATGGCCTTTTTCCATGGAAAAAAAATCACCTTTGGAATTGGGGAGAACGACTTCGGGGGTGGGAAATCGCTCTCAGGAAGGGGAAAAATCCCTTTCAGGGATGGGAAATCGCCTTTATCCGTGGAAAATCGGCTTTGCTGCTGGAAAATCTAATTTGTTAATGGAAAAATCCCTTTTATCCATGGAAAATCAGCTTTATTCGTGGAAAATCGGCTTTGCTGTTGGAAAATCAAGTTTATTCATGGAAAATCCCTTTTATCCATGGAAAATCAGCTTTATTCGTGGAAAATCACCTTTATTCCTGGAAAATCGACTTTGTTGTTGGAGAATCACCTTTATTAATGGAAAAATCCCTTTTATTCTTGGAAAAATCCCTTTTATTCATGGAAAAATCCCTTTTATTCATGGAAAAATCACTGATTAATGGAAAATCAACTTTATGAATGGAAAAATCACTTATTAGTGGAAAATCACGTTTATTAATGGAAAAATCCCTTTTATTAATGGAAATTGGACTTTATTATTGGAAAATCCCTTTTAATAATGGAAAATCCACATTTATTAATGGAAAAATCACCTTTATTAATGGAAAATCACCTTTATTAATGGAAAATCAGCTTTGTTATCGGAGAATCAACTTTATTAATGGAAAATCCCTTTTATTAATGGAAATTGGACTTTATTATTGGAAAATCCCTTTCATTAATGGAAAATCGGCTTTATTAATGGAAAACCAGCTGTGTTAGTGGAGAATCAACTTTGTTAATGGAAAATCCCTTTTATTAATGGAAAAATCGCTTTTATTAATGGAAAAATCACTTATTAATGGAAAATCAACTTTATTAATGGAAAAATCCCTTTTATTAATGGAAATTGGACTTTATTATTGGAAAATCCCTTTTAATAATGGAAAATCCACATTTATTAATGGAAAAATCACTTATTAATGGAAAATCACCTTTATTAATGGGAAAATCACCTTTATTAATGGAAAATCACCTTTATTAGTGGAAAATCCTCTTTGTTATTGGAGAATCAACTTTGTTATGGAAAATCCCTTTTATTAATGGAAAAATCGCTTTTATTAATGGAAAAATCACTTTTATTAATGGAAAAATCACTTTTATTCATGGAAAAATCCCTTTTATTCATGGAAAAATCACTTTTATTCATGGAAAAATCACTGATTAATGGAAAATCAACTTTATTAATGGAAAAATCACTTATTAGTGGAAAATCAAATTTATTGATGGAAAATCTGCTCTGTTATTGGAGAATCAACTTTGTTATGGAAAATCCCTTTTATTCATGGAAAAATCACTTATCAGTGGAAAATCAACATTTATTAATGGAAAATCCCTTTTATTATTGGAAATTGGACTTTATTATTGGAAAATCCCTTTCATTAATGGAAAATCGGCTTTATTAATGGAAAACCAGCTGTGTTAGTGGAGAATCAACTTTGTTATGGAAAATCCCTTTTATTCATGGAAAAATCCCTTTTATTCATGGAAAAATCACTTATTAATGGAAAATCAACTTTATTAATGGAAAAATCCCTTTTTTTAATGGAAATTGGACTTTATTATTGGAAAATCCCTTTTAATAATGGAAAATCCCATTTATTAATGGGAAAATCACCTTTATTCATGGAAAATCACCTTTATTAATGGAAAATCTTGTTTGTTATTGGAGAATCAACTTTATTAATGGAAAATCCCTTTTATTAATGGAAATTGGACTTTATTATTGGAAAATCCCTTTCATTAATGGAAAATCAGCTTTATTAATGGAAAACCAGCTGTGTTAGTGGAGAATTAACTTTGTTAATGGAAAATCCCTTTTCTTAATGGAAAAATCCCTTTTATTCATGGAAAAAGCTCTTATTCATGGAAAATCAACTTCATTAATGGAAAAATCCCTTTTATTAATGGAAATTGGACTTTATTATTGGAAAATCCCTTTTAATAATGGAAAATCCCATTTATTAATGGAAAAATCACTAATAAAAGAGGTTTTTCTGCTAATAAAGTCGATTTTCCACTGAGATGATTTTGCACAAATAACAATGACGATTTTCCGTAAATAAAAGTGATTTTTCCATTAATAAGGTTGATTTTCCGTTAATCAGTGATTTTTCCATGAATAAAAGCGATTTGTCCATTAATAAAAGGGATTTTCCATTAATAAAGTTGATTCTCCAACAACAAAGAGGATTTCCCGTTAATAAAGTTGATTTTCCAATAATAAACGTGATTTCCCATCAATAAAGTTGATTTTCCAGTAATAAAGTCCAATTTCCGTTAATAAAAGGGATTTTTCCGTTAAGAAACGTGATTTTCCCACTCATAAAAATGAGTTTTCTGTCAACAAAAGTTCTTTGTCCATTAATGAAGTTGATTTTCCACTGAGATGATTTTCCGCAGATAAAAGGGATTTTTCCATTAATAAAAGGGATTTTTCCATGGATAAAAGGGATTTTTCCATCAATAAAAGGGATTTTTCCACAAATAAAAGGGATTTTTCC
>NW_021939202.1:20771-21655 GCF_001715985.3 Manacus vitellinus | reverse complement strand
GATAAAAGGGATTTTTCCACGGATAACGTCGATTTTCCCGTTAAGGCCGTTCCCGATTTGCACGTGGAGGGCGGGGAGGGGATTTTAAGGCCGTTCCTTCAGAACCTCCTGGGAATGAAGTTCATTTTTCCCGACGTTTCCCGGAGGATCCCGGGCCCGGGTGGATCCGTGACGGAAACGCGGAGCAAGGGAGGGTTTTTGCTCCTTCGGGAGAGGCCGAGTCCAAAGCTCAGCCCAGCGATTCCATCCCGCTCCTCCAGGGGCTTTGTTTTCCCTGTTTTTCGGTGTTTCTCCAAGGTGGGATCTTCTCCCCCTCCTGGGAACGAGGGGATGTGGGATCGGGGCTTTTTGGGATTCGCCTCTTCCAGCCTCTTTGACCACCTGTGGGATGGAGCCGTGGGGCGTTTGGGATCCCTTGGGATGGTTTAAGGGGGGAATGTGGTTTGGGAAGGGTCGGACGTGAAGCTGGAGCCCCGGGCGGGGCTCGGTCACCCTCTGCTGAACCATCCCAAGGAAACAATCCCCGATTCCGAGGAGGTGGGAGCGGATCCCGAGAGCGGGACTCCGGAATCCCTGCGGATCCCCCCCGGCCGATCCCGGAGGAGGCACCGGGGGGTCGTCGTCGTCGTCCTCCCCGGTTTTTTGTGCTCTGAAAAATGAAAGCTGGACACGATTCCGGCGTGGGGAAAACTGGAGATGCTTCCCTGAGCACGAGAACTCCGTTTCAGTGTCGTCCGGGGCCGGACGCGTTAACGAGGGGGACGGCCCGTGTTAATTGGGGAGTTCCACGAGTTTGTAGCGGCGATTTCCAAAGAGTTAATTTTTCTTCTGGTGGGATTCCACGGGGGATGGAAGGATCGCAGGGGTTTAGGACGTGGTTTTAA
>NW_021939202.1:15809-19412 GCF_001715985.3 Manacus vitellinus | reverse complement strand
ACCCTGGGATCCCTCTGCTTCCAAACTTCCAAGTGGGAAACCCTGGGATCCCTCTGCTTCCAAACTTCCAAGTGGGAAACCCTGGGACCCCTCTGCTTCCAAACTTCCAAGTGGGATGAGCCCTGGGATCCATGTGCTTCCAAATTTCCCAGTGGGAAACCCTGGGATCCCTCTGCTTCCAAACTTCCAAGTGGGGAAACCCTGGGATCCATCTGCTTCCAAACTCCAAGTGGGAAAGGCTCCGGGGTGGCCTTGGCAGTGCCGGGGGGGCGGGGGTGGACTGGTTGGGCTCAGAGGGATTTTCCCACATGGATGATTCCATCATTCCATGATTTCTCACCTCCCACCGTCCCAGCTCGCTCCAGCCTGGCCTTGGACGCTCCCAGGGATGGGGCGGCCACGGCTTCTCTGGGAATTCCACCCCGGCCCCTCCCCACCGCCCCCGGCAGGAATTCCTTCCCCGTATCCCACCCATCCCCGCCCTCCGGCGGCGGGAAGCCATTCCCTGTGTCCTGTCAGGGACGGATGATCCGGGCTGGAGATCCTGGAATGCGGAGGGGGCTGAGCTCCGGGGGCTGTGAAATTCCATCTGGGATAAACAGGAGCTGGAAAATCACCGTTTTTGGAGGCCCCCCGGGGGCGGATCCCCTGTGGATTCCCTGTGGATTCGCTGCTATTCCGGGAAATGTCACTGCCGGTCCCTTTGTCCTTCCCGGCGGATCCCTCCCGGCGGATCCCTGGGCTCCCTTCCCAGAATTCCCTCCTCCCGCTGGGAAACAAAGCTCCCCTCTGGCTCCGGTGACATTTGGAGCTTGGAAAAGAGGCTCTTTTTTGGGGGAGAAGCTCGGAGAGGCTCCCGGGAATCCGGCTCCTTGCCCTTCCCTCCTCGGCTTCCCGGATGGATGGCGCGGCCCTCGTGCTCCCTCCTGGTGCTTCTCCCAAAAAACCCGGCTGGAGTGGGGAGGGATGGGAAGTCTCGTCGCCTCCCTCTCATCCCGATTCAGCCGCAGGAACGGGAACGGGAACAGGAGAATTTCCCGTTGGAATTCGGTGTCGAGGGCCTGGAGCTGGAGGCCCCGCCCGGAGACGAGGGGTTGGACGATCCCCGAGGGTTCCACCTTCTCCTTTGGGGATAAAAAAAAATTAGGGAAATTTAAAAAAAACAACAATAACACCCAAAGTTGGCTTTGGAGAGGTTTAATCCCTCGGGAATATTCTAGTGGGAGAACGGGATCGGGCACGGAGGAGCTTCGTGGGATCCAAAGCTTTGATGGCACCAGGGACGGGCTGAGGGTTTGGAGCGTTCCCGCGGCTCCGGAATTCCCCCAGCAAGGCCAAAAATGGTGTTCCTGTGCCGGGACACCCCATGGACGGTGTTGGATCCATCAGATGGTCCTTGGGATCCCAAAAGTTGGTGTTGGATCCATCGGATGGTCCTTGGGATCCCACCGTTGGTGTTGGATCCATTGGATGATCCTTGGGATCCCACCGTTGGTGTTGGATCCATCGGATGGTCTTTGGGATCCCAAAAGTTGGTGTTCAGCAGGAGGCAGGAACAGCGGGAACGTCGTCCTTCTCCATGGTTCCTCCATGATTCCTCCATGGTTCCTCCACAGTTCCTCCATGGTTTCTCCTCCATGGTTCCTCCATGTTTTCTCCATGATTCCTCCATGGTTCCTCCATGGTTATTCCATTGTTTCTCCACAGTTCCTCCATGATTCCTCCTCCATGGCTCCTCCATGGTTCCTCCATGGTTTCTCCACAGTTCCTTCACAGTTCCTCCATGGTTTCTCCTCCATGATTCCTCCATGATTCTTCCATGGTTTCTCCTCCATGGTTCCTCCATGATTCCTCCATGGTTATTCCATGGTTTCTCCATGATTCCTCCATGGTTCCTCCATGTTTTCTCCATGATTCCTCCATGGTTCCTCCATGGTTCCTCCATGTTTTCTCCATGATTCCTCCATGGTTCCTCCATGGTTCCTCCACAGTTCCTCCATGGTTTCTCCTCCATGGTTCCTCCATGTTTTCTCCATGGTTCCTCCATGGTTCCTCCATGGTTATTCCATTGTTTCTCCACAGTTCCTCCATGATTCCTCCATGGTTCCTCCATGATTCCTCCATGGTTCCTCCATGATTCCTCCATGGTTTCTCCTCCATGGTTCCTCCATGGTTCCTCCATGGTTTCTCTGTGATTCCTCCATGGTTATTCCATGGTCTCTCCATGGTTCCTCCTTGGTTCCTCCTTGGTTTCTCCATGATTCCTCCATGGTTATTCCGTGGTTCCTCCATGATTCCTCCATGGTTCCTTCTTGGTTCCTCCATGGTTTCTCCATGGTTTCCCCATGGGTCCTCCACAGTTCCTCCACAGTTCCTCCATGATTCCTCCATGGTTTCCCCATGGTTCCTCCACAGTTCCTCCATGGTTTCTCCATGGTTTCTCCTTGGTTTCTCCATGATTCCTCCATGGTTATTCCATGATTCCTCCATGGTTTCTCTTCCATGATTCCTCCATGGTTCCTCCATGACTCCTCCATGTTTTCTCCACAGTTCCTCCATGGTTTCCTCCTTGTTTCCTCCGTGGTTCCTCCTCGGTTCCYYCYYSGKTYCYYCYTSKKTYCTCCACGGTTTCCTCCATGGTTTCCTCCATGGTTTCTCCTCCGTGGTTTCTCCTCCACGGTTCCTCCCTGGTTTCCTCCTCGTTTCCTCCGTGGTTCCTCCCTGGTTTCCCCATGGATGGGTGATCCCGGCCAGAGCAGAGCCCTGGATGGGGATGGGAAGAGCTCGGCGGGGTTTGGAGTTCTTCTCCCGCCGCATCCGGAGCCAAATCCCCCCGTTATCCCAGTGGGAGCGAGCCCGGGATGTCCCGGGATACGGGCGGCAAGGCCAACCCAGCTCCTCCCGATCCCAACAAATCCCGGTTCCTCCGGCTTTTCCCGTGGGAAAGACGCCTCAGCCCATCCCAAGGAGTGAGGGAGATCCGTGGATCCAGGCCGGGAAATCACGGCTCGGCTCCGGCCGGCCCCATCCCGACCATTCCCAGCCTGGATTTATCCCCAAAAACCACTTGAGGGCTTGGAAAACTTGATCCAAACATCCAAATGTTCGGACGTTCCTCCCCCGGGGATCCCTTTCATTGCCCGGGTTTCACCTCCTTCCCGGTGGTTTTTTACTGGGAATCGGCTTCGACCGGATCCCAAGGTCGAATTCCAAGGAGGACGTGGGATTCCCAGGCGTGGAAAGAACGGGAAGAGGGGTCGGAAGCGCGGAATAAGGGTCGGAGAGACCACGGAAGGGTCGTGAGGGCCCCGAATCCCGGAAAATCCGCGAGAAACGAGAAGGAATTTGAAATTCCAGGCGCGGCCCGAGCCCCCGGGAGGTTCCTGTGCTCCGAATTCCGGGAATTTCAGGGAGACGAAGAGCGACCTCAGGGATTTGGGATTTTATCCCGTTTTTCCCGTTGCTTAATTTTTCTGTAAATCAGGATAAACCCCATCTTTGTGCCAGGGTTTGGATTCCAGAGGCCGCGTTTCCATCCCGAGGAGAGTTTTCCAAGCTGGAAAATTCCGGCCGGATCATGGGCAGCTCCGGGCGGGCTCTTCT
>NW_021939202.1:14303-15422 GCF_001715985.3 Manacus vitellinus | reverse complement strand
TTTTTTTTTTTCCCCCGAAAACCCCCGCTTTGATCCCGGCTTTAAACGGGAAGATCTTGGAATCTCTGGGGTTTGGGGGGGGATTTTGGGAATGTTCTTGGGGTTTTAAACCTGCTTTGGGAACGGGTCATTCCCCGGAAAACCTGAGAAATGCCGTGAAAAGAACTGGGCTTAAACCTGGGATTCATTCCCTTGGCCCGGCCCCTCCACTCGGGAATATCAACATTCCCGATTTTCCTCGGCTCGACTGTTTTTGAGGTATTTCGAGGCTGTTTAATTATGGTAATTATATGTAAATGAGGGGGGAGGGGTTTACCTGCCTCGGGTGCCGGGTCTCTCCAGGAAAAAACAGCTGGAAGCAAAGGAATTCCCGGAGCCGGGAACGTTCCCGGAATTTCTCCATCCTTGACATTCCAAAGGTCGGGAGAAGCTCAGGGAGGGGGTGTCGGAGCAGGGAAGGGGGTTTGGGAGCACATGGAAAAAAATCCAGCCCCTAAATCCACGGGAAGGGCAGTTTTCCAGTTTGGAAAGGAATGGATTTTTTTTTTCAGAGGGATTTGGGAAGTGGTTTTTCATGGAAATTCACGGAGAGAAGCTGGGAAAAAAAAAAAAACAAACCTTCCCTTCTCCACGAGGGAAGCAAATCCTGTTCAATCCTCCAGCATTCCCACCATCCCAGGGTGCTCCAACCTCCCCTTGGACACTCCCAGGGATCCAGGGGCAGCCACAGCTCCTCTGGGAATTCCATCCCAACCCCTCCCAGCCAGGAATCCCTTCCCGCTATCCCACCTAACCCTGGGAAGCCATTCCCTGTGTCTGTCCCTCCAGCCCTTGTCCCCAGTCCCTCTCCAGCTCTCCTGGAGCCCCTTCAGGCCCTGGAAGGGGCTCCAAGGTCTCCCTGGATCCTTCCACTTCTCCAGGGGAACATTCCCAGCTCCCTGGGATGTGAAGGGGGGGATAAACCCCAGGAAGGGGCTGGAGGGAGGGGGGTGAGGAAGGGGCGAGCAAGAAGTGGGAGAGATGGAGTTGGGCACAAGGTGGGAAATCCCGGATGGGAACCGTGGTGGGATCAGTTCCCGCGTGTCCAGATCTCCCTGGAATTGTCCCAAATTTCTGTCC
>NW_021939202.1:9809-11683 GCF_001715985.3 Manacus vitellinus | reverse complement strand
TAACCTGGTCCCTCAAAGAATTTGCCAAGGTGGCCCCTCAAAGTTGGTCTTTATTAACCTGGTCCCTCAAAGAATTTACCAAGGTGGTCCCTCAAAGTTGGGGCTTGCCAAGGTGGTCCCACAAGGAAGTCGGTCCTTAGCAAGGTGGTCCCTCAAAGTTGGGGCTTGGCAAGGTGGTCCCTCAAAGCTGGTCTTTACTAACCTGGTCCCTCAGAGAAGTTGGTCCTTGGCAAGGTGGTCCCTCAAAGCTGGTTGTTACCAACCTGGTGCTTGGCCCTCAAAGTTGGGGCTTGACAGTATTGTCCCACGAGGAAGTTGGTCCTTGGCAAGGTGGTCCCACGAGGAAGTTGGTCCTTGGCAAGGTGGCACCTCAAAACCTTGGGATGAAGGAGCCCCAAACACACCAGCGTTCCAGGATCTGCTTCCCGGGGCTCTCAGCTGCCCGTTCCCAGGCATTCCACTCCATCCCCTTCATCCCAGGTGATGAAGCCACCTGAAGCCGCCAGGACCACGGATTGTCCATCCCAGTTGTCCTTGTTTGTTTCCTCTGTGCTGGCCACAGCTCTTTGGGTGTCCCACCCCCTCCTGGGGGGATGGCCACCGGCTGTACTGGTCCCAGTAGGAGGAGGACACTGGTCTGCAGGGCTCCTTCCTGGCTGGGTGCTCTGCAGAGCTCACGGGTAAATCCCGGGCCCTTCGTGTCCGTCGGCACACGGGATGTAAGGAAGGAACATCCGTGTTCCTCACGGCTTGGAGGAGCCTCCAGCCCCTCCTGTGGCTGCTGGACAACCCCCTTGGAAGGTGATTTTGGGCAGGGGGGTTTCCTGGGGGACTGGTTACAGGTGGGTGTGTCTGAAGGACGGGTGGAACCCAAAGCCACGTTCCTTCCACCGCGTTGCTCCTTCTCTCCGTGACTCCTCCGGCCGAGGTGCTGGGAGCGAGGAGAGTCCAGTGCTTTTGGGGGCTTTGGGGGGCTTCGCTTACCCCACCTTCCTGCTGCCCATCGGTGCCACGGCGCGCCTTGGCCGCCGGCACTGGGCAGCTCCACTTGGCCGTGGTGGGATTGAGGAGCAGCTCCTGGGAGAGGACGTGGCTTTGGGGGTGAGTGAGAGGCGACCTCTGAATGTTGCAACGGCTGCTTGCTTGGGGGGTGGGTTGGGGGGTTGGTGAGTTGGTGGGTTGGCTGCTTGCTTGCTTGGTTGGTTGGTTGACTGGTTGGTTGGTTGGTTGGTTAGTGGGTTGGTGGGTTGGCTGGTTGGTTAGTGGGTGGGTTGGTTTGTTGGTTGGTTGATGGGTTGGCTGGTTGGTTGGTGGGTTGATGGGTTGGTGGGTTGATCAGTTGGTTGGTTGATTGGTTGGTTGGTTGATTGATCAGTTGACTGGTTGCTCAGTTGGTTGCTCAGTTGGTTGGTTGATCAGTTGATTGGTTGGTGGGTTATCACTTTGTTGGTTGCTCAGTTGTTGATTGGTTGGCTGCTCAGTTGGTTGATTGGTTGGTTGATTGGTTGGTTGCTCAGTTGGTTGGTCACTCAGTTAGTTGGTTGGTTGGTTGGTTGCTCAGTTGGTTGATTGGTTGGTTGGTTGCTCAGTTGGTTGGTTGCTCAGTTGGTTGCTCAGTTGGTTGATTGGTTGGTTGGTTGCTCAGTTGGTTGCTCAGTTGGTTGATTGGTTGGTTGCTCAGTTGGTTGATTGGTTGGTTGCTCAGTTGTTTGGTTGCTCAGTTGGTTGGTTGCTCAGTTGGTTGCTCAGTTGGTTGGTTGATTGGTTGGCTGCTCAGTCAGTTGGTCACTCGGTTGGTTGGTTGGTTGGTCAGTTGGTTGATTGGTTGGTTGATTGGTTGGTTGCTCAGTTGGTTGGTTGCTCAGTTGGTTGAT
>NW_021939202.1:5586-7864 GCF_001715985.3 Manacus vitellinus | reverse complement strand
TTTTTATAGTTTTAATTTGATTTAATTTAATTTTTTTACTTTGTTTCATTTTCGGTTTTTATTTTTGGTTTTTATTTTCGGTTTTGGTTTTGGTTTTTTATTTAGTTTTTTATTTTTATTTCCATTCCCTTTATTTTTCTTCCATGATTTCCCTCTCCCTCCCCCCACTGTTCCCTCCCACCGAGTTCCTTTTCCAGCCTCACATTCCATGTTCCCGGCCCCCCTCCGTGTGTTTCTCCCCAGTGACGCGGCACATCCGTCACCTCCTGGAAAGGACCAATCAGAAGAAACCCAAATTGCGAAAGAAACCCAAGCCCCAAATCGAGGAGCACCATGGTAGGGACCCCCCAAAATCTGGGAGCACCCCAAAGCCGGGACCCCCCCTGGATCAATCCTGGGAAACCCCGGAACGACCCTTCACCCCCCCCAGATCAATCGGGATCCCTTGGATCCAGTTGGGATCACCCGAAAATCTGGGATAGCCCAAAGCCTGCGATCCCTCCAGTTTAGGGATCCCCTGGATCGATGTGGGATCCTCCAGAGCAATGTGGGGTCCCCTGGATCAATGTGGGATCCCCTGGATCAATGTGGGATCCTCTGGATCAATGTGGGATTCCCTGGATCAGTGTGGGATCCTCCAGATCAATGTGGGATTCCCTGGATTGGTGTGGGATCCTCCAGATCAATGTGGGATCCCAAGGATCAATGTGGGATTCCCTGGCTCAATGTGGGATCCTCTGGCTTGATGTGGGATCCCAAGGATCAATGTGGGATCCCCTGGATCAATACTAACCCCCCCCGATTAGTATGGAACCCCCCAGATTAATCTGGGATCCCCTGGCTCGATCTGGGACCCTCTGGCTCAATGTGGGACCCCCTGGATCAATGTGGGGTCCCCTGGATCAATGTGGGATCGATCCTCTAGATCAATGTGGGATCCCCTGGATCAATGTGGGATCCCCTGGATCAATGTGGGATCGATCCTCTAGATCAATGTGGGATCCCCTGGATCAATATGGGATCCCCTGGATCAATACTGGCCCCCCGGATTAATACGGAACCCCCCAGATTAGTCTGGGATCCCCTGGCTCGATCCAGGACCCCTGGTTCAATGTGGGATCCTCTGGTTCAATGTGGGATCCTCTGGTTCAATGTGGGATCCCCTGGATCAATGTGGAATCCTCCAGACCAATGTGGGATCCCCTGGATCAATACTAAACCCCCCAGATTAATACAGAACCCCCCAGATTAATCTGGAATCCCCTGGCTCAATCTGGGGCTNTGGTTCAATGTGGGATCCCCTGGATCAATGTGGGATCCTCTGGTTCAATGTGGGATCCCCTGGATCAATACTAACCCCCTCGGGTTAATACAGAACCCCCCAGATTAATCTGGGATCCCCTGGTTCGATCCAGGTCCCCCTGGCTCAATGTGGGATCCTCTGGATCAATGTGGGATCCCCTGGATCAATCTGGGATCCTCCGGGTCAATGTGGGATCCCCTGGATCAATACTAACCCCTCCGGATTAATACGGAACCCCCCAGATTAATCTGGAATCCCCTGGCTTGATCCAGGTCCCCCTGGCTCAATGTGGGATCCTCTGGATCAATGTGGGACCCCTGGATCAGTGTGGGATCCCCTGGATCAATACCAGCCCCCCTGGATTAATACGGAACCCCTCTGATTAATCTGGGATCCCCTGGCTCGATCTGGGACCCTCTGGTTCAATGTGGGATCCCCTGGATCAATACCAACCTTCTTGAGTTAATACAGAACCCCCCAGATTAATCTGGGATCCTCTGGTTTGATCCAGGTCCCCCTGGAAGTGTGGGATCCTCTGGATCAATGTGGGATCCCCTGGATCAGTGTGGGATCCTCCAGATCAATGTGGGATCCCCTGGATCAATACTAAACCCCCCAGATTAATCTGGGATCCCCTGGCTCAATCTGGGGCTCCCTGGCTCAATGTGGGATCCCTCAGATCAATGTGGGATCCTCTGGCTCAATGTGGGATCCCCTGGATCAATACTAACCCCCGTGGATTAGTACGGAACCCCTCTGATTAATCTGGGATCCCCTGGCTCGATCTGGGACCCTCTGGCTCAATGTGGGATCCCAAGGATCAATGTGGAATCCCCTGGCTCAATGTGGGATCCCCTGGATCAATGTGGGATCCTCCGGATCAATGTGGGATCCCCTGGATCAATACCAACCCCTCCAGATTAATACGGAACCCCCCAGATTAATTTGGGATCCCCTGGTTCGATCCAGGTCCCC
>NW_021939202.1:2855-4872 GCF_001715985.3 Manacus vitellinus | reverse complement strand
GGACCCCCCGGATCAATACAGGACTCTTCAGAATAACATGGGATCCCCCAAATCCAGGACCCCCTGGATCAATAGGGGACCTACTGGGATCAGTAGGGGACTCCGGGATCAAGAGGGGACCATGGGATCAGTGTGGGATCTGCCGGGATCAATAGGGGACCCCCGGATCAATAGGGGACTCCAGGATCAGTGTGGGACCTGCCGGGATCAGTAGGGGACCCCCAGATTGATACCAGACTCCCAAGATCAATAGGGGACCTGCTGGGATCAATAGGGGACCCCAGAATCAATAGGGGACCCCGGGATCGATACCAGACTCCCAGGATCAATAGGGGACTCCCGGATCAATAGAGGACCCCTGGATCAATGTGGGACCTGCCGGGATCAATAGGGGACCCCTGGGATCAATAGGGGACCTCAGGATCAGTGTGAGATCTACTGGGATCAATAGGGAACCCCTGGGATCAATAGGGGACCTCGGGATCGATAGGGGACCCCGGGATCAATGTGGGACCTGCCGGGATCAATAGGGGACCTGCCGGGATCAATAGGGGACCCCAGGATCAATACCAGACTCCCGGGATCAATAGGGGACCCCCAGATTGATACCAGACTCCCGAGATCAATAGGGGACCTGCTGGGATCAATAGGGGACCCCGGGATCAATGTGGGACCTACCGGGATCAAGAGGGGACCCCTGGATCAGTAGGGGAGCCCCAGATCAATAGAGGACCCCCGGATCAATGTGGGACCTGCCAGGATCAGTAGGGGTGGGATTCCTGTCAATGTCATTGATCCCAAAGGGGGTGATGGGAGCAGAGAGGGAACCCGAGTTGAGGAACCTCAACGGGATTGGTGGGATCACTCATGGAAGGGTTTTGGGAGCATCCAAGGGAACCCGAGTTGAGGAACCTCAACGGGATTGGTGGGATCACTCATGGAAGGGATTTGGGAGCATCCAAGGGAATCCCAGTTGAGGAACCTCAACGGGGTTGGTGGGATCACTCATGGAAGGGCTTTGGGAGCATCCAAGGGAATCCCAAGTTGAGGAACCTCAACGGGGTTGGGTGGGATCACTCATGGAAGGGCTTTGGGAGCATCCAAGGGAATCCCAGTTGAGGAACCTCAATGGGATTGGTGGGATCACTCATGGAAGGGCTTTGGGAGCATCCAAGGGAATCCAAGTTGAGGAACCTCAACGGGATTGGTGGGATCGCCCAAGGAAGGGCTTTGGGAGCATCCAAGGGAATCCGAGTTGAGGAACCCCAATGGGATCACCCAAGGAAGGGCTTTGGGAGCCTCCAAGAGTTCCGGGTGACCGTGGAGACGATGGGATCAAACCCGCCCTCGGCACCTTCGGCGGTGACCCCCCATGGATGGGGGGTGTTGGGTGTTGATCCATCATCTCCTGGGCCTCTTCCCAAGGATCCATCCTGGCCCTGCTGGAGGGTGTCCCTGCCCACAGGGGTGGGCCCTGTGCTCCTTCCCGACCCAAACCCTTCCATGATCCCGCGGGTTTATGGGGTCCCACAAGGCCTTCCCGTCAGACCCTCCCACCCCGTCCCAAACATCCCCCCGAGCCCGAAAACCACCCGGGAAACTCGGGGGTCCCGGGGACGAAGGGCCGAGGAGACGATCCCGAGGGCCCAGGTTTGGGTTTGACCCCAAAAAATGACCCTTGAGGGGTTGGACGTCCAGCGGGACTTCTCTGGAAGGGGCCACCAGGTCCCCAGGGCTGTGGGAATGGTCCAGAAGGTTCCACCAGGTCCCCAGGGCTGTGGGAATGGTCCAGAAGGTTCCATGAGGTCCCCAGGGCTGTGGGAATGGTCCAGAAGGTTCCACCAGGTCCCCAGGGCTGTGGGAATGGTCCAGAAGGTTCCACCAGGTCCCCAGGGCTGTGGAAAGGTCCAGAAGGTGCCAACAGGTCCCCAGGGCTGTGGAACGGTCCAGAAGGTTCCACCAGGTCCCAGGACTATGGAAAGGTCCAGAAGGTTCCGTGAGGTCCCCAGGTCTCCTT
>NW_021939202.1:0-1056 GCF_001715985.3 Manacus vitellinus | reverse complement strand
AAGGTGGTGGAACCCACCAGTGCTGAGCTTTCCAGAATAATCCCAGAGCCGTGGCTCCTCCTCCTGGGCAATCCACCGGTGTAGATCCTCCAGTGTGGCCGTGGACCCACCAAGGTCCATCGGGATCATCCCCAGGGCTGGATCTGCTCCCAGATCAAGGTGGTGGAACCCACCGGTGCTGAGCTTTCCAGAAGAATCCCAAAGCCTCCTGGGCAATCCACTGGTGTAGATCCTCCATCGTGCCCATGGACCCACCAAGGTCCATTGGGACCATTCCCAGGGCTGGATCTGCTTCCAGATCTAGATGGTGGATGGTGGATGGTGGAACCCACCAGTGCTGAGCTTTCCAGAAGAATCCCAGAGCCGTGGCTTCTCCTCCTGAGCAATCCACCAGTGTAGATCCTCCAGTGTGGCCACGGACCCATTGGGATCATTCCCAGGGCTGGATCTGCTCCCAGATTGAGATGGTGGATGGTGGAACCCACCAATGCTGAGCTTTCCAGAAGAATCCCAAAGCCATGGCTCCTCCTCCTGGGCAATCCAACAGTGTAGATCCTCCAGTGTGGAGATCCCACCAAGGTCCATCGGGATCATCCCCAGGGCTGGATCTGCTCCCAGATCGAGATGGTGGAACCCACCAGTGCTGAGCTTTCCAGAAGAATCCCAAAGCCGTGGCTCCTCCTCCTGGGCAATCCACTGGTGTAGATCCTCCAGTGTGGAGGTCCCACCAAGGTCCATCGGGATCATCCTCAGAGCTGGATCTGCTCCCAGATCGAGATGGTGGATGGTGGAACCCACCAGTACTGACCTTTCCAGAAGAATCCCAAAGCCGTGGCTCCTCCTCCTGGGCAATCCAACAGTGTAGATCCTCCATCGTGCCAACGGACCCACCAAGGTCCATCGGGACCATTCCCAGGGCTGGATCTGCTCCCAAATCAAGGTGGTGGATGGATGGTGGATGGTGGAACCCACCAGTGCTGAGCTTTCCAGAAGAATCCCAGAGCCGTGGCTCCTCCTCCTGGGCAATCCACCGGTGTAGATCCTCCAGTGTGGAGG
>NW_021939201.1:0-1625 GCF_001715985.3 Manacus vitellinus | reverse complement strand
GGGATGTCATCTGCTGCAGAAGACAATGAATTCTAGTCCTGACAAGTAATACCACCAGACAAACTAAATCAGTTCTGTATGATTACAAGGTTTTGAGGTCCTGGTCTCTCTTTAGCCTGTTCTCATCTACTGCCAGCAACATACTACACGGAAGCAGAGAGTTCCAAGGTCTGATCTGTGACCTTACAACAGGATGACAGCAGATCCCAGCTTACCAGGGACAGCATGCCATTCTCTCTGGCTTTGCCGGTTGACAAGATTAAAAGGACATCCACAACCATTCTGCTACAAAACTGGCCCTGCTATATTTTGATTTCAGCCTCAATTCCAGTAAATGGTTGTACTGGAAATCAGTACTGGAAAGAAAGCAACTTGCAAACAATGGTTTCAGTCTAGCAAAACATCAGTTTCCAGGTTGACAAATACAAAATCAAAACAGCATCTTGTAGCATGGCATGATGCAATTAATTAAAATAGTATCTTAAAAAAAACAAAACAAACAAAAAGAAAAAGACATTAAGAAAAACCCTAACCCAATCATATCCCCACTCCTAAACTCTTGCACTGGGTAAAGGAAGAACCTTGCTACTACACAGTGCCACAGAAGGTAAGGACCAATACCGGACAAGAGACTGCAGACAACAGGCCAAAACCTTGCAGTCAAAGAGATGACTTACTGGTTCAAGAGTCATGCTGAATCGTTTTCAGGTTCTGACCACCAGATTACTACTTAAGTGGGGGTTTGACTTGGTTTACATTTGACAATAAATTCTTACCTGCAGCGCCTGAACGTGTTTCATAAGCATGAGCTGATGACAAAGCATACCAGGGAGTATTCTAGCTGTGTTTCAACTCAAGTGATATCATCCGCTAATACAGGGGAACAAGTTCTGATGGCAGATTCAAAAGGAATTGTTTTGAAATTCTTGTCAGAGCATAGCCGTATTTCAAGTACAATCCATTCAGTTTGCTATCCGGAATGGATTTAAAATTTTCGAAGACAACAGAACTATTGATTCACTAAAAAAAAATTAGAAAAACTCCTCATATTGACTGAAATATGCCTACAAGCACTGCGTTTAATTACAGCGAGACTAAAAGGCGGTATGAAGTTTATACACTGTCTACAAAAGGTGTTTTGTGCACCGAGTTAACCGGTTTCAGGACACACTGACTTTCTGCCATCTTGGCAGGCTACGAGATGACCAAGAAACTCCTCTGAGCTCTTGAAACACGTAAACGCTCCACGTAGCTCGCGTAGGAAGGAGCACAGACCCACAGCGACTTCCCGGTAACGTCGCTGCACTCCCATCGCGTTTTGCCATTACGTCCCAGCAATTCTCAAACCTGCCGAGAAAACCTAAGGCTGCCCAAGCGCAACCTCAGGCCGGGAGTCTTCTTACCCTGGGAGAGGTTTAATAAAAAAAACAACCAACAACAACAAAAACCCCAACAAACTTTCATCACCTCGGCATTTTTTCCGAGTTAGCCGCCGCGAAGTTGCTCCACCCGGCTTCGATTGTGCAACTGGGGGAGGCGGCGGCGCGCAGCGCGCTCCCGCCGGGCGCGGGGGGAACCGATCCCCGGGCGGCCGATGGATTCCCCGAGCGGCCGGGAGTCCCGGG
>NW_021939200.1:0-1557 GCF_001715985.3 Manacus vitellinus | reverse complement strand
CAGTGCCAACCACCCTCTGGGGGAAGAACCTTTTCCTGAGATCCTCTCCTGACACATCTCCAGCCCTTCCCTGGGATCCTGTCCCTGCTGACAGGGAGCAGAGATGGGTGCTGCCTCTCCACTTCCACGTGGTGCAAATGGGTTTGGGGGGTTGATTTATGAAGGGCCTCTGGATTCCTGCTTTTTTGCCCCAGCCTTTTCCATCCCCACGAGTCGGGGGCTCGAGCAGGGTTTGTGTGACATTCCCAGTGCACCTTGGGCTGGGAAAAGCTCACTTTAAAACACAGCGGTGACGTTTGGCTCCAGGTAAGATCCTGCCCCTTCTGGATTGAGGGTTAACCCGTTGGGATGTCGCTCTGGCAGGGGAGGTTTCCACAATGCCACCTCGCTGAGCCTGCTCATGCCAACCTGTGGCACGTTGCTCTTTAGGCTGGGAACTTCCAGGGATTTGTAGGTGGAAATCTGACTTGGTGGCGTTATCAGAGCCTGGTGCTGGTGAATACAGAGCTGCTCAAGCTGTGCTCGGGAATCTCGAGTTTAATAACAGCCCTGGAGTCAACTGGAGAGCAGCTATTGTTCTCAGGGCTTTTCACACATGTATCACTTCAAGGTTTCCCCCTCCTTCCAGATTAAATACTTGGGGATGGAGGAACGAGGGAAGAAAGCTGCCAGTGCCTAATGCACATTTCTTGGAGCAAAATGTATTGGTTTATTTTGTTTTAAACAGCTTATTGAAAATGGGGAGCAGCTGTGGATTTTGGAATGGCTTTTTTTTGTTTTATTTTTTGGAAACGTGGGGTCATCTTCCTATTATTTCATAGCATGCTCACTATAGAAAAAAAAAATCTAATTTTGAAGAATTTCAAAGTAGTTTAGTTAGACGACCAAATGCTTAATTCCCTGATCTGTTAAAGTCTATTCAGTAATCAGCCTGATGAGAAGGAATCTGGAGTTTCCTCAGGGCTCCCTCTTGCCCTTCCCTTCTGAGACTGAAATTAAGGCAGTTCCACACATCAGATCCATAATGGGATTTAGGTAGCTGAGTCCCAGCTCTAAACCTGGTGCTGGGATTGTTGAGGTGTCCTGTGCAGGGCCAGGAGTTGGACTTGTGGATCCTTGGGGGTCCTTCCAACTCAGCATATTCTACAGTTCTATGAAATGAGACTCTCCTGGCCTGTCTCCAGAGACATGCCATTTTCCCAGTGTCCTGTTTAGGCTTTTAGTTACACTTGAGTGTCCCCAGGATGCCTGACCTGAGCATCCCTATGCATCTTCTCCGAGGAGCCTGGCCAGGGAGGATTTGGGGAGTTATGTAGCAGTGCTGTGATTCAGGTTTGAACACTCTTCTCCCTCTTTGGACCATAACACCCTAAGTGTGCTGTACAGCTTGGATGTAAGGGCAAGGGGAGAGCAGAATTCCAGGGAAAACATGAAAAAAGTAGGGCTCCAACTCCAGCCTGGCAATTTGTTTCATAGAATCCCAGAATGGTTTGGATTGGAAGGAACCTTAAAGCTCATCTCATCCCACCCCCTGCCATGGGCAGGGACACCTTCCAC
>NW_021939199.1:0-1628 GCF_001715985.3 Manacus vitellinus | reverse complement strand
AGAAGTCATTGTTCCTGCTCACAGAGATATCAGCAAAGCACCAACAAATCCATGTACTGACCCACCAAGTGGTTCCATTCAGTTCATGAACTCAAGTGTAGGAAGGAGCTGCAGCAGGTGAGAGGCCAGGAGTAGAATGTTCTGTCTCAGCATTAACTGGATACCACATGGAGTGAAATTACAACTTATGTGTGTGGTCAGTAAGCAAAAGCATTGGTTGAGATTGAGCAACTCAGACATTAACACTGATGGTAAAGGGTCACTCCAAATAAACTGGATGCAACCGTTTGGTTTTACCCTCCTCTGTGCCAGAAGGTTGGTTGGAGATCAGATGGGTTGGAGGTCAGATGGGTTGGAGATTAGATGGGTTGGAGATCAGGTGGGTTGGAGATCAGATGGGTTGGAGGTCAGATGGGTTGGAGATCAGATGGGTTGGAGGTCAGATGGGTTGGAGGTCAGATGGGTTGGAGGTCAGATGGGTTGGAGATCAGGTGGGTTGGAGGTCAGGTGGGTTGGAGGTCAGATGGGTTGGAGATCAGATGGGTTGGAGGTCAGGTGGGTGACATCTTAGCAGGTATTGCTGGGTCACCACAAACCTCTCCCCGGTGGCAGTTCAGTGTCTTGTCATGTGGCAGGGAGATGTTTCTCATGTTCAAGGCTGCACAGGTACAGTAATTAACCTTTATCTTCGTGTTTCTGGCAGACACAGAGGGAGGACCAGCTCAGTCTCTTGGATCAGCTGCACTGCCATGGGCACTGGCTCACAGAGTCTGCTCTGCACCAGGCATTGCCTTCCCTTGCCCTCCCTACATCCTGACAAACTTCCACCTTTGGCATCCTCGTTAAACTTATTAATTCTTCTAGAAGAGTATTTTGAGAACATTTTCAGTAAATAGAAAAAAACAGGATTCCAAAGGAGAGGCAAATACCTGTCTCTTGTGGAGTTTTTTGTCTTGTTTTGTCCCTGTCTTTCCCACCTCTCCTCCCCACCCCCAGGCTGGGACACAAGGAGGATTTGGGCCATGGAGTCTGACAGCAAACACACCCTGGGAATGGGAATCCTTGGTTTGGTTTGGTCTCTTGCAGCTGAATGAGTGTCATCAGACTCTTGACCAAGAGATTGGATTTGGAATAGCTGGTGGTTTCATACTAGAATGCAATATCCAAGAGATGCCTTAGATTTTTACATACAAAAGATGTTTTGAAATGCAGAAAACACTAAATCTAACCGTGCAGGGGCAAGGTTGATGCAGAAAAGCAATATGATTCCAAATAATATACTGAAACAATTAAAAATCATCTTGACTTTTTT
The DNA here is from genome assembly GCF_001715985.3 of Manacus vitellinus. Lineage (NCBI taxonomy): Eukaryota > Metazoa > Chordata > Aves > Passeriformes > Pipridae > Manacus > Manacus vitellinus. The sequence continues at coordinate 316 of NW_021939199.1, read as the reverse complement.
ATTTGGCTTTCGCATTGTGGCAAAAAATAATGTATTATCCCATTGTGCAAGCCCTTAAAATTCTTTCTGCTTATAACATTGTTGCACTGTAATAAACTCACCTGGCTTTCCTTTTGCTCAATGCCATGTAATTTCCAAGCCCGGGTATTTGTTAAATCTATTAAAATTGATAAATTGCTTTGAACACTTTGCATTCTGAATGTAATGAACACACACACAGTGAGCTGTGAAGCTGTCAGGGCGAGGGGCTGCTTTAATTAGCTGTCTTTGTTCACATGTTTCCAGTAGAAAATGTAATTTGTTTTACAGGCAATTC
>NW_021939198.1:93647-95733 GCF_001715985.3 Manacus vitellinus | reverse complement strand
CTACTAATTTGATGAGTAAATTACGTTACTACTACTAATCTATTACAAGACCCTTGTGTCCAACCAGTCCGTGGCATCTTGTAATGAGATCCTTCATGTAAAGATTCACAAGATCAGAGGGTGATTTGAGTGCCCTTGTCAGGGGGATCTCAGTCAACAACGTGAAGACCCCTCAGCAGACCCTGCTGAAGTGTTTCCCACTGCTGGCAACTGAAAGAACTCACTCCAACAGTTCAGGGAATAAAACTCTTTATTAATACAAGTTGTGACAGGTTAATAAGGTTTGTCATTGATGGTGATAAGGTCTGGCTGCAAAAATATGTTTTAAAGCAATCTTCTGACATCTATGAAGCAAGCACAAGCTCTGGTCCTAAAAGCAATAGTTAACATGACTTGCCAGTGCCCTTGACCATCTCCAGCACAACTTGTCCTGTGCTGTCTCACAGCTGCTTCTGTTTCCCTGCAGGCTGCAGACACCCATCCGGCTTCCCCCCCCCCGGCTCTCACCCCTGCTGTTTGCAACCCTTCCTTGACCACTTCCCACCCTCACACTATGTTACTTCAAATACACACATAGAGTGATCTCCTCCTTCTGGATGCTTCTCCTCCCACAGCAATGCCCTTGCAGGGACATTTCTTTCTCCTCGTCCCCTCTCTCCACCTTTCCAACTGCAGTGTGGGGCACTGTCTCTGTCTCGGGCAGTTTCCTTCCTCCTAGGAAAGCTCCAGCAGGTGGGACACAGCCTTTCCAGAAGCATGCCAACCCCTCAGCCTTCCTGGAGCCTTTTCCCTGCCCTGACAGCAGCAACTTCTGTGTGCTCTCCCCAGGCTGCTCCTTTCAGCTGCTGGCACAGACAGGGCCCAGCTGTGCCAGCTGCTGTCCCATCCTGCACTCAGCACGAGGGATGGGGCAGCCCAAAGAGAAGCCCCATTGCTGGAGTGAGCCCAGGTCCTCAGGCAGAGGGGATCTCCCAGTCCCTGTGACAACCTGTTGGTCACAGCCTTGTGCTGGGCTGTCAGAGACCCTGCTCTGCCCCTCTCTGAGATGCCCCACGGCCTGAGGGACAGNCACTACACGAATTGTACCTTTACCATTTCCTTCCTTACATTTCTGCTTAGCCTGACATTGTTTCATGCATACCACAATTTTCTCCTTAACTTTCTGAAACCTTTGAACCAAGTCTTTCCCAGCCTGGGAAGGCAGAGATTTGTATTTTTGCAGCAGATTATCCTACTTTGCTGCAGCAATTTAATGCCACCCGAAAGGAGGGAGTTTAGATTTTTGCCTGTCAGTGCCCCCAGGAAAGTCGAGACTGTTATAAGTAAATGAAACTTATGCTGAAATATAGCAGCAAAAATTTATTAAAGATTTATATAAAATGCAAATAAACAAAAAAGCCCACTGGGCTGCGGGGGAGACCCCTGCTCCACACACGGCCAGCAAAGCAGTGGGCAAAACCAGTATTCTTTATACCATTGTCAATTCCCTTCCCATAGTCACTTGTTATCCTTCTATTGGATCCGAGTTCGCAAGCCTGGTTCTGGTTGGGTCTTTTGCAAGCTCGCTTTCACTTGCCAGGTACTTCCCTTTCCATAGTTTTAGGTAATTTTTCGTCCTTGAGGCCTACTGTGTGAGTGTCTCCAGATGTCCATCTTGGATACTTTTTATCGTCTTCGTACTTGACCCTTTGATCCTTGTCCTTCCCTTCGTTACTTTAGGCGTACACATTTAGACAATATACAAAGACTTATTCAGTAAGGCATAATAACTTGTTTTGTCAGCTTAAGAACTGCAGCTGCAGGACTATCAGCCTATAGTACTGACAGGTTAATTACCCATTTTGCAACTTACAGTCTTTCGGCCTTAACAGAACATTGATTACAATAATATATATAGAAATATAACACTCAATACGATTGAATGAGTAAATTACTTTACTACTACTAATTTGATGAGTAAATTACGTTACTACTACTAATCTATTACAAGACCCTTGTGTCCAACCAGTCCGTGGCATCTTGTAATGAGATCCTTCATGTAAAGATTCACAAGATCAGAGGGTGATTTGAGTGCCCTTGTCAGGGG
>NW_021939198.1:91538-92837 GCF_001715985.3 Manacus vitellinus | reverse complement strand
CCAGTCCCTGTGACAACCTGTTGGTCACAACCTTGTGCTGGGCTGTCAGAGACCCTGCTCTGCCCCTCTCTGAGATGCCCCACAGCCTGAGGGACAGTCACAGGGAGCTCTGTTCACAGAAGCACTTCCCGGGGCTGCATTCAGGTGGTTTCCAAGGGGATGTGACTCTCAAAATGAAGTGATCTCAAGACACTGTCCTTCCTGGTCTCTCTAGAAGTAGTGGATGGCATTTGTGCTCACTCTGATTCCTCTCTCCACACACACACACACACACACAGTGTGAATGCTTAACTCTCTTCTTTACAGTGCAAATATGCTCATTTGATGTTCCTCCATGGGGGACAAACAATCCTTATGAGGTGGAGAGATAGACCAGTGCTGGGAACAGTGATTGCAAGGGACTGGTCTGTGATGAGTGCACTGGGGTCCCTTGAGCAGGGGACCCAGAAAATAGGGTCACAGACCAGACTATTTTGGTCACTGTTGATCCTGCAAGAGTATTCATGGAGGCCTGGCTGTGGAAGGGACAGGGCTGTGTGCCCCCATCCTGTACAGTCACCAACTTCAGCTCTTCGGTGGTGCTTTATGCAGCAGGAAACTTCCTGGAGGTTGTTCTTGGCAGCAACTTTGAAAGAACACTTGAGCCTTCAGGCACTGCCCTGAGGAGATCCCCTTTCCTTTTGGAGCTCGGTTCTGTCCCAGCAGTGCCCGTGGCCTGTCCCTGCCTGCATTGCAGGAGTGACACTCAGCAGAACTGTGACCAAGCTGGCAGAGCACTCAGGTTTTACATCAGCAATCAGAGGTGGATCAGATCAGAGGGTGGAAGTTAAAGAGAGCAGCTCTGGAAGACCAAGTATGGCGCTTCCTGGAAGATCTACCATGCCAGGAGTCTTTTCCTATCCATCCCTGCACACAGAACTGTCCCTGAAATTCAAAGAAAGGTCTGGGGTAAAGGATCTCAGGAAAAGAAAAAAAGACCCAAGGGCCCTTTGTATTTTTAAACACAGAGACTGATTCAAAGAAATCCTTAAACAATATGTAAAGCACACTTTTATTATGGCCAGGGGATACAGGGGGTTTCGCCCGCCCGTGCATTCTGCTGAGCAAAGAAACACAACAGAGTTTTATACATTTGGAAGAAGTGAGCTTCTGCCGGATTCTGTCCCTAGGATGGGGCAACCCCGGATGTACGGACAGACTGGGAATGACATGCTGCGTAACAGTGCTGGAAAATGGTCTCTGGGGTCCTGGTGGATGGCCAGTTGGCCAAGAGTCAGTGGTGCCCTGACAGGGGCTCAC
>NW_021939198.1:82923-90578 GCF_001715985.3 Manacus vitellinus | reverse complement strand
GGATCTTACACTGACAGCTCTGGAAAAACCAAAGGCTGATGCTCCCTGGCAGTGCTGCTGTGAGCAGCATGACAGAAATGATCCAAAATACAGGTGGAGAACTGCAAGGGTAAGTTAACCAATTGTGAGAAACAGGGAACATAGTCCTAGACATTGGTGGGGAATCCCTTTGGCCAAAAAGCCCCTTGATAAGGGGCAGGCTTTTGAGACATGGAAGGGAAGGTTAGAGAAAGGGGTGTCTGGAGCACTCAGCGTGTTAAACGTAGGAAGAAGACCTCAAATAAGACAAAAATGTCCAGATCCTTGATCTGGTGCTTTTCTGAAGACTTGCCTATCACTGTGAGTCCCCCACAAATTTGGGGGGACTCCCAAATCTCCCAATACTCTCCTAATGCTCTTCCAGCACCCAACAGTCCTCTATTTCCCTCCTTCTCTCTCAAAATAAAATTCCACCTCTTTTACTGCAGTGATGTCACCAATGTCCCTGTGATGTGACTGATGTCCCCAGAGGTGGCACCCGTGTCCTCAAGGTTCTCTCCGATGTTTGTGTGATGTCACTTTTGTCCCCAGGGGTGGCACCCTTGTCCTCAGTGATGTCACCAATGTCCCTGTGTCTTTGCTGGCATCTTTGATCTGCGAGGAATGTTCGTCCAGATGGAAATTTTGGGACTCAGGCAGGCAGAATAAGTGAAGGGTCGAAAACAGGAAACAACAGCCCTTGTCCCCAGCAAAGAAAGCCTGGAAGCTTTTGCTTTGTGGTGCAGCTGGTGGGCCAGCCTGGGTGCTCCATGGGTAGTAAAAGCTTTCTGTCCTGGCATATTTGTTATGGGACAAATCTTCCTCCATATGCAATTTTTGGAGTCAGGCTGACAGTTTCAGTGCAGGGCTGAAAACAGGAAACAACAGCCATTCTCCTCAGGAAAGGAAGACTGGAAGCTTTGGCTTTGTGGTGCAGTTGGTGAGCCACACTGGGCACTCCATGGGCAGCAAGAGCTTTCTGTGCTGGCACTTTCGGTCTGGGAGGAATCTTTGTATGCAATTTTGGGAGTCGGGCAGGCAGTTGGGAGGCAGGTCTGAAAACAGAAAACAACAGCCTTTATTCCCAGGAAAAAAAGCCTGGAAGCTTTGGTTTTGTGGTGCAGTTGGTGGGTCAGCCTGAGGACTCCATGGGCAGCAAGAGCTTTCTATTCTGGCACCTTTGTTGCAGGACGAATCTTCATCCGTATGGAATTTTCAGTGTCGGGCTGGCAGTTGCCAGACACAGCTGAAAACAGGAAACAACAGCCGTTATCACCAGGAAAGAAAGCCTGGAAGCTTTGGCTTTGTGGTTCAGTTTTTGGGCCAGGCTTGGCACTCCATGAGCAGCAAGAGCTTTCCATGATGGCTCCTTTGGGCTGGAAGGAATCGTATGCAATTTTTGAAGTAGGGTTGATAGATGGGAGGAAGGGCTGAAAACAGGAAACAACAGCCCTTCTGGCCAGGAAAGAAAGCCTGGAAGCTTTAGCTTTCTGTGGCAGTTGGTGGGCCAGGTTTCTCAATCCATGGGCAGCAAGAGCTTTCTGTGCTGTAACCTTTGTTATGGGAGAAATCTCCGTCTGTATGCAATTTTGGGAATAGGGCTGTCAGTTGAGAGGCAGGGCTGAAAACAGGAAACAACAGCCCTTATCCCCAGGAAACAAAGCCTGGAAGCTTTGGCTTGGTGGTTCAGTTGGTTTTTAGCCTGGGTAGTCTATTGGCAGCAAGAGCTTTCTGTGCTGGTACCTTTGGTGTGGGAGGAATCTTCGTCCGTATGCAATTTTGGGAGTTGGACTGTCAGTTGGGAGGCAGGGCTGAAAACAGGAAACCACAGCCCTTATCCCCAGGAAAGAAAGCCTGGATGTTTTGTTTTGGTGGTTCAGTTGGTTTCTCAGCCTGGAGACTCCATTGGCAGCAAGAGCTTTCTGTGCTGGCCTCTTTGCTGTGGGAGGAATCATCGTCTGTATGCAATTTTGGGAGTCAGGCTGGCAGTTGGGAGGCAGGGCTGAAAACAGGAAACAACAGCCCTTATCCCCAGGAAAGAAAGCCTGGAAGCTTTGGCTTTGTGGTGAAGTTGGTTTGTCAGTCTGGGTACTCTATTGGCAGCAAGAGCTTTCTCTCATGGCACCTTTGTTCTGGGAGGCATCTTCGTCCGTATGCACCTAGTGCCCAGAATGCTGCACCAATGGCAGGGGAGAGACAGAGGGTCAGGCCTTTTTTCCTGGCTGGAAGGGCAATCGTTGGTGGCAGGAGCCCCATTCCTAAATGGGTCGTCTGAGGCCCAAAAGTGAATACGGACGAAGATTCCTCCCAGACCAAAGGTGCCCTCCCAGAAAGCTCTTGCTGTGCACGTAGTGCCCAGAGTGCTGCACCAACGGCAGGGGAGAGACAGATGGGTAGGGCTTTTTTTTCCTTTCTGGAAGGGCAGTTGTTTGAGGGCAGGAGCCCCTTCATAAATTGGCCATCGGAGGGCCAAAACTGAACATGGACAAAGATTCCTCCCAGACCAAAGGTACTGGATTTTCTCTATGATTTCTCCTGTAGGGTTCCCTTTTTCATTTAACAGTAAAGTCATAAAAACACACTTATATTAATGTGGAGCTCTCTTAGTAATCCTCTTTCGAATTGGAGCTGATAATGCCATTTTGCAGCATAGTGTCTGGACCACCAATAAAACCAGGAGTCTTCATTTTTTCCGCCTTAATATGCTGAATACAATTCTGTAGATTATTACAGGGCCCATCTGCACCTGGCTGCTCCCTTTCCATGGGCTATTTTCTATTCTATTCTTCCCCCACTACAGACAAGGAATTAGTCTCTCCAACTGAGCCTCAGAAGGCATCCTGAACAAATGAATCAGAACTTAACATTGCAAACTTCTTACTGTCATCCGAGTATAATTTAATCCCATAGGCTCCAAAATCATGTAGCCTGACTATCCAGGAGATTAAAGACTCTCCAGGCTTTTGTTTAAATCTATCCATAATATCGTTGATTTCATACTGAGTAAAGTCTTCCACAACATCATGCCTAACTGGATAACCAGTAGGATCACCTTCCAATTTCTTTTGTATTATTGTCTTTGCTTCAGCAAACACTTGACCTTCTGAACTACTATCGAAATTGGTTGAATCCCAGATATTTCCAACCCATTTTTCAGGATCCTAGTCCATCCCTGCCTCTTTCAACAGAGCATGCTCTTTTTTTCTATTTACTCAACCCTTTTGCTTTCAATATTTATATTGGGCTACCCGGGCAGCCACTCTTTCTGCCACTGTTTGATAAGTGTCCAACTTGTCCATTAATAGTTGCAACATTCGGCATTGCCCCATAACTTTTTCCCCTGCAATTCACATACTTGCTTCTCCAAATTAATCTTGTCCTTACTCATTTGTTCTCTCTGATGATGTTGTTTTCAATATGCGGCATGCAAAACCCATCCTCATCTCCCTAGAGCATTGACTTCCTTTCCTTTCTCTACTGAAACCTTCTGTAAGCATTTCACTGCATTAAGGGGTTCTGCCTCCTTCAAATTGGAGTCCTAGTTCTCACAGACACCGTAACATGACCACTCAGGGACCAAAACACAACAAGGTAACTGTTCCCAACCAGGAATATCCAGTTCTATATTTGTCTTAGCAACATTTTTCTTTACATTAAAAAAGTATTCATTTTGTACCCCGCGCTGTGATGCCACATTTGTTTTGCTGGCAGGCTGGGTGCTCAACAGGATGACTATACACTAGTCGTTGTATAATATGAACAGTTGCCTAAATAAGCACAATAAAACAAATCAGATATGTATATAGTACAAAAGAAAATTAGTGATGCATCAAATCATTATTGCCTAGAGTGTAGTGGTTTGAACCAGGTTTTCCCCCTGAAGTTAAAAAAATGGTAAAACCCCGGGTGGTGGTGACCCCTGGAAGTTTTGAAGTTTTGTCCAATCTGCGCTCCTGCGAAATATAAACATACCACAAGCAAACGGAAGAGAAGGTTAGTTGTAGTTGGGTTGTAGAAGTGGTAGCCATGTTCTGAGGCCACGAGGAGCAGAGCACAGAAGCCCCCTGGGGGGGGCTTTGGCCCCCAAGCCCCCAGCGGGGGCCTGCGGGGACCTGGAACAGCATAAAGTTGGGCTAGGTGCTTGCAGGTGAGAGCTAAGAAAGTTTTCTCCACTGTGAGTGAGCAGAGACAGAGCAGCAGCAGAAGCAGCGTCCAGAGACTATGGCTAAGAGTCAGGACAGATAAGAACTGAACCAAACAGCAAACGGCATGCACCACAGAGAGGACTCCTGGAAGGAGAGCCGAGAAAAGAGAGTCAGCAGCAGAGCTACAGAGTTTTGGGGGTAAGAACTGAACCAGACCCCCCAAAACTCCTTTGAGACCTCTGAGAAAGGAGGGAGGTGGACTCCTATTAAGGAGAGGAGTCTTGGACATGCAGCACTAGAGAGAGAGAGGAGTTGAGAAGCTTAAAAGCGTCCTGAAGCTGGACCGGGACGGAGAGGAATGCAGAGGGGGGTGACCTTGGCCTTTCCCCCCACCCCCCCTCACCACTGCTGCCAAGGTGGCAGCCTGAGACAGAGCACAGGAGCTCTGGTAGAACTCTTGGGGCAAAGGCTTGCAACTGAATGCTGCCCAAGATGTTCTGACTCAGGGGTGAACCCCTGAGGAAGGGACTTTCACAAAGATGCCCCTGCATTTCGTGATATGCCTGTGGTGAAGCGAGTTTAGTCCCTGCTGGCAGTCCACAGGTGAGGCCTTTGCTTGGAGTCAAAGGAGAACCAAGAGGAGTGAAAGGAGACCCCCTTGTGTCTTGAAAGACCCTCGTTTGGAGATGATGGGCCAAGGGGCTTGGAGATCCCCTTGTGTATTGAAAAGAAATCCAGCTATCAGCTGCTGCATTGTGAAGAGGACAGATGACTGCTGCCTTAGAGACATTGCTGCTCTGAAGAAGGGATCTGTCCTTCCCTCCTGGACTTTTATTTGGAGGGGAGAAGACATCTGATCCATTGTAAATACTTATGTCATGGTAGAGATAGTTGTGATCATGTGTATAATGTATTATAATATTTATTTGTACAGTCATTGTAATATATTCCCTTTCCCCCATTCTGAGTCTCATGTTTTGTCTGGAAAAAAACCCCACATCTTATACTAGGTTGGGATGGGGGAGGGGGCTTAGACTAGGGAATTAGATTTTGGGGATCTCAAACCATGACACAGAGGGAGAAAGAACAATGACTAAGAAGAAATGCATCACCAATTGCCACCTAATGCTCAACATCCAGGACCACAATTCCTCTGAGAAGCCCCATTACAGCTGATGCCCAGAGTTACAGGTAACTGTGAGAATTCCTAGGTTGCTGGCCAGGTGCTCCATTGTGGTCAAATGTGGAGGTCATGGAACAGCTGCACACATGTGTTTCCTACCTTTTTCCAACATACAGTCATAACAACTATATACTTTATCAAATACTATTTATCAAAGACATACTTTATCATGTTTCTCATAGTCATGAGTGGGCATCAATTCTTGGTTCTCATCCACTACACCCTAGTGGCACTTAAAATGTAGGAAGAGCTTCAGCAACAGCTCCATCCTCATCACCCAGCAGTGCCTGCACACCAGGGAGAAGCCATACAAGTGTCCGAGTGAGGGAAGACTCAGCTGCTGAGATGGAGCAGCTCCCATCCCATCAAGCATCAGCAGATCTATGTGAGGGAGAGGCCCTTCCACTGCCCCAACTGCAGGAAGAGCTTCAGTTGCAACTCCTGCCTCGTCACTTACTGGCACATTCACACAGGACAGAGGCCCTACAAGTGTCCTGAGTATGGGAAGAGTTTCATCATGAGCTCTGCCTTAACCAAACACCAGTGGAGACACCGGTAAGGGAAGCCCTACGAGTGCCCAAACTGCAGAAAGAGCTTTGTCCGCTGCTCCAACTTCATCACGCACTGGAGGTCACATGTTGGTGGCCCACCTGGTGACCCATGTTGCCAGTGTTCCACATTGGGAAGATGACAGGCTGGTGGTCTCCACATCCTGCTGGTTCCCCATAGGCACCTGGATGACCGCAGGGGGAGGAACATCCATCGGGATGCAGACTGATGTCAGAAATTCATTGGGAGGAGCAGATTTGTTGACTTTAGACCCCAGAAAGATCACCTACTCCATCCAATCATTTCTTCTGGTGGTATCAAAAAACTCTGAATGATCTTCGAGATCCTATCCAGCCTATACAATTCCATGATTCTAATTCTCTATTGCCCATAGGCATCTTTCACCTCCCAGTGATGATGGGGCAAAGACCAATATTTTGGAGAAACTGGGATGGAAACCCCTCCAAAAAAGGCACTTTCACCCATCCAATCCAACCCCACAGACACTCACACACTACCAGTATGTAAATCCTTTTACTTTGGCCCTGGTTTTTCTTTTGAGGCATCTTCATCCCTTAAAACCACGCCAAAGTGGAGTAAAAATAAAGAAATTGAACAAAGACATTTAAAGCCCCTCCATTTTACAGGGATTTGGGGGGAATTTGGGGTTGGAGGAGATATTCAGGCAATTTTGGGGTTCCTGGGGAGATTTAGGGGAGGTTTCCACAACATCAGGCTTGCCCAGGCCAGGTGAATGGGGTCACAATCTCATAATTGTGCTGGCAGTTCATGTCCCCTTGAGCCCATCTGTTCTCCAGTAATTCCGGTTGGCTGTTCCAGGGCCTGGCCTGGGTCTCCCCATATGGGGTGTTCCCCACAAACTGCCCAATTCAATGGTGAAGTGTCCAAGCTGCTGCCAGGTGTAGATGTGTCCACAAACCTCTCCCGGTCAGGGATGGTCAGGAAGTGACACTCAGCTTTCCCAGAAAAGGGAACACCCCTGTGTCGAGAGGGACAAAGGTCAGGGGGTGCCCCTGCTTTCCAGGAGCCCCCAGCACCCCTCAGCAGGTTGGGAGCTCAGGTGGTCACCCTGGACTCCCCTTTCCTACCCCGCTCTGCCACAGGGCTGCCACAGAACCGGCCACTAGGTGCAGGAAACTCTCCCATCAGCCCCCCAGGGATGGACAAAGGGCTTGGGGACCCCTCCAGTCTGGATCCTCCCCCTGCCCCAGGTAACTGCTTGAGGGCTCAAGTGATGGGGGATGGTGGAGACCTCCACAGAACCCCCCTTCCCACCATCCCCCTGCCTGCCATCCAACCTCCCTTTCCCCCCCTCTCCCACCCCTTTCCCATCATCTCCAAAGTCCCCAGCTTTCCCCCATGCACCGGGGTGAATTTATGCTGATACTTTTGGTCTGTGTTTGGCCCCAGCCACCTGCAGGAGTTTATATTCTCCCTGCCAAGTTCACTGATAAAACAGTGAATTCATCCATGGAGGGAGAACTTGTGTATAAACTGTTTTAATTGGTGTTCTGTGATTGGCTACTTGTCCTCCAAGGTCGCTTGAAGGAGAAAGTGAGGAGGAGGAGGAAGGCTCGACCCCCAACTCAATTAGAAAAGACCCCCAAAGCACACTGCGTGTGCGTGAGGGGATTTCCAAAGTTCTCACGCATGCGCGGAAGAGGTGCACTGACATAACCGGGAGGTGGGACTGAGGGCCTCGGGCTGGGCGGTGCTGGCCACGCCTGGGGGGTTGTGGT
>NW_021939198.1:79060-81553 GCF_001715985.3 Manacus vitellinus | reverse complement strand
CAGCTGCCTGGGCCCCTGACCCTGCTGCGCCACATCCCCGAGGCTCCGTCCCCGCTGCCCCACGGCAGCAGCAGCAGCTCCCTGCGTGGCAGCCCCAGGCAGGGCCTGGTGTGTGTGCCCTGCGGGCAGAGGCTTTGCTACGAAAGGAACTGTTAACACTTTAAAATACTTTAGCTTAGCTAGCCTGAGAAATTCGCCTTATAAAATAATGCTGATAAATATTTTTGCTTGCCTGAGAACCCTATTACCTTTAGATAAGAAATACAATTTTGTAAGTAGAAATTATGTAGATAACATTTTTGTATCATTTAAAAGGAGTAACCAGTCAGAAACCAGCCTCCAAGGCTGTGAATCTACCCATCCAAAAACAAAGAATGTGTTTTGAGGTTTGGAAACGAGACAATAGACCTTGAGCATGTGTCAAGTGAGGAAGACTATGAAAAACGGCCACCAAATGACCATCAGAGGGACTGTATTTCTTGCAAAAGGATTGTAGATGGCAGCAAAACACCGTAAATTGTAACACTGATCAATGGGTGTGTTTATGTAAAATATTTCTGAGACAAGATGAATATAAAGTTTTGTAATCAACTGGTCATCAGAGCACTTATGGAAGGATTTATCCCCAGTGCGACCCAGTGCTGGCAATAGAGATTTGCCGTTTAACACTGATCAAATCTCGGTGTTAATTCTTTGTTTCACCAGTAACCCCCAGTGCTCACCAGTAGCTCCCAGTGACCCTCCCAGTAAACCCTCAGTAAGCCCAGGGCCTCTCCTTAGTCCTCAGTGATTCCACCAGCAGCTCCCAGTGATCCCCCACCCCAGTAATACCAGGGTCCCAGTACCTTTCCCAGTAATTTCCAGCAGCCCCTAGTTGCCTCCCAGCAACTCTCAGAGCCCCCAGTTGCCTCCCAGTGCTCCCAATAACTTTCCCCACCCCTCCCCAGTCCCCCCTCAGAGCCCTCCAGTCTCTCCCAGTAACCTCCAAGGCCTCTCAGTTACCTTTTCCAGTAGCAACCAGTGTCCCCAGTTGCCCCTAAGCAACTCCCTAGCACCTCCTAGTAACTCTCCAGTGCCCACCAGTAACCTCCAGCATCTCCCAGTTGCCCACAGTAGCTACCATTTTCTCCCCACTGCCCCCCAGTTGTCTCCCAGTAACCTCCAGTGTCTCTCAGTTGCCTCCTAGTTTCTCCCAGTTCCTCCCCAGCACCTTCCAGTGCTTTCCAGTTGCCTCCCAGTTGCCTTCAGCACCCACCAGTTGACTTCTGGTTCTTCCAAGTAACTCTCCCAGTAACCTCCAGTTGACTCCCAGTACCACTCCAAGTAACTCCCACATCCCCCCACTTGCCTCCCAGTGCCCCCCAGCACCTCCCAGTTGCCTCCTAGTTTCTCCCAGTCCCCCCTGGGAGCCCTGAAGTCCCTCCCAATGCTCCCAGTAACCTCCAGTCCATCCCAGTCCCTTCCTCAGTACCTGTCTCAGTAACTCCCAGCACCTCCCAGTCCCCCCTCAGAGCTCCCCAGTCCCTCCCAATGCTCCCAGTAACCTCCAGTCCCTCCCCAGTACCACTCCCAGTAACTCCCAGCTGCACCCAGTTGCCTCCTCCCACCCCCTCAGTCCTCCCTGGGAGCCCCTCAGTCCCTCCCAGTGCTTTTAGTAACCTCCAGTCCCTTCCAGTACCACTCCCAGTAACTCCCAGCACCCCCCAGTTGCCTCCCAGTGACTCCCCAGCACCACCAGTTGCCTCCCAGTGACTCTCCAGCACCACCAGTCGCCATCCAGTGTCTCCCAGTCCCACTTCAGAGCCCCCAGTCCCTCTCAGTGCTCCCAGTCCCTCCCAGCACCTTTCCCATACCACTCCCAGTAACTCCCAGCACCCTCCAGTTGCCTCCCAGTGCTCCCTGTTGACTCTCAGTGTCTTCCCCTGCCCCCCCAGTCCCTTCTCAGAGCCCTGCAGTCCCACTCAAGGCTCCCATTAACCTCCAGTTCCTTCCAGTACCTCCCAATACCACCATCATTAGCACCCAGTCCTTCCCAGTGACTGCCAGTTGCCTCCCCGTGATTTCCCAGCACCCACCAGTTGCCTCCCAGTCCTCCCTCAGAGCCCCCCAGTCCCTCTCAGTGCTCCCAATAACCTCCAGTCCCTCTCCAGTACCACTCCCAGTAACTCCCAGCTCCCCGCAGTTGACTCCCAGTGTCTCACAGTCCCCCCATAGAGCTCCCCAGTAACCTCCAGTCCCTCCCAGTACTGCTCCAAATTGCCTCCACCCAGTTGCCTCCCAGTGCTCCCAGCTGCCTCCAAGTCCCCCCTGGGAGCCCCCCAGGTCCTCCCAGTGCTCCTAGTCCCCTCCCCCTGCCGCCTGGGAGCCCCCCCAGTCCCTCCCAGTGCTCCCAGTACAAGGCCCCCTCTGTCCCCAGTGGCTCCAGGCCAGGGACCAACAGCGGCCCCTTTGTATTGGGAGGGGGCGTGGCCACCGCTGACTGGGCGTGACCAG
>NW_021939198.1:73549-77911 GCF_001715985.3 Manacus vitellinus | reverse complement strand
AAAATGACCTCCCCCATGGGAAACCCCCTTCCGGGACCTCCCCTTTGACCTCCTGCTTTTTGGGTACCCCCTGAACCCCTTCCGTGAGCCCTCAGTGGGGACTCCCACGGACCCCCCAATGAGGCCCCGCCCGCCTTGTGACGTCATCATTCGAAGCCACGCCCCCTGCACGGGATGGGCGGGGCTGGGTCCAGGTTGTGGCTGGTTTAGACCAGTTTAGTACCAGTTTAGGGCTGGCTGGGATGAGTATGGCCCAGTCAGATACTGATTCGGTCCAGTTTAGCTCCAGTTTCTCCCAGTTTAGGATTGACTTGGACCAGTTTAGTGCAGTTTAGTCCCAGTTTCTCCCAGTTTTACCTCAGTTTACCCCAATTTAGCCCAGTTTGACTCCAGTTTGGCCCAAGTTGTTCCTGCTTTCTCTCAGTTCAGCCCAGTTTGGCCCCTGTGTCCCCAGTTTATCCCAGTTTGGTCCTCCCAGTCTTCCCCAATGCCTTCCCAGTCCCTCCCAGTTCACCCGGTTCCCCCAGGTCACTGGTTCGGTGGCACATCGAGGTCCTGGCCGAGGGCAGCTTCCGCCACACCCCGACCCTGCAGCTGCTGTGAGTGACCCCAATGTCCTCAAAGTGTCCCCAAATGGCCCCAAATGTCACACCAGTGTCCCCAATCTGTCCCCAACGTGTCCCCAAGTGTTACCTCTGTGTCCCCAAAATGTCTTCAGTGTCCCCAAAGTGTCCCGAAAGTGTCACCAATGGCCCCAAATGGCCCCAAAGTATCACCAAATGTCCCCAAATGTCACCTCAATGTCCCCAGATATCCCCAAGATCCCCTCAGTGTCCCCAGTGTGTCCCCAAAGGGTCTCCAAATGTCCCCAAATGTCTTCAGAGTGTCCCCAAATGTTATCTCAATGTCCCCAAATGTCCCCAAGGTGTTCCCAGGAGTCCCCAAATGGTCCTGAAGTGTTCCTAAAGTGATCCCAAAATGTCCACATATGTCCCCAAGGTGTTCCCAAGAGTCCTTAAATGGCCCCAAATGTCTCTTCATTGGCCCTAAATAGCCCCAAAGTGTCCTCAGAGTGTCCCTGGGGTGTCCCCACAGGTTGGTCACCGCCGGGAGCTTGGGGACCATCGGGGACGGGGCCTTTGCTGGACTGGTGTTACTGGAGTACCTGTGAGAGGGACTGGAAGGGACTGAGGGGGACTGGGGAGGGATTGGGAGGGCACTGGGAATGGACTGGAAGGGACTGGGGAGGAACTGGAGAGACATTGAGGAGGGACTGGGCTGGACTGGGGAGACACTGGGGAGGGACTAGGGTGGACTGGGATAAACTGGGCTGTACTGGGAGGAACTGGGGGAACAATGGGGAGGGACTGGGCTGTACTGGGTGGGGGGATACTGAGTTGAACTTGTGTGAACTGGTGAGAACTGGTATGAACTGGTGCAAACTGGTGTGAACTGGTGCCGCAGGTTCATCGAGGACAACGAGGTCGGGACCATCGAACCCACTGCCCTGCGGGGCCTCCGGGGGCTCCTGTTCCTGTGAGTGACGCTGGGGACACTGGGGGGACATGGGGCACATTGGGGGGGATTGGGGACATTAGGGTGTCCCCAAATATCCCCAGGTGTCCTCATGTCCCCAGATGTCCCCAAATGTCCCCATGTTCCTGTCCCCAGGTGTCCCCATGTTCCTGTCCCTGTGTCCCTGTCCCCATGTCCCCATGTGTCGCCGGGTGTCCCCAGATGCCCCCATTTCCCTGTCCCCAGCTGTCCCCAATGTCCCCAAGTGCCCCCAGGTGTCCCCAAGCCCTCCAAACCCCACAATGTTCTCCCTATGTCCCCCTCAATGTCCCCAATGTCCCCAGTGTTCCCCCAACGTCCCCACAGGAGTTTGGCCAACAACCGCCTGGAGACACTGCCTCAGGGGCTCTTCCAGGGGCTGGAGACCCTGAGCCACCTGTGAGTGACACCGTGCGGACACTGGGGACATTGGGGACAGGGAGGGAAGCGGGGAGTGTTGGGAACATTGGGGACATTGGGGGATTGGGGACATTGGAGACATTGGGGACATTGTGGGGATGGGGGGCATTGGAGGACGGGGCATTGGGGACATTCGGGACATTGGGGGAGGTATAGGGACTTTGGGAACATGGGGACATTGGGGGGGATTGGGGACATTGAGGGTTTTGGGGTACATTGGGGACATCAGGGGGACATTGGGGGACTTGGAGGGATTTGGGGCATTTGGTGACACGTGGGGACATTTAGTGACATTTGGGGACATTTTGGTGACACCTGGTGACACTTTGGTGACACTTGGTGGCGCAGGGACCTGCGGGGGAACCCGTTCCGCTGTGATTGTCGCCTGCGGTGGCTCCTGTCGTGGCTGGGGACAGTCCCCTCCTCCCCCGAGACTGCTGGGCGCTGCCGCAGCCCCTCCCCCCACCAAGGGACCCCCCTTGCCCACCTGGACCCCCAGGACTTCCAGTGCCAGCGGGCAGGTGGGAACTGGGAGCACTGGGAGGGACTGAGAAGGGATTGGGAGGAGATTGGCAGGGACTGGGAGGGACTTGGGGGGACTGGGCACCCGGGGCTGGGGGTACAAACACACCTATGGACCCCAATGTCCCTAAAGTATCCCCAGTGTCCCCAGAGTGTCCTTGAGGTGCCCCAAGAGCCTCCAAAGTGTCCCCAAGGAACCAGAGTGTCCCTTTGGTGTCCCCAGAGGTGGCAGCAAAGTATCCCCAAAGTGTCCCCCAAAGGTCTCCATAGTGTCCCTGAGGGTGTCCCTGAGGTGTCCTCATGTCCTTGGAATGTCCATGGGATGTCCCCACATGCCTGGAGATGTCTCTGGGGTGTCCTCATGGTGTCCCTGTGTCCCTGGGGGGTGGCATGGGGCTTGTCCTCCGGGGTGTCCCCATGTCCTCAGGAGTGTCCCAAGGCTGTCCCCATGTCCCCGGGGTTGGCAGGGGGTGTCCCCAGTGTGTCCCCATGCCCCCAGAGCTGTACCTAGGCTGTCCCCACGATGTCCCCATGCCACCCCCACAGTGTCCCTGTGTCCTGAGCGCTGCCTGTTCCAGTCCCTGCCCTTCTCATCTCTGGGGGCCAATTCCTTCACGTGGGGGGGGCACTGGGGATGGCATTGGGCTGTCTCCATGGTGTCCCCATGTCCCTGCGATGTCCCTGGGATGTCTCCATGTTCCTTTAGGTGTCCCCAGGATGTTCTCATGTCCTGTGTCCTTGGGGTTGTCCCCATATCCCCAGGGGTGACAGTGGGGTGTTTCTGGGGTGTCCCCAGGGTGTCCCCATGTCCCTGGGGGTGGCAGTGGGGTATCCCCAGGATGTTCCCATTTCCTTGGGGGTGGCATTGAGCTGTCCCCATGGTGTCCCCATGATGTCCCTGTGTTCCCAGAGCTCCGGCCATTCCAGTCCCTGCCCTTCTCATCCCTGGGGGCCGAGTCTTTCACGCTAGGGGGGCACCAGGGGGTGGCCCTGGCCCAACCCTTTGCCGGTGCCTGCGCCCTCCTGGAGTGGGACCAACTGGCTGGGAGGTTCCGGGCCCCCACCATCATCAACAGTGAGTCTGGGGGGACCCAAAACCCACCCTGGGTGGGGTGATCCCGAAAACAGCCAAGGGGGGCCCAAAAATGGGGTGAGGAACCTCAAAAATGGAGTAACGGACCACAAAAATGGGGTGAGGGACCTGAAAAATGGGGTGAGGGATGTAAAAAATGGGTTGAGAGACCTCAAAAATGGGCTGGAGGAGACCAAAACCACCACCCTAACCCCAATGTCCCCAGTGTCCCCACAGCCCAGTCCCCACCACCCCAACCCCAATGTCCTCAGTGTCCCCACAGAGACATCCCCACAGAGACATCCCCACCACCTCAATGTTCCCAGTGTCCCCAATGTCCCCAACGTTCCCAGTGTCTCCAATGTCCCCAATGTCCCCAATGTTCCCAATGTCCCCAATGTTTTCAACTCCTTGCCCCCACCCCTCCCCCTTTAACCCCACCGTCCTCACTGTCCCCCCAGGCTCCTCCTCAGTGGCCTGTCACCCACTGGTGGGTCTCTCCTGGTGGTGGTGGCCCAGCTTGGGGACAGCTCCTGTCCCTGTAGAGACGTCTCCACCACCCCAACATCCACAGTGTCCCCAATGTTCCCAGTGTCCCCAATGTGCCCAATGTCCCCATAGCCTTGTCCCCATCATCCCAATGTCCCCATAGCCCTGTCACCACCACCCCAATGTCCCCGTGTTCCCAACATCCCCAATGTCCCCACAGAGACCTCAATGTCCCCAGTGTCCCATAGAGATGTCTCCAGTGTTCTCAACATCCCCAAAATCCCCAGTGTCCCCAGTGCCTTGTC
>NW_021939198.1:70086-72274 GCF_001715985.3 Manacus vitellinus | reverse complement strand
CACCCCATGATCGCACCACCCTTCCCAATCCATCCCATGATCCCATCACCCATCTGATCGTCCCACCACCCAACCCAACCCTTTCCACGATCCCACCACCCAACCCAACCCAACCCATGATCCTACCTCCCACCCCACCCACCTCCCACCGCTGTCCTCCTTTCCAGGTGATGCGCTGGGAGGGCTCCATGTTCCGGGAGATCCAGCAGGTCCCGGCTCGGGGGTCGATGATCTTCCAGCCACTGACCTTGAGTGGCCACCGCTACGTCCTGCTGGGCAACGACTTTGCCCTGAGCCGTGTGTTCCGCCTGGGCCCCGAGGGGCACCTGGAGCCCACCCAGGAGCTGCTGGTACCCACCCCCCGCGCCTTTGTCCCTGTCACTATTGGCCAATGGCACTTCCTTGTGGCCTCTAGCTTCAAAGGGGCCACCCAGATCTACCAGCACATGACCATAGACCTCGAGGCATGAGAGGACATGGGGACATCAACCATCATGTCACCATGGACTGATCACTTGAGGGATGGGGGGACACCATGTGACCATGGACCTGGTCACCTGAGGGACATGGGGACATCATCCCCCTCACCATCATGGACCTGGTGCCACCATCCCCCTGATGACCCCATTGGCCTCGTGTTCCCTCCTGGTGTCATCACTGCCCTGATGTCCCCAAGGCCACCACCTCACCTTGTCCCCTCCTGGTGACACCACTGCCACAATATCCCCAAGGCCACCATCAGCCTGATGTCACCACTGAACTTGTGTCACTTCCTGCTGTCACCATGGCCCTGATGTCCCCTGTCCCCTCCTGGTGCCACCACCAACTCCAAAGCCACCTTCAACCTGATGTCACCATTGGCCCAATTTCATCTTTTGGTGCCACCAATGCCCCGATGTCCCCAAGGCCACCGTCACCACAGTATCACCACTGGCACAATGTCCCCTCCTGGTGCCACCACCAACCCTATGTCCCCAAGGCCACTGTCACTGCAATGTCCCCATTGGCCTTGTGTCCCCTCCATGTGCCACCCACCGTCCCCAAAGCCACCATCAAGCTGATGTCCTCTCCTGGTGCCACCATCCCCCTGATGTCCCTGAGGCCACTATCTACCCGTGTCACCTGGTCCCCTCCACGTGCCACCCCCCAGCACTGTCCCCTGTCCCCCCTGATGTCCGCCAAGTGCCACCACCCCCCAAGAACCAAATTACCTCTTTTTTTTTTAACCTTTTTTATTCATTTTCCCCATTTGTTGGGCCGTTTTTGGGGGGTTCCACCCCAAAATAAACCCATCCCTCCCCCCTCCATGTGTCGCTGCACTTGGGGACACTCGGGGACACTTGGGGACACCTCAGCACGTGCTGACGGCTCCTGTGAAGAGAGGGGGGATTAGGGGGGTCCCCATTGTCCCTAAGGTCCCCCAGATGTCCCGAAGTCCCCCCTTTGTCCCCAGTGCCCTCCCCCTTGTCCCCAAGTACCCCAGATGTCCCCAAGGGGGGAGAGGACACTCACCTGTTCCAACCAGGTGTGACATCTCAGGGGGGTGTCGTTGGTGGCTGTGGGGAGTGGGCAGGGTCAGGGACACCTCTGTGTCTCCAATGTCCCCTTGTCCCCCCAATTCCCCCCCATCCTCCCAGTGTCCCCCCAGTGTTCCCCTGTCCCACCTGGCCTTGCTCCGGCACTTGCACTTCCCACCTGTCAGGAGACACAACAGGTGACACAAAGAAGGTGACACAGGGACCCCCCGGGTGACATTAGGGACCCCCAGGTGGCATTGGGGACCCCCCAGGTGACACAAACACCGTGCAGGTAACATTGCTGCCCCCCCCGCCAGGTGAAACTGGGGACATCCCCAGTTGGCACAGGTGACACTCACTGAGCAGGACGATGAAGCCCAGGACACACAGGAAGGCAGCCACGCCCAACCCGGCCACACGCAGGTGATGCCAGTCTGGAGGGACACACCTGTCACACCTGGGACACAGCTGGGGACACACCTAGGAAACACCTCGGGAAACACCTGGGGACACATCTGGCACACGCCTGAGGACACACCTTCGGACAAGCCTGGGACACACCTGGGGACACACCTGGGGATTCACCAGGGACACACCTGGGGACACAATGGGGGACACACCTGGAACACACCTGGAACACACCGGGGGACACACCTGGGGACACACCTGGG
>NW_021939198.1:67341-68589 GCF_001715985.3 Manacus vitellinus | reverse complement strand
CAACTGGACGGACTAGGAGGGGACTCGAGGGAGAGTGGGAGCCACTGGGGGGCACTGGGAGGGACTGGGGGGAACTGGAAGTGGATTAGGAGCAACTGCAGGGGGACTGGAAGAGACTGGGGGGGACTGGAGGGTAACTGGGAGGGACTGGAGGTAAGTGGGACAGGCTGTAAGGAACCAGGGGTTAAATAGGAGGGACTGGAGGGTAACTGAGGAGGTCTGAGGAGGGACTGGGGGGATCACTCACCTTCCCAGAGCAGCCACAGGTAAAACTGGTAAAACTGGGGGGTGAAACCTGGGGGGCGAAACCTGGGGGGCGTGACCACGTCTGAGGGGCGTGGTCACTGCTGAAGGGGAGTGGCCATGGCTGAGGGGGCGTGGTCACGGCTGGCAGACTGGAATGGACTGTGGCAGCAACTGGGGTGGACTCAGATGGACACTGGGTCATACTGGGAGTGATACTGGGGGGGACTGGAGGACACTGAGAACGCTGAGGGGGGCACTGGGGAGGGCTAGGACATGCTGGAGTTCATACTGGGACATACTGGAGGTGATACTGGTATGGACCGGGACATACTGGGGGACACTATGGGAGACACTGGGGGAATTGGGACATACTGGCGGACGCTGGGAATGTCGTGAATGATACTGGGACGTACTGGGACGTACTGGGGGACACTGGGAGTGCTGGGGAGGACACTGGGGGAATGGAGAGGGACTGGGGGAGACACTGGGGAGTGCTGGGGGACACTGGGACATGCTAGGAATGACACTGGGATGGAATGGGACATACTGGAGGACCCTGGGGGTCACCTGGGTGGACGGAGGGATGGGGGAAACTGAGTTGGACTGGAGAGACTGGGGACACTAGAGGAGGGACTGGGGGAGACTGGAAGGGACTGAGGGGAACCGGGCTGTACTGGGAGGGCCTGAGTATGAACTGGGCGGTACTGGGGCTGAACTGGACTATATTGGGCGGGACTGGGACTGAATGGGGCTATACTGGGAGGGCCTGGGAATGAACTGGTCTTTACTGCGAGGGTCTGCAAAGGTAACCTGAGCTGTTTTCGCCTCTAGCGCCCCCCATTGGTCGCAGTGCCCGCCCGTCAAAGCCCGCAGCCAATCCGCGTCCGAGAAGGGGGAGGTGGGAAGGGGCCTGGAGCCAGAGCCCCTTTAGTCCCTTCCGAGACTACAACTCCCGTCATGCACCGCGGCCCCATAGAGCGCTATTTATAGCCGGGACTGCAA
>NW_021939198.1:63521-66254 GCF_001715985.3 Manacus vitellinus | reverse complement strand
GTTTTTTTATGATTTTGGAGGATTTTAGGTGGAGTTCACGGACTTTTGAGGTGAATTGAGTCAATTTGAGGTGAAATCAGGGATTTGGGGTGAATATGGGGGGTGGGCTGGCTTAAGGGGGTGTTGTGTGAAATTAAGGGGATTTTTGATGAAATCTTGGGCATCTGGGGTGAAATCAGTGGGACTTCAGGTGAAACTGTGGGGATTTTAGAAGGGTCTAAGGGAATTTTGGGTACAGTTAAAGAATTTGGGGTAACATTAGGGGGATTTTAGGTGAAATTAAGGGGATTTGGGGTGGAATTAAGGGAATTCCCATGAGATTGAGGGGTTAGTTGGAATTATGGGATTTTGGGGTTGAATTAAGAGATTTGGGGTGATATTTGGGGGATTTTAGGTGGAATTAAGGGGATCTTCAGTGGAATTAAGAGGATTTAGGATGAAATCAGGGATTTGGGGAGAAATGAGGGGAATTTTACGTGGAACTAAGGGAATTTTGAGTGGAATTAAGGGGCTTGGGGGTGAAATTAGGGGGATTTTTAGTGATATTTGGCAAAGTTTGCCTTAACTCACAAATGAGGGGAGGAATTGGGTTCTAAGATACCCCCAAGCAAGGTTAAGGCCCAAATGAGGCCAGATGTTGGATTCCAAAAGGATAATCCAACTTCATTTTCTAAAACCAAATGAGAGGAGAGAAAGAAAGAAAAGTAGGAGAAGCCAAGATAAATTATTGGAAGCACAAAAAAGGGATGGGAAAGGGGGATGAGAGAGGGGGGGGTCAAGGGTGGGCCCGAACTCCCAACCTGCTGTGGGGTGCTGGGAGGTGGGGGGCAGCTCCTGACCTGTGTCCCTTGATGCCTCAGAGCCTTTGGGGGTTTTTTTAGCTTTTGTAGATTTTAGAAGCAGCTGTGTAGTGAATGTAGATTTTAATGTAGCTGTATTATATCCCTTACCCTTAACATAGTACTTACACATCCCCAACTCTCTTACCCCATTCCGGATCAATCCCTCTAAATTCCCTCAGCGTGTTTAGTCTTCTTGTCAAGGTAGAATTGGAGAAAAACAACCCAAGGCCTGGACCAGAAGATATCACACAGACACAGCGACCTTCGAGCCCAGAACTCTGCAGGAACTCCAGGAACTGTGTGTGCTGCAAAGAAGGGGTCCCAAAGACCCCAAACCCAATTCCCAAAGGGGCGTGTCAGAGGGCAGACCCGGGGGTGGACAAATCTGGGATTGGATGGACCTTATTATAAAGTCATAGAACCCCTGTCTGGAGTCGTGTGTCAGGTGCATTCCCTGGGCCTCAGGCCCGAGATTAAAGGCCTGTGCTGGTTTAAAGGTAAACCAGCAGGGGAAATGAACCCAACTCAAGAGAGATTATAAATCAGAATAACAATTTAATAAAAATAATACAATGAATACAATTACACAGACAAACAATTGGGTTTAGCCCACAAAACCCCAGATGTATAACCCGGCACCATGGGGCACGAACAGGATGTTGTTCGTTGGCTCCTGTGCTGAGCCCCATGTGGTTCTCCAGGTCCAAAAGTAAAAGGAGAGGAGAAAAACTGTGGCGTATTGAGGCACGGACTCAGGGGGGTGTAGCTGAGACAAGTCTTTTGCAGTAGCAGCCCTCCCTTTATAACCCAACACCAATAGATAATCATACCTAATAAGGTAAAATCTGTGACTGCAGCATTTGATTGGCTGCTACCTGTCATGGCAGTTGAAACAGCTGTGGCAGTTGAAACAGGAGTTGAAATGGCATTTTTAGGAGCTGCAGCTCACCCCTGTAATGAGCCACTCCTGCAAAGGTACGGTTTTCTGCAAAGAGGTACGGTTTTTCTAGGCCCTATTTCCCACAAAAAAACTGTTGGTGCGAGTGATGGTGGCAGTCTGGTTGAGAGTGGTGGTCTCAGTCTGGTTGAGTGGTGGTTACAGTCCGGTCAAGGTTCTGGTCCTTCTCTGGATCCCACGAGTGGTACTAGAAGTCCCAAGACCCCAAGATTATATACCCTCAGGTTCAGGCAGGAATGCCCAGTACCTCCCTCAGGTCAGGGAGTTTCACAATGGGTGTGAGGACAGGAGCATCCTCCTATCTCACAGGCCTCTTAACACCCATTTTATAGCCTGAGGGGTCAGGTGTGCTCTGGGCAGCTGCTGCAAATGGTCTATTGTTAACAGTTCCTGGGAAATGGCATAGAGGATGTAGAATACACAGTTTTGGGTTACACCCACACAGTAATGAGCTGGTCCCAGCTGTTCTAACTAGGACAAGGACCTACTCTCTTTATCTTATCTCCTACACTAAATTGGCCTGGAGTCTTTTTCTCCACAGTCTTTTAGGCAACAGTTTGGTGTCTGAAAGGTGGAAATTGAAATCCAGCACCCTGGAACACCTGGGACTCTGGATTGGGAAATTTCATCCTGCAGGAAATTCTTCTTCTGCCAGCACATTTTGGAGAATTCCCGCAGTGATCTTGAGAAGCCCCAGCTTCTAAAAATCAAGGGTGAGATAAAAGAGCAGGTCCTTTGGGTAATTTTGCTAGCAATTATTAAGTGGGGTTTTCTCTGGAAATTGGGAACACAGTGGGGCTGGGAAGTGAGACTTGGGCCCCTGTTGTTGCAAAAGTCGGTGTTTTCCCAGTCTGTGGATGAAAAGTGTTTCGCCTGGATGGGCAATTCGACTGGCCTGGGACGCTTAAGGGGGTGCAGGTGGAGGACCCCCCC